>NC_063210.1:20522037-20682037 GCF_017589495.1 Alosa alosa | reverse complement strand
AAACAAATGACAGCCTGCATGCATTCAAACAGTCCAACACAGACAATCACACAGGAAGTAGCGCCACTTCTACAAAAACAGAATAGACAGACAGAGGGTATTCATAGAAACCCATCAACCACTCACACACACACACACAGTTTTTATTGCTATTACTATGCTATTCATTTTCATACATAGTAGCATAGTAGTCTAGTATAAGTTACTGTGTATGTATTTAATTATCCGGCCTATACAAAACTATACATCTGCACACACACACGCACACACACACACACACACACACTCACACACACACACACACACACACACACACACACACACACACACACACACACACACACACCATGGACAGCATGTGCACAGCATGGACAGAGTTTAGAGCAGAACAAAACATCCCCTGTCTATGTGTATCTCTCTCTCTCACACACACACACACGCACAGATAACCTGACAGGGCAGTTTTTCCACATTTGCAGCAGCTCTTGCTTTACCAGGTGCAGGTAGAGAGAGTATGTGTGTCTTTACTGTAAACACCCATTCACCCTCGTAGTGAGAGTGTCTGCAACACACACACACACACACACACATACACACACACACACACACAGTCTGTGTTATGCCACCTTTCACAAGTGCTAAAGCAGACCTACTTCAGAAGACCTTTGGAAGAATGATTTGCTCATGAGTGGATAAGACTGGTTGGAGAAATCTGGGGATATATTCTCAGTCTCTCACCTGATATAAACACAACTTTCAACCACACATCACCTTCACTGTGTGGTACAATAGAGGTTGCTAATGGGGGAAATCGGTTTCACAAAATTTCACAAAATTCAAATCTAGTTCTCAATTCTATGTGCAGGACCCCTGTTTGGAGTGGTAGTTGCTCTCTGTGTATGTTCATTCACAATGCTCTATTCCAATTCCAATTCTGATTCCAGTTCTGATCCCAATTGTAATTTGGATTCTGATTCCGAACTGAATTCCAGCCCTGCAGAGCTAGTCTGGCTGGAGCTGCAGCCCAGTAAGAGGTGTGCCCATGGCAAGAGCCTCCTGTTGGCATGGCTCTGTATGTGCGTGTGTGTGTGCGTTTAAGTGTGTGGTGTGTGTGCGTGTGCATTTAGGTGTGTGTGTGTGTGTGTGTGTGTGTGTGTGTGTGTTTTCAGTATGTGTGTGTGTTTGTGTGTGTGTGTGTGTGTGATTCAGTATGTGTGTGTGTGTGTGTGTGTGTGTGTTTTCAGTGTGTGTGTGTGTGTGTGTGTGTCTCAGTGTGTGTGTGTGTGTGTGTGTGTTTCAGTATGTGTGTGTGTGTGTGTGTGTGTGTGTGTGTGTGTGTGTGTGTGTGTGTGTGTGTGTTTGTAAGTGTGTGTGTGATAAGCTCCTTGCAATTGTAGACTTGTGGGCTCTGTTCAGAGTAGCTTAGTATGGAAAGGCATGCTAAGACCCAGAGCATGCTTTCAGGCTTACCAAATGTTTCAAGTATTTATAAGTACACTTCATCAAGTGCACTAACATTAAGTGTTTTGCTGTTTGTTTGGATTTCCTCAATGCACAAATGTATGCTTCAGGAGACATTGTTTTGTCAAACAAAACATATTTTTAGTACCGACATAGAATGAATGTCTCATACGATTTTAAAGAGATAAACTGACTGAGTTTACTGAACTCACTGCAATTCAGCACAGTACTTCACGTGACTTGGTATCAATACTATACATCATTACATAAAGCCCATCATCACCTGGTGGCTTTTGAGTGTTTTGGTTTGGCCTAACACCTCCCCTTCAGGTCTTACATTTGTCACTATACCTACCCAGAACACAAACAAACACAGCTTCTCTTCTTCCTAAGACTGAAACACTAACCGCATGCATGAAATCAGCATTCAGAAATCAAAGCACCCTGTAACTCTCGAAGACGTCTGCCAAAAGACATCACATCAGACCCTCCACCCCACCCCACCCCACCCCACCCCATACCCCTTGGCGAGATTCTCCACCACAACACCTAATAATTAGGCAAATACTTCAGTCCCAATGAGCTCTTTGACATTTAAAGCACCGCGCATGGTCACACCCAAACTAGCCAGAGTCATTATCCCAAACACATAAGCCTCCCCTGTTTGAGACTCTGTCCTTTACTACTACCCTTCAAACTCTAGTGTCTGTCCCCTACTACCCTTCAAACTGGCTCCTTGTCATTGACAAACTGTGTGATCCCTAAAGCAAGCATCAGAAAAACACACACACACACACACACACACACACTTACTGTATTCTGGCATGTGTCAGTGCCGTCTCTGTTAGGCTGTCAAAACCAACCTTTTACCAGCCGCACACAAATATGGAACCTTGAGTGAAGGATTAAGCGATATGATTATGTCATTATGGAGGATTTCAGCACTGCCTTGATGCTAAGAATGCCAGCAAACAATAGCTGCCTGCCCAATCTTAAGAAAAGGGGCTTACAGCTCAGAAATCACTTTCTGCTTCATGTAGTTGTAGTTGGTATAATTGATGTGAATAACAATGTCTGTTGTATTATGTGTATAAAGACCTCCTCAGACAGCTTATTTAGAGTCAGAGACAGCTGGGAAATCCATGTGCTAGCTAGTCCCTCTGACACATTCGTGATCACATTTGCATGCGTGTGTATAACCACAAGTACACACACACACACACACACACACACACACACACACACACACACACACAGACAGACACACACACACACAGAAGCACGCAAACACAAACAGCTGAGGACATCTATAACAAAATTGTGTTTTAGCTATACTCAATGACAACCCTAAAAAAATGCACAGAACTGCATGGGATTTCATTACCATAAGGTGACCTACATATCCGCTCCTGAAAGTTGGGGCGACCCATTGTGCCCACAGAACTGAATGGCTCTGAGGCGGTGTCATGGTTTAGAACCCCAATCTCCATGGCAACCAGAACTCCACTGGGCATAGTTCCAGGGCCCTCTGTGTGTGCAACCATCAGGGGCTAGAATGGGTAGAACTTTTCTCTCCTCAGAAACAGAGGCTTTTTGCATCAACCAAAACGCTTGAAACTTGAATTTCAATTCAGAGATGACAGGGAAAGTTTAGTGTAAGAAATATATGAACTTTTCAATGTAAATTAACCGGATGCCACTGACACTTTTTGACGGGGTTCTGCTCTAAGTTTGACGCTGACACAGACATGAAGAACGTCCCTGTTAACATATTATAAATACCTGCTAAACATGAATCAAGTTTCGCATTTTATTGCGCGACACAACATTATCAAAAGATGTAACTGCAGTGCGCAGAACCTAGCTGACCCAATCATTCTGGTCACAAATTAACTGATCTTATATCATTACAGTGCAAGTGCTAGAAATGCAACAGGCATATCAAAGCACAATGCTTCGGGTACATGCTGCCACCAATTGGGAGTTACATCCCTAGTGAGTTTCATGTCACAGTACCTGATTCGAGCAGGTGTTCCTCTTGCTCTAAAAATCTCGAACCCAGTCGCCAGAAACCGCAACAATATGTCAAAAACCAAAAGAGAAGCGCAACTCGGACCGAAAGTGAAGTTACATCACTAGTAGCAGGTGTGCCGATTGTACAGAGTGGGAAGTTTTTTCTCCAGGTTGACTCCTATTCAGACGTCACTGTCCTCTTGCTACCAGGTAGTCTGATAGGGAATCGGTCCGTAGGGAGTGGTTGTGTACAGTTCGCACTCCAGTTAACCCTTGCCTTACCGTTTCGGTCTGTGCCTCAACGATGGGAGACTGCGCGAAACTGTTTTTAACCAGTTAGTCTATCACGTGCTCGAGTACCTCCAACTCAATTTAGAAGTCGCTACTTTCGTAAACTCTCTTTCGTAAACTCTCGTAAGTTACCCCCCACCCCAGACGCGCCAAAACATCAGACTGACACGTTACTGGCTATCGCACTGGGTCAATAAAGGAGTTGTAGGAATAAACATACAGACCAAATGTGGCACAGATTGTTTCACGAAACGTCGGACCGGCCGGCCGGGTGTAGAGAACACTGGGCGGATTCGAACGGCCGGTTGAGGGGTGTTATTTGTGGGGCATTCTGTACGCCCGCTAAACTGGCAGGTCACACAAAAGGACCATCGAAGGCCATTAACATGCAGAGCAGCCTGCATAAAACTATTCTGTTAGCAGTTGCAATGGTCCATGACCATAGGGGCTATGGCCGAAATAAGCCGAAAAAAGAGCAATGCCTACAAAGGAAAAACGTTCCACTCAGTAGGCTGATTCAGGCCTTTAAATTAGTTTAGGGTATATAAAGTGGGTTTGGGCACTTATAGGATTAAGACTGTCATATCATACGCTATGCCATTAAAACTGTGAAAGCCATTGGTGCATTAAGGGTCTGGCCGTGACGGCCCCCTTTCCGCCCCGTCCATGTTAATTCGAGACATTCCACGAGGCACAACGTCTCCAAAAAGCGTCACGTATCAATCATTACAACAGATCACAAGCCGTGCAGGGGAAACATTGCAGAAGGGAATTTCTGCAGCGTGTTCTGCAGTTCGGCACACAACAGGCTTCTTTTTAAGAGACACAGTCCAGCAGCACATGACAGCTTCGCAGAGTGGATCACCGACCATTAATGTATCAAAGCTTTGCCTTTGAGATTTGACATGTCGTCACATGTTGTCAAAACTTTTTTTGAGCCCGAATTCAATTCAATGAAAAGACCAATTAAACTTTGCTCTAACATGCCTGTTTTGCATTTAAGCCTATCCTCTAATAATGTTATACATAACCCACAAGAATAAAAAAATACATGCACAAAAAGTTGCCTCCTCCACCTAGGCCTGATCATAGCCTACCTAACTACAGTACATGTTCAGATGTTGTTGAGGACAATCTCCCTAAATAGTTACTGCCACCGAGTGTTCATATTTAGTATCGCAGACTACTTTGTGTTTCCGTGGCAAGTAACCTCGACTCAGTAGTTTGGCTCTTGTAACGAAAAGAAAAAATAGGCTACGAGCGGAAGCTGTTAATGTTTTATGAAAGAGATCAACAGATAGAACCAGAGGTGTAGTTGTGAAATAAGAGTTGGGTAAACTATGAATTCTGTGATCACGGTGAGGTGGACTGCGCCATGCGGTATCGGATTTTTAAAAAGGCATTCAGAACATGTTTGATGATGGAGGTTATTGTCCAATAACAATACCCATGGTATTAAATGATTTCTAGAGTGTTGATGAGTGTACATATTGTGAATGTGGATAATACAGTGGGGTTTTTGTAATATTAAAAGTTGCAATTGGTGAATAAACTGAGAGGGTGATGGATAAACTGTTTACTTGCGTTTAGCCTCCACTACATCCCTGCAGGACAAATCATATCATGCCACATAGGACACACTTGGGCGGAGACAACAGGAACACTATTTCACAGGTAAGAATAGCCTCTTGTGTCTAATACTATTTAGGTCCAACTTAACATAGCCTAAAATTTACTCAGTTTTCTTCTCAATATTTTACCTCAAGGCCCCTTGGGAGAGACAGATGAAAACTCACCAAGAGCTCATTTATTTCTCATTAGACAAAGAAAAGCCTTCCGTCTTTTTTCATAGATCTCTGTTTCTCAAGGACACAAAACTGCTGTCGGTAGCACTGGAAAATAGGATTTCACCTTTAAGATCTTGCTCATTGTAAAAAATCAGCAAATTATTAAATGAGCTTTATCAAACTTTAGGCTTTGCACTTTGCCTGCCTTTTAACTTTGGGCCCACTGTATGTGTATGTTTGTTAGTGTGTTTTGAGAAGTTAAACCCAGGCTTAGGTTAACATTAACATTACCTAGACTTACTGAGCCTGACTGTGGTGTTCTGAACACAGAAATAACTAAAAGGTATTAGTTTTGTAGTTTTGCCATCTGTGATTGTTAATGAGATAGTGGAGGTCTCTGATTGGTTTGTTCACCAAAGTATAAATATGAGTATGCTCTCTTGGTACTGTGATGTTGGCTAGATAAGTGGCTGTGTTAATAAAAGCAAACTTCCTTTTCGTACCCTGCCGTGTGCTATTCCAGTTGTCTGCTTAAACAAGTTTCAGAACATTTTATCAGTGTGCAATACACGACACTGACTAAGATGTTAAGAAAACTATTAAAACAACAGTCTTTTTAGAGGAATGAAATAAATAACTGCACCAGATATTGAATCTCTAGAATGTTGGAGTCTCTAGAATGTTGGAGTTTTTTTTTGGTTAATCTGTGCCTAATCAGCCCAGAATACATGTGTGTTTACCTCATCATGCAATAAAGGCTACCATCTCCCCCTTACCTCATCTGCTGCTGCAGGTGGCGGCACGCTCTCCATGGCGACCTCTGTGTTTGTGTCCTTTTCAGGGACTGCAGGCATTGTGTCAGTAATAGGGGTCTCCCCACGCGGCTCAGCAGGGGCCGACACCATCTCCTGAATGTCCGGCTCCAACCCAAGGCTGTCGATGCTCTCGTACACCCCGTCCGCCACAAGATCCCAGACGTCATGACTCCCAGCGTCTTGTGGCGGTAGAGCGCCAGCCTTCGCCTCGAAGCGGAGGTCTGGTCTTGGCTCTGTGGGATCTTTATGTGAATAGTCCTTCAGGTCCTGGAAGGGCTGTGGTGGTTCAGTTAAAGGAGGTATGGCGAAGGTACTGCCGTCCTCCTCATCCTCAGCTGCAGTGTATCCAGAACTGGGCCCTCTACCGTGGTCCTCTCTGCCCTTCACCTCCTCCTCCTCCTCCTCCTCCTCCTCCCTCTTCGGACGCTGTGAGGAGTCTAAGCCGTTGTCCGTAGGCTCTGAGGAAGCATCGGGCGTGCCAGGCAACCATAGCGTAGTCTCATATAAACCCTCTGGCTCCCTCAGTGATAGCGTAGTCTCATATAAACCCTCTGGCTCCCTCAGTGAGGGGGCCAACTCCAATTCCGTCTTTTCCTCCGTAGGGGTCAACCAACAGGGCCCGATCTCTCCCTCAGGTTGGTTCTGATCCGACGTGGTTCGGGCACCGACACCGGCCGCTGTTTCTTCACCTTCTGTACCGCTGGACGGGGCGTTTAGAGGTGCTAGCGGGTCAGTGATTGGTTCCAGCACTTGGACGTAGCGGGCCGGGATGTAGAAGGGCTTGGTGCTGGGGTCCTTGCGTACATGCCACCAGTGGCTGTTGGTGCGGTTGACCAGGATGTAGCGGTCGTCACGCTGGATGGTGATGGACCTGCCATCCTTGGTGGTGTAATCGTAGGGGAACAGGACCAGGACGAACTCGGTGGCGGAGGCGGCCATTGTCCACTCTTGGTGCACACGGGTTTTCTCGCACACAACCAACGCTAAATGTTAGCTAGCCGCGGGGAACAAGCAGCGGGTCAAAGGTCACATACATTCCATTCAGGCAGGCATCTAGTCATCTGGAATACAAAGAGCAAAAAGTAAACATATTGACCGTTTCAAGTGAGTTCCATTATAAGCATCATTGTTGTTCCCACAAGGCTTCCGTTTTAACATTCCATATGTTATCTTAATGAAGCGGAAGTAGATTGGGAACAAAATAGAACATTCAAGCATTGTTTTTTTTTGTTGTTGTTGTTGAAAGGGTCTATAAACAAAAAGAGAAAAGAAATCAATAATCTTCTCTTAAATTATGGAGGCAGAAAATCAAGCGTCAAATTCCTATGGTTAATGAGCACATAGTTGTTGTGAATCATCGGGCATGATAAAACAAAGCTTGACTTTCAAACCCATTTTTCGCCCTCTGATCTAACTCGGGTTACGTGGACCAGATTCGGCACAGCTTCAGAGTTTGCCTGTGATGAGGACCTTGCTCTTTGTATAGTATAGTTGTCTAGTTTAAGCACTTCATTGGGTACTTCAGTGCTCACATCTTCAAAACACATTGTCTTCATCGAAGTGCTTTTCATGTCACCAGGAATGCAACTGAACCTGATAGGTTGGTTCTGATGGCTGTGCGATGACAGAGACATGAATCGGGGGTGTGCATCAACCTCCTGGCCATGTATAGGCTTTCGTGTATGTGTATGCATCCATGTTTGTGTGTATGTCTGTGTGTGTGTGTGTGTGTGTGTGTCTATGTGAGTGTGTCTGTGCATGCATGTGTTTAACAGAGAGTGTGTGAGAGAGAGAGAGAGAGAGAGAGTGTGTTGGAGTGAAACAGCTATAATAGACTAGAGATGCCAATTGTCTGAGATTGCCCCGTCAAGAACATTTCCTAACTGCTTTCGACAGGAACCTCAAACATGTGTGGCAATGTGTTGGGTATTTAGAAGAGAGAGAGAAGAAAGAGAGAGAGAAGAGAAGAGAAGAGAGAGAGAGAGAAGAGAGAGAGAAGAGAAGAGAAGAGAAGAGAAGAGAGAGAGAGAAGAGAAGAAGAGAGAGAGAAGAAGAGAAGAGAAGGGAGAAGAGAAGAGAGAAGATTGGATCATTGCTCAAAGAATGGATTGAAGAGAAGAGAAGAGAGAAAGGTCTCACACCCATTTAGACATTGCTCAAAACCATGGATTGATTGAACACCATACAAGCATACATAAATACATTCATTCATACATACATAATACTCTTTATACATTATATATTAAAAAGCACATGACCATCCCCCCCAGAGATGACATCAGCATACAAGTGAGCACTAGCAAATAAACACACACACACACACACAAACACCTTGCTGTTTCAGTACAAATGTTATGACAGGAAATGGCTGCATGCTGCTGCATGATCACACCAGCAACTTCAGAGGCAAAACCAGAAACATTCACAACTGACAGAAACAGACAGAGAGAAGTATAGATAGACAGAGAGAGAGAGCGCGAGAGAGAGAGAAATACCCACAGAACAGATAGAAAGAGAGAGAGAGAGAAATACCCACAGAACAGGAAAACCTTCATCAGACAATGGAACTGCACTGCAATCTCAGTTTCCTATATAAGGTCTACATTTCACAACTTCCCCAGTTTGACATTAAATTACCTACAGTAATTACTAATTACCCATAACACTCCAGTGACCGTACCCTTCGCCACAACTGCTGTGTGTGTGTGTGTGTGTCTGTGTCTGTGTGTGTGTCTGTGTCTCTCTCTCTGTGTGTGTCTCTCTCTCTCTTGTGTGTGTGTGTGTGTGTGTCTCTGTGTGTATGTGTGTGTGTGTGTGTGTGTGTGTGTGGGTGTGTGTGCCCTTCTGTGCCAACTGCTCCATGGCATACAATGGCCCACAATGGGGCTTGGTAAAACAGGACATTGGGAACACCAAATGAGTAGTGTGCTAACTCGCGACATGTCAAGACAGAAGCCACAGAAAATGAGAAATACTGAATGTACGGTCTCTTCACACGCCCTACTTCCATAAAATGATGGAGGTGTGTGTTTGTGTGTGTGTGTGTGTGTGTGTGTGTGTGTGTGTGTGTGTGTGTGTGTGTGTGTGTGTGTGTGTGTGTGTGTGTGTGCTGATTCATAGTCCCCCAGCAGGCAAACCATGCAGGCTAAAACCAGAGTCTTTCACCCAGACTGTCTTGTAACAACAGAACCGCACAAGACTACACAGGAAGGAGGGTGACACGAGCCATGGTGATACCTGTGTGTCTCTCTCTCTCTCTCTCTCTGTCTGTCTGTGTGTGTGTGTGTGTGTGTGTGTGTGTGTGTGTGTGTGTGAGAGAGAGAAAGAGAGTGAGAGAGAGATAGACAGAGAGACAACACAAGTGTGAGGGCAAGGGTAAACAGGAAGTCACATCACTTCTCTTCAGTCAGGTACAGGTGTTCCAGATGAGTTTTTTTCTGCCTACACCCTCTACACCTCAAGCAATTTGCCATTTGCCATTCATTTGCCATTCATTTGGCTGTAAACCATTATGACTTGAATCATAGGCAAACGTGCACCATACAAGTCCTAAATAAAACTCTGTGTTGAATAAGTTGAAGTCAGATCATTACAGATCTCATAAAACTCAATAACCATCTTCTGACTCTTCCAAAGACGCAAACCAGACGAGAGAGCATTGCTGCTGAAAAACGTCCTTGTATGAATTTTGAATTATGATCACACTCAGCAGATGTCATAAAAACATGTTGTTCATTAACCAGAGTGTAGTCTCTCTCTCTCTCTTTCTCTCTCTCTCTCTCTCTCTCTCTTTAATGTCTGTATGTCAGAGATCAAAAACAAGGTTTTGACAAGTCTACTGTACCTTGTCCACGCAGGCAGAGACAGCACACAAGGACTGCTTTCTCTCCGTAACCTTCCCCTGAGATAGATGGATGGAGAGATAGACGGATTCCTCAGTGAAGTTTTCATTTCACTCCTCTCATGACCCTGCTGTCTTCCATTCCTTCTGTTCGTCTGTGTATGAAGAAGGAATCCTGGAGCTCACAAGTTTGCTCAATGACGCTTTGTGCAGACTGTATATGTGTGTGAGCGACTGTGTGTGTGAGTGTGAGACTGTGAGTGTGTGTGTGTGTGTGTGTGAATGTGAATCTGTGGGTGTGTGAGCGACTAAGTACAGTGTTTAGACTAGAGTGTAAGAATTTGAGCCTGCCCCTCGTTTCCTGTTCTGCCGGCTGAGAGAACCGCCTCGTCATGAGAAGCTGAAGGACGGAGAAGAGAGAGAGAGAGAGGGAGGGAAAGAGAGAGAGGGGAGGAGGGAGAGAGAAGTAAAGAGAGACAGAGATAGAGGGGGGTGGAGGGAGGGAGAAAGACAATACAGTGGTAAGGGCAGGAGGGGCAGTTGGCACTGGTGGAGTAGAAAGGGTGTGTGTGTGTGTGTGTGTGTGTTTGTGTGTGCGTGAATACACTGATATTTGATATACTGTGGAATGTTTGCCATATCACATTCTGGCTGCAATATATTTGAATAAAATATTAAAATGTGTAGTGTGTGTGAGAGTGTGAGAAATAGAGAGCGTATGTAGAGAACAACAAATGACTTGATTCTCACTTGGTTTTACAGCAAGTCACCAACTTGTGAACTTACGTACGTGTGATGTGCGAAGTCATTGGACAATAATAGCAACAATGAGACCGTGAGTCACCTTGGCAACCAGGATGGAACTCCAAACATCAAATCAATGGAGTCCACGGTGGTGAGGCATCAGTGGAAAGATCCTGCGCCCAGGGCAACAATCCTGTTCTTGTGTGTCTGTCGGTTCTTTTTTACCCTCCAGAACAGCAAAACCCTTTATAAAACACACCCTTTTAGGTGGCCCTAGAGGCCTAAATTTGGCACCCTGAGAGTCATCCCCCTGTTCCAGGCTAACATTTTCCTGCTCGGAGTGCAGCGGTCACCACAGACACCAAAGGATGACTTGTTTCCCTTCTGAGGCGGGGTAACGTCGGCAGTTCATGGAAAAAGTTAGGACTGGCACACAAGACTATTTCTGTCCGTTGTACGGTGTTACTAACATAGAGGTATTTTCGAAGCACTGGAGACCCAATACAGCACGTGTTGTGGCGCTATGAGAAATAGAGGAACAGGGTCATTCAAATGTTTAAATTTTGCAGAAGTTTTAGGAACTCAGAAGCTCATTTCTGAGTCAGAGTCAAACTACAAATGAGCAAAGCTGCCTTCACGTCAGTTCCACATGAAGGGTGTTCCCAACTCAAACGTGACTCATTCTTCTTCATCTGGACTCTTTTGTTTCAGTTCACAGTTCCTTTTAATGGTGTTGTACTGTCTACTCGCCACCTGTTTTGCCGTTGTTGTTGTTTTTGTTGGCCTAACCTGACTTTGTTCACGACGATGATCATCGTTTGTAGCCTACATCATATATTTTTATTCTTGCTGTAGGTAGCCATATTGTTCTCTTGTTGTTTGATCAGAATTGTGTATGCATAGCTGCCAGTGCTTTTGGTGGTGTTTACCAAGTCAACATCTCAGTTTACAGACCTGGGGGGTATTCCAAGTACGTGGTTTAGTGACAAACCTGGGTTAGTTAACTCTTGTTGTAGGAGGTTGACCACTTACTCTGAGTTAACTTACCCAGGTTTGTCATTAAACCACGTACTTGGAATACCCCCCAGCTAAAATCACAGCATCATCCCCAGCATTGGACACCATTAAGAGACCATCCTACGACCAGCACTAAGTAAACTCTTTCTGTAAGGGCCAAAATGTCTCTATGCAGTAGGCTACTCAGCTGTGTCCACATCCTGAGGTCAGATGATATTGTGGTCAGACACCCTTCCTTTTGCACACAGACAGTTTGCCCTTAAAGTCGTTAGAGCGTGTCTGTTAAACATAGCCTATGCTGACATTTCCGCAGACATTTGCCCTTAAAGGTCTCTCCAGGGTATCTATTAAACACTGGCCAAGCATGCAGACTCTGTTCCACACACAGAGTGTTTCCCCAAATGTTGATCTTGCCGACACCCTTCCGCAAACAGACGGTTCACCTCTCGACGTCACCAAATACTGTCAGAACGGACCCCCAAAAAAAAAAAAAAAAAAAATTCGGTTATATCTAGCTTGAGTTGCTGCAGCCAACAGCTAGAGCTGTCAGGAAGCTACACTACTGAACTCTAGGGGACATGTCATGAAAAATCACCGGAATTCTCCTTTAAGAGTGTTGAATGCACATTATGTAGAAACCCTTCCCATCACACAGGCAGTTTGCCCTTATGCTGTTCATATTCCTGTACACTTAAGACATTTCCCCATTCAGGACTCCTACCTATTTATGGTTATGGGATTTGGCAGACGCTTTTGGCTTGGCTCATAAAGTACTGAATGCTGGCCATGCTGCGCTATTGTTCAAAATCAATTCAATGTACTTCCATGAGGGCCTAAACAGCTACAGACTGACGCTCAGCTACTAAGTAAGTATAAGTATATACTGTATACTCTTTTGATCCCGTGAGGGAAATTTGGTCTCTGCGTTTAACCCAATCCGTGAATTAGTGAAACACACTCAGCGCACATTGAACACACAGTGAGGTGAAGCACACACTAATCCTGGCGCAGTGAGCTGCCTGCAACAACAGCGCCGCCGGGGGATCAGTGAGGGGTTCCTTGCTCAGCCGTGCCTGCTGGTCAAGGTTCGAACTGGCAACCCTCAGGTTACAAGTCCGAAGCGCTAACCACGGCAGCCCCATACTGCGGTGTGTCCTGTTACGTGTCCAGGCGTTATACAGAGTGGATTTATCTCCTGTTCGGTAAGCCTTTTAAGTATTTTTTGGGGGCTTGTTTTGCCTTTATTCTGACAGGATAGTGAAGATAGACAGGAAGAGAGTGGGAGAGATGGAGATGGGGTCGGATTCGGACATGGGTCCCACTAGCGCCCCCCGGTATGCCTTTTAAACATGTTCTTGCATCAAAGGAATCAGTAATTCCTTACACCTCAGCTGCTCCAGAGTGTGTTGGATGCTTTAGTGGTCAGTTCAATTCAGCAACTTCAAGTTAAGTTCATTAAACATTTTTCAGCTAGTTAACAAACAGATATCTTCAAAGCACATAGCGTAGTCGTTAGATAGATAGATAGATAGATAGATAGATACTTTATTGATCCCCAGGGAAAATTCAAGTTGTATGCATTTCGGCAGTGCTCAGGACAACGTATCAGTCCTTAACACAAACAAGAAAGAACATGAACACAAACAGCCAGGACTACATCTGGTAGTTTATACACAATTTAATCATCATCCGTCATCATAACATCATCATCAGTATGATCACCTCCATAGTCTGCATCTCGTTAAGCACTGTATGTCTGCGTAATGTCATGAACGACCCCAAGGGCACCATCCCGAAAAGTCCCCAATCAAACACGGGTAGCCTGGTGATGAGGGCGCACTAACGTCTGCCCCCACCCCCAACAAGAAGATGGCGGCAACCACATCTGGCTCAGATGTGGCCTGGATGTGGGCAGAATCCGGCAGCTGCTGCCCTGATGCCCTGTGGCCGAGTGATGGTGAGAGAGGGACCGAGTTGCCCCGGGGTTAAGTTTGGTCCCACGGGACCACAGAGAGATGTGGCAGCTATAACTTCAGCCTGAATAGTAATGACCTCTGACCTCTGGTTTAGTCAGGGAACTCTCAGAATGCATCTGTGAGCTTCATTTATATAAATTAACTTATTTATAATGATACATAATGCTACGATCAACTGACAGCTATTGTTTCTCTGTGCTGGAAACAAAAGTCAGTAACTGAACTAAAGTTCACACTCATTAATAACAATAAAAAATAAGAAATAATGTTTAAACTATAAAGCTGAAGAGTACTGCGTGCCAATTTGTTGTCTCACTAGATCCAGTTGAGTTATTAGAGAAAAGTAGCCTTTAGGGCCATCTACTGGGCCTGATTAAGTGGTGCAACATCAGACAAAAACTCATTCAGGGGCTGGGCTATCAGCAAAAACCTTATTGAACACACATAGATTCACTCATACATTTACAGACTTGTACATGCATACAGCTACATAGCTACATACATACATACATACATACAGATTCAGACATACATACACATAACTGTGAGACAGCACAACAAGCATTGCAATTCCAGATTTGTAAAAAGTGTCTACAGGCATTTGAAAACAGTCTGCCACATTCAGAGAATATGTGAAAGGTCACGAAGACCTCAACAGGTTTCCTGATGCGCGCTCACTTCTCAAAGACCTGATGGTGTGTGTGTGTGTGTGTGTGTGTGTGTGTGTGTGTGAGAGAGGGTGTGAGTGTATGTGCATGTGTTCGTGTGTTCAGTTCTCCGTTAAAACACCACTGAAAACCTCTCATTAAAGTGCTAAAACATGGCACTGAAAACTGGAGTTAAAGATAAACAAAAAAGAAACAAACAAAAAACAATCCTTCATATCTATCTTCATGTTCTTGCCTCTGGCCATCAGTCTGTTGCTGACCTCTTTACAAAGATTCAGCCACGAAAGGATGCAGGATTTAGATGGACTTTGGTATTAAACAGTGCCCTCTGAAATGAACGGTCAGGGCAACAATGATTTAATTATCCATGCTGAGGGATAATCATCATCGTCATCATCATCATGTCCTGGCAAGAGGCCCTGTGTGTGTGTGTGTGTGTGTGTGTGTGTGTGTGTGTGTGTGTGTGTGTGTGTGTGTGTGTGTGTGTGTGTGTGTGTGTGTCCTGTTTTGCCAAACAAATAAAGAAACAAAAACAACTAAAACAGTCAAACTCTTGACAATGCCAGCAATAAATACGTAAGTCCTATCATGTATATACAAAGTCTTTTCCGTCAACGGTGGACATATTTGGCACCGCACACAGATATTGGTGAAAAAGACTCCAGTCAAGTCCAAGTGAACATTCTCCGTGACGGATCCACAACTGAGAAAGGCACAGAAGAGTTTATGCATCACCATGGTTACGAGTCCAGTGCCACGGTTCTCATCCCGGTGTAGGGTGGCCTTGTCTGGCTCGGCCGTGAGAAGCCAATTTTCCTGGTCTCGTAAAAGTGTCCAGACTGTGTTAGTCTTGGTCTTAAGTCTTTAGGCCCATTCACACCAAGAACGGTTATAAGAATGATGACGGCATATAAGTATCACTCCAGCTAAAATGAATGACAAAGTCCACATATAAACTATAACGATAACGACGCTAACATCGTTAGAATTACAGTTGTCATTCCTGATGTAAACGGCTCTTTAGTCTTGTAAACATGATTAGAGCCCGGCTACACCAGCATAAAATAATACAGAGGCTATATGCTTCAACACGAGAGAAGAAACTAAACCACCAAGTTAAAAAAAAATGAGCTTCAACTCAACAAACAAGCTTAAGTGATGCCAGACCTCATCTTTTTTTTTTAAATAAAGAACCCTTCAGTCCTTGGCAAAGAAAGGCCTCGTTGACCTTTGGGAGAGGTCAGCTGAAGGTCGGGCAAGATAGATAGACAGTGAATTGTCCTTCAAGAAGTCCTTCAGTCCTTGGCAGAGAAGGCCCCGTTGACCTTCACGTGGTGGCAGAGGTCAGCAGAAGGTCGCTAAACTCCACGTCGCTGAGACAGAGAGAGACAAAGAGAGAGAGAGAGAGAGAGAGAGAGAGAGAGAGAGAGAGAGAGAGAGAGAGAGAGAGAGAGAGACGGACCCTCAGGACAGACTGTGGTCTTGACGGAGCCACTGAGGCGTGTTGATGTTGTGTAGCAGTGAGAAGCGGTCTCTTGGCACCTGAAGAGTGACCGGCTCTCGAGTCCACAGGGGCTGTCTGGGACAGACGGACACACACACAGAAAAACAGGCATGTACAACAGTCGGTGCTAATCGGTCGCCATGGTGTCGTCGCTGAGGGCAACTACAGGAGCCTCCCAGCAAAAGTGCAAAGGTGATAGTGTTGGTCCCAAGTGTCGTCCAGTTCAACAGCACAAGCAGAGTGTGCACCTCCTGCTCGTGCTGTATGTGTGTGTGTGTGTGTGTGTGTGTGTGTGTGTGTATGTGTGTTTTAATAAGAGCACTTGTGACTGAGATGACCACTCCAGAGGCCCTCTGTTAAGAAGTGACATTCGTCCTCCAGTCCAGCTCCCCCTCTGACAACCGAGAAGTGATTTGTCAGGAGGAAGGCGGCTAAGGGAGGCAGAAAGGGACAAACAGCACCCCGTCCTTGACTCCTTTTCCTTGGCTCAGACAGCGACTACAGAAAGCCCGCTGGGACACACAGTGCCTGTGAGCATCAGGAGAATATCAGTGCTGGTCCATTCTGTTCTCCTAGACAGGAGAGGAGGGAGCGAGCCCACGGGGTACGGCAAGCCTGGAGGGACCCACAGAGCGGCAGTGCTCAGTCCTGCAGGTCTCGCTCCAGGTACCTCTGCAGCCGGACGCAGCGAGGACACGTGGGGCTGTCCTCTCTACAGGACGAGTGGAACACCGCCTTACAGCCCTTACATCTGATGGAGGGAGGGAGAGAGAGAGAGAGAGAGAGAGAGAGAGAGAGAGAGAGAGAGAGAGATTATTAGTAGTCAAAAGGAAACCAACAAAAAGTAAAAACATCCCATATCAAAACCTCAACCCCCCTCCCCTCCCCCGAGAGTATGAGAGTCAATCAGACAGAGAGAGAAATGCGCAGACAAATGCAGAGTTAAAAGAAAAATGAAAGAGAAGACTAAACCATAAAGGATGTTAAATTTCGACAGAAAGAGTGGTTGAATTACTGTGCCCACTCTCTAATAAGGCCTACGTCATTGAGGGGTGGAGGAAGGAACCGTTAGGTTCTCAGGGTGAAAGGGGAAGCCGGAGCAGGCAGAACACTCGCTTGCACACCTGCTAGTGGTCTCAAACTGAAAGGGGAAGATGATGTCATCGGCGTTGCAGATCTGACAGATGAACCCTCGCTGGGTGCACAGGTCACAGCCGTGCACGTGGCCGGCCGACAGGTGGATCAGCGAAAGCAGGACGGGCTGGTACTGACCCTCCGCTATCTGGGAACGCAAGACAAGAGGGATTACACAGGAGCATTTATGGAGGGAGAGAGAGAGAGAGAGAGAGAGAGAGAGAGAGAGAGAGAGAGGAGAGAGAGAGAGAGAGAGAGAGAGAGAGAGAGAGAGAGAGAGAGAGAGAGAGAGAGAGAGAGAGATGTTCCCTCCATACTTTGTATGACTGCTTTGGCAACACGAATGTCTTATTTGTCATGCCAATAAAGCATTTTTGAATTTTAATTTGAATGAGAGAGAGAGAGAGAGTAAGGAAGGAAGAAGGAGAAGAGGTGATGTTTCCAGTAAACAGAGATACTGTAAGAGCGATAAAGAAAAAGACCAGAAGCAAAAGCAAGAGGAGAGATATGATAAGATGAGATATTGTTTCCAGGCAGCTATCAGGTGAGAGGTTAATTCAGGAGACAGGATGTGTGTGTGTGTGTGTGTGTGTGTGTGTGTGTGTGTGTGTGTGTGTGTGTGTGTGTGTGTGTGTGTGTGTATTTGTGTGTGTTGCTGCATGTGTTAAATCCTAGAGGTGTGTACATAGATAATGCCGTATCCAGATCACTGTCTGCAGCAGCACAATTGGCAAGTCATGGTAAGTTAACAGGGATATGACATGGTAAGTCAACAGGAATACTTCAATAAATACTCACTTTGAAGTCATTGCATTGTTTATGTATGGAGATGGTACGCAGATTCATTAACAGTTTGGTATTTGTGTATGGGAGTCAGATGGCACTACAGTTTTTATGCTTTCTGATACATTTTCTGTGGTCTTGGTATTGCATCGAGCCACAGCAAATAACCAGTGTGTGTGTGTGTGCGTGTGTGTGTGTCAGCCTTAGCAAATAACCAGTGTGTGTGTGTGTGAAATATAGCAAATAACCAGATAACCGTTGGTACATACTGATGCTCATACTGCAGGATATTTGGATATGAAAATGGTTGGAATACACACCCCTAGTGCAGAGCTCACCTGCACGCTCATAACTTTATTTCTAGTAAGCTAGCAGGTGAGAGGTTAGGAAAACAGTGTGTGTGTGTGTGTGTGTGTGTGTGTGTGTGTGTGAGTATTTCTCACCTGATGCAAGTCCATGACACTGTAGAGCTGGTCAGACTCCAGGACGTAAGTCCTCTGCTTGAGCCTGAGACACAGAATAGCATTGAACTAAATACCTTTGGTGTGTAGACAAAACAAGGCATTTGAGGACATCATTTTGAGTTTCAGAAACACAGATCGACAGTTTCTTCACCACATTCTGACTTTGTATTGAACTAATCGATTAATCGCGATTAATGGTTAATTAATCGATTTGTTTGATTAATGGATTAATGGACCATGATAAATCGTTATCATAATCGTTCGTTGCAGCCCAAAAAGGGTGCAAGTGCGCGTAGTGGGACGGGTCCTTCTCCGCACAGTCAGGAGCTTAAAGCAACACCAAAGAGATTTTTGTACCTTAAAATAATGTTTCCAAAATCGTTTCAGTGGTTCATTAACTCGTAAAAGGGTGAACGCCACTTCTGCATTCGCTTCGCGGCCCTCTATCGGCTATAACCGCAGTATGTAAGTTTGCCAGATCGGGTAGCGGATCTGTAGTTCGATGGAATGAAACATAAGAAACTACAATTTTGACTTGCTTCTGATGTCGCAATACAACATACATTCATAAAATCATGCAACATACTCTACCTTGTCGTTTTTTGCAAAGCCAGTGCTGGATAAACAAATAGCGTGCGTGCGACAGAGGAAAAGTGCATTGGTGTTTGGTGTGCGTGGACACTCACTTGGCCTGGAGCTTCTTCTTGATTCCGCTGCGGCACAGGAGCACGTAGTCACCCAGGAGACGGAGCTTCTGCCGCAGTGACCGCACAGTCGCCATGGTTTCAGAGTGCTCGTAAAGGTCAGGGTTCAGGAGGTCAAGGTTGAGCAAGGGCTCGTGCTCAATCTGGGCAAGCAGCTTCAAGACCTGTTTGGAGACCTGTTACACACACACACACACACACACACACACAGTCAGAGACACATAACACGCAGAGAAACATGCACATACAGTACACACATACATACAAACAACTGTAGGCTAAAACTTTGCGGCAAAAGTTGTTGAACCAGTTCTGAAGGAATCCACTTGGCTAGTTGAACGAGTGTGAACATGTGTTGTAACTGTGTAAGTAAAGTGTGTGTGTGTGTGTGTGTGTGTGTGTGTGTGCGCATGATTGCAAAGTTGCATGACAGGATCTTATTAACAACAACAGCATGAGCATGTAATGGTTTTGTGAGAGAAGGACAAAGACAGAAGCCACATATTAAGAGAGACCGTATATTTGCCTGTGTCTCTGTACATGTGTGGATGCCTGCACTCTATTTGTGTGTGTGTGTGTGTGTGTGTGTGTGTGTAAAAGACATTGTACCCATCTCTGTGTATGTAGGTGTCTTGCTGTATATTTGCAAGGTCTGTACCTCTATTGTTCCCTAGATGAGAGTGTGAGAGTGTCTGTCTGAGTGAGTGAGTGAGTGAGTGAGTGAGTGAGTGAGTGAGTGAGTGATTGAGTGATTGAGTGAGTCCCTTCACCTCTCGTGGCGTCAGGTCCCAGTTGTGTACCAAGCGGGAGGGGATGACAATAGCGTCGCCACGGTGACAGGACTCACAGTAGTACTGAGCGGAGAACTCACAGAGTTTGGCTTTGCCCATGGACACACCGATCTTCTTACTACAGCCTGGACACACACACACGCCGCACACACACACACACACACACAGAGAGAAGAGGAGGAGTCAGTACTCTGGAACGGCAAATTATAAACAGGAATGCATTGCACCTTTGTGTTCGGTAAAGTCTGCTGTTTATATGGTTTGTCATGTGTTGAGTAAAGAGTTTGTGAGATATCCCACCGAGACTAATGGGTGTGGAGATGGGCGCAGAGAATGATTACATTTACATATACATTGCTAGGGCTGTCACTTTACGTTCGAAAATCGATTGCACAATCGATTGGACCAAACAACACAAGTTTTGAAAACTAAAATAGGGAATCGATTTTAACCAAATGTGACCAGGCATGCCAAAACCAGGCTCAAGTCGCAGAGACGCAAGTTGCGAAAAACGACTTTGAAGTTTTTTGTTTTCAAAATTAGTTATTTTCGTTTTTTTGCAGAATGTGCAAGTTGAAGTCCTAAAGAAGCAATTCCATGCTTCAGATAACAGCATTGGTTGCTTTAAAAGTGTATATTTTGTCTTTGAAAATGGTTAAGTTTCAGGAAGTAAACCAGCGTTTGAATTGGGCGTGACTATTAATGCTCTTTTGTTTTGTCGGCCAATCAGCTGTATGCTAGAAGTAACCTCATGGCTACTTACTGAACCAGCATGCTGTTTGTTTACAATTGGAATGGAGATGGACAAAGCACAGCGGATTGCAGATGACCTGAATCTGATGATGAAGGCGACTTCATTACATTGGAGAACATCCCTAATCTATAGATCGTAAGGTATCAGATGCTATTTCCACAGTTACATTTGACGGGGATAAAGTTTGTGTGTTAGAAACTTTATCCATTGCTACTAGCTAACATAGGCCTACTGTCGTTATTGGCACCATAGGCTACTAGCCAAAACCCATTACAGATAGTTTCGGTGGGCAATTAATTTGGATAATGCGAGAATGTCTTGTTTTGACTGATGGCAGGGTGCCTTGCATCGTGTGTGCATTCAAATTAACAGGGTTTGCAAACGTGATCTCATGTTTGTTTAGTTCACGTTTTAGACTATTTTATCCATTGCTAAACCTGCTAAATCCATTGCCAACCTGGTGCCTTGCACTGGGTGTTCATTCAAAATAACATGGTTTGCAAACGTGATCTCATGTTTGTTTTACTTTATCCATTGCTACTAGCTGGTTCTGTAACCCATTACAGATAGTTTCGATGGGTCATTAGCACTGCAGGCTGACAGATCAGTGACCGTAACAGGGGGGAGGGTTGATCTTAATGTCATGTAAATGAGGACCATTGTGTTCCCCTCCCATGGATTGAGAGAGAAAGTGGTCAAATTGAAAAGCCTGATTTCCCAGCTTGTAGCTTTGAGATGTGTATACTTTAAAATGGCTACAACTTATTCAAATATTATCAGATCTCCATGAGTGAGACATCATTGGGTAGCTTTGAAACTACACTTTCAGAATCTGAAATAACTCAAAATGTCTCTGGGGAGACATGTGCCTGGTTTTGCCATGCCTGGTCACAAATATGTACACTATTAATTTTAAACGAATTAAACAAATAAAAAGGATAGATGTAACAAAATTCACAAACAAGAATATAAGAATATAAAAGAATTCTGAAGTGCAGTAAGCATTATAAAAGCTAAAAAAAGAAAATTCCCACCAATTTTATGTAACCGAAACAGCTGTTTCAATCAGCTGCTGTGCTGCTCGTGGTTTTGCCAAAAAATGGAGGACAACGCGATCAACCTGTGCGACATGAGAGAGATGAGTGATAGGCCCTAATAACTTGAGTTCGATGTGGAAGTAGGCTTACTTCGGATTTTTGGTATATCAAACTACGGAGAAGAACAAAAGCGGTAGGCTATGCAAAAACTGTGCAATCGAGTTCTACGTAGGCGGAATTAGTTTGGCATTTCTAATCGTAAACACAGACACAGCTACATTGAAGCCTGCAGCAGTACTGCAGGCACGAAACTTCACACCAATAAATCATCAGAAATATTGCCGGCTTGCGTCGCACTGTTGCGCACTCTTTACGTCTTAATGCCTGTTGTTTGTGAATTGGCCTATATTTGCCGTTGAAAATGGAAACAATTTTACAATCGATTCAATGAACACTTATATCTCAAAAATCGAACAGGATTTTTTTCACAAAAGTGACAGCCCTATACATTACATTATAACCGTTTATCACAGCAAATAGCAGCTATAGCTTGTAGCAGCGTTTAAAGGCTTCATGTGATATCTGTGTGATGAGTAGGCTACTTCGTAAGTAGATCAACAGAGAAGAATGTGTGAATTTGGACGCACTTTGTGTGCCTACGGTAGCCTAGTGTCAAAAAAGTGAAACGCTGCGCCCATGCTGCGGGTTAGACTGCCCTTATAGGCTACTGATAATGTTTCATGATCCCTACTACGAGACACTTTCTCATTTTTAACCGTCGGAGCCTATAAGAATTCACCTGTATCTGGCTGTATATTTGTGGTATATCCATTTACCCGCCACAGTGGCTGGTAAGTTAACCAAATTCACCCGCCAGTGCACAAATTCACCCGCCAGTTATTTTCCATTAATTTCCATCTCTGACACACACACACACACACACACACACACACAGGCTCTTACTTATCTAAAGAACATTAACACACACGCACACACACTTATTTAGAGAACAGGAGAGAGAACACACACACTCTTACTTATCTAGAGAACACACGAACGAACACACATACACACACACACACCTGCGCATCGGAAGCTCTGGGCGTCCAGCCCTCTCTCGATCGGCACGGTGCCCAGGTGTGGCAGCAGCCCTGCTGCCTCGCCCTTCAGCCGGTGCTGGACCAATCGCTGCACGCTTCCCTGTGCTAACCACGCCCCTCCAGCACTGACGTCGCCGGTTGCTCCTCCTCCCCCCACTGACCCCGCCCCCGCCGCTGACGCCACTTCCTCTTCCTCCTCGGTCTCCAGGTAGGAGTCCAGCGCTTCGCGGATGAGACCTCTCCACGTGCGCGCCTCCTCGCCGCTCTCGGCCCGCAGCGTCAAGGTCACCCCGCCCGAGGTCACGACCTTGAAGAACTCCGGCCCGCCGCGGGCAGCGTCCGGCACCACGTCGCGCACCGTCTGGATGGCGTGGCGGAACAGCGGCGCCTTGTGACCTCCTCCTCCTCCTCCTCCTCCGCCGTCCACGTCATCGTCGTCGGCGCTGGACGCCGTGAGTTCAGGTTGCCAACGGAAACCACTCAGGGCCTCCAGGGACAGAGAGAGGAGCAGCTGTGTCCAGTCCTCCGTCGGGGGGAAGTGGGAGAGCGAGGAGCCCTGAGGGGACGCGGCCGCCAGCTGGTACACCACCGCCTCTTTGATGGCGTCCGGTTCCGGGTCGGCGGGTCGCGTCCAGTCCAGAGCGAGGGGTTGAGGAGGAGGAGGAGGAGGGGGCGGAGTCAGGGCTGCGCGGGCGTGTTCTGGGCTTGCCGGGGTGGAGGCGGGCGTGGACGAGGAGACCGGCGACGGCGTGGTGGTGGTGGGCGTTTCACCGTCGGAGTGCTTCCCTGACACGCGGAGCACCTCCCACGCGTCGTCGGGGCTTCTGTTACCAGGACTGTCGCCGTGGCGAAGGCCGGTTGCCGGGCGGATCTTGGCCACGGCCTCCTGGACACGCTCCACCCAGTCCTCGGCCTCGCCGCGCGTCCCCGCGCGCAGGTGCAGCCGCTTGCCGCCGGCGAAGGCCAGCAGGAAGCGGCCGCCCTCGCCGTCGCCGCGGAGACGCGCCTCCTCGCAGCGCAGCAGGGAGGAGTTGTCGCAGGCCGCCCGGTCCTCGGGGTCCAGGTAGAGGCGCAGCTCGAAGGGCGAGAGCTCGCAGTGGTGCTCCCACCACATGCCCACTGCGCTGCGCTTCTCCAGAGGACCCAGCTTCAGCAGGCCACGGAACGGGTTGGACAGACCTGAGGAGGAGGGGGGGAGAGAGAGAGAGAGAGAGAGAGAGAGAGAGAGAGAGAGAGAGAGAGAGAGAGAAGAGAGAAGAAAGGAGAGAGGAGAGAGAGGGAGAAAGGAGGAGAGAAGAAGGGAGAGAGAGGAGCGAGAGAGAGAGGAGGAGAGAAAAAGAGGGAGACACATGTTATATTTGTTTTTCAATGTTGCTGCTTCTGGGCTTAATGAAAGGATAGGGATTGGATAAAACAGCAACTTACAGAAAGCTACTTCATTGAATGTTTCCTTAAACTTTCGCTATGCAAACGTTTTAGGAAGCAGATGACTAGCAGTTAACTCTTTTTTCAATAATGAGCAACTTGAGGGATGGTGGAGAGAGAGAGACATATTTTGTACCAGTGAATGTTATGACCGCTCTCCGCATTTTACCGGTATGTGTCAGCAGCTTAATGTCATTAGCTATCAAGCTAACACTAGCATCATACACACATGGGCTTTATGGAGTGTGGTGATGGGACACTGTTACATGGTTGGTCACTGACAGCTGTATTTTAGGAAGACTCCTCTGTAAACTCTGGTCTACTCTTTGGCCCATTCTGTCCTGGCCTGTGTGTGTGTGTGTGTGTGTGTGTGTGTGTGTGTCATGCTCTTCCTTTCTCGTGACTCTGGTCTCAGGTCCTCTGGTGTCACACACACACACACCACTTCCTCTCTGGCAGTCCCCTGACTTGATAACAGGAAGACAAACACACTGAAGCCACAGCACTAACAGTGGTTATGTTCTGCCACGCTTATGATTTAATGACTTGTCTTTTCTTGCTTACGCAAAGTGACCACACATTTTCAAAAGTAGCAACATAAACATCATAAATACTGTTATTGCTGCTGTATAATGCTACCATCACTGTTGTGGTCATAGCAGTATTAGCACTTCTAGGTTTAAGAACAGTGTTAGCCTACAGCACAAAACTAGCAGTGTTAGCCAACAGCACAAAACTAGCAGTGTTAGCCTACAGCACAAAGCTAGCAGTGTTAGCCAACAGCACAAAGCTAGCAGTGTTAGCCAACAGCACAAAGCTAGCAGTGCTAGCCCACAACAGAAAACTAGAAGACAGTGCTGCTGCAAGGTTTCACCAGGCTAACCAGCCTTTAGGGTCTGGCTGCTTAGGGTAGTTGTGTGCACATCCCACCTATCTTTAGGTCAGGTGCAGGACAAGGTATATGACTAGGTGCAACAAAAGGGATGTTTTTTTTTTATTATTATTATTATTATAGAAGTTTAGGAGCTATGGTGTGTGGACACTGTGCGGACATTCTGTTTAGGTTCACCAGGCTGCAGTGCTACCCATGTTGTCAGCTAAGTGTTTCCCAAAGTTTTTCATTCATGTGTGCGTGAACCTGTAGCGTGAACGGTGTCTGGATCACACGGAGAGACAGGGCAGGGCGGGGTCAGGGACACTTCACTGAGAGATACTTCGTCTAGGCTGCGCTGAATAAACACAACCCTAAACTAAGCCTGTTTCCGTACTGTATTACCGCCAGTAAACATTCTTCTGTGGCTTTTTATGACGGCCAATAAAACATTATGTCTGCCCTAATGACCTGGAGCGATAGGTCAGGTTTACAGAGACAGCCATACAGACAGGCACACGTGCGCACACGCACACACACCAGCACAGGGGTCCCCAACCTTTTATGTACCATGGACCAGTTTGATTCCCATTTTTTTTCTCACGGACCGGTGGGGGGGGGTTCGGTGGGAAGTAACGCTCAAACTCATTTGAAAGCGCAACAAGGTGATTGCGCACCAGCTGCGTGAGAAAGGGCCCTGCCTCAGTCTCTCCCAAAACCCCCACTACTGTTTGGAACATATCAAATACACCCCAATCCACTCATTCGCACCCACAAATCAAGCTTTTGGCTTTAAATTCAGCGACTTTATCTGCCAGTTTAAAGACAGTCGTCATTCTCCCCTGCAGTGACAGGTTGAGGTCATTAAGCAACCCGAATATGTCACACAGGTAAGCGAGTTTTGACACCCAGCCCTCATCACTAAAATATGCAGAACGGTGACTTTTTCTCTCTGCAGCGGCTCTCGCAACTCAAACACTCTGGCCAGTGATGTGCAACCAACCAACTTGGATAGCGTACCACGGTGACCCATTCACCCTCTCTAACAACTGTGCCTCAATATCCTCCTGACATATCATCAATTAAGCCTATGGACAGTGCTTGCAGAAAGCGGTTACCTGGCTATTTTTTAGCTGCAGCCTCCCCAAGGAGTTCATTGCACATGTCTTTACCAGCAGGCAGAATTAACTCTTCCCCAATAGTAAAGGGGCTTCTAAGATTTAGCAATCAGACTAGCCACTATGAGGCTTTTTAAGCGCAATACGTTCACCGATGTGGTTGCTTTACGACTAGTTTTTGTCCTTCTTGCTCGCGTTTCTTACGCTCAAAGAACTCAAGGGGTTTGTCTTTAAGTGTAGGATGCTCTAAATGTCAAATTAGCTTTGATGGTTTCATTGCTTCGTTTGACAACTTATCGCCAAATACCACACATAAAGGACTTGGTGCATGCGAGTCACCGGTCTCTGCAAAACCATATTTTAAATATGACTCGTCATATTTCGATATGATTGCTTCAGCTAGACTAAAATGTATGGGAGAAGTGCGTGTTTGGCGAGGTAGCTGTCCGTGGTCCCCACGTGTGACGTGTGAAAAAGGAGGTCGGCTTAAATACCCTGCGGCGGCAGTGGGTGAGTTAATTGCTGTCAATCATCCCGAAGGCTCCTCCCGAACTTAATTTAGAAAACAACATTTATTGCGAATTAAATTGAGTTCATTTAGTTTGCATGCATTTTTTTTTTTAAACTCTTGTCGTAGGCTACGGCCCGGTTAGGAATGTCCGGTGGTTGGGGACCGCTGCACTAGCAGACACACTAGCAGACACATACATACACACACACACACACACACACGCACTAGCAGACACACACGCACTAGCAGACACACACGCACTAGCAGACACACACGCACTAGCAGACACACACGACACACACACACACTAGCAGACACACACGCACTAGCAGACACACACACACAGATGCACTAGCAGACACACACACGCAGACACACACACACACAGAGAATGTAACAGTCCTCAGCAAACACACACATACACACACAACCTCCTTTCCTCACCTATCTGACTGCGGTGGACTGGTAACAGTCTGAAAAAATATTTTCACACACACACACACACACACACACACACACACACACACACACACACACACACACACACACACACACACACACACACACCTCTCTTCTTACCTATCTGTCTGCGGTGGACCACGCTGGGGGCGACCTGGGGGACTTCCGGTTCTGGTGGCGGAGACAACGACCCGTTCATCAGCGCCGCTCCAAACGTGGGCTGATCCGTCAGACTACCGGATTCATCCGTCTCAGGTTTGTAGAAGTCATCCTCCGAGATCCAGGAAGTGGGGCCCTAGAAAAGAAAGAAGGTTAAGGGTCCATTAAGGGTCAAGAAGCCTCAACTGTACTGTACAAAGTTAGTTAAACATAGTTCAAAATGAAAGTTCACTGACAAAAAGGGTCACAGCAGACCCCTTTATCCAAAGTGACAGACTAGTAACAGCTGGTTTAAGAATAGAACCTGGGTCGAACATTAGTTTAGTGGTTAGTTACAGTTACTGTAGGACCTGGGTCAAACATTAGTTAGTGGTCAGTTACAGTTGATGGAGGACCAGGGTCGAACATTAGTTACTGGTCAGTTACGGTTGCTGTGTGGTAGGAGTAGGTTTCACTCAGTGTCTTTTTTTTGTCTTTGACAGTGCAGGCCCAAACTTATAACAACTGATAAGAGATTCAGTCAAGTGTACACACAAACAGTGCACAGGGTGTCCTAGCAACACACAGGAAGTTCGTCCCACTCACCACGTCTGTTGATCTACGCCTGCTTATGGTGCTCTCTGATCGCCGTGGAAACACCGCTGGCTCTGCAGGGCTTGGGGATGGGTGGGTCGGCTGATCGGGCTTCTTGGTGTCTATTTCGGGAGGTCCAGAGGTCGTTGCTGTGGTAACGGTAGATTCCGCTGGGGTGGGAGTTGTCGTCGGGCCGCCGGGGGAACGGTTCCGTCGCATTGGGCTCCTGTTGCGCTTGTTCGGTCTTAGAACCTCCACCTCCGTGTCCATTAAAGTGCTTTGCGCCACCTGCAGGTATGTGCAGCCGGTTTGCGTGTGTGTGATGCCTGCGTCGGTGCCGTGTGTGTTTTCCGTGAGTTGTGCATCGGCTGCTGAAGACTGCCCAAGGTGTGTGTCTTTGATGCATGGGTCACTTGCTGGGGTCGAGGTGAGTGGAGCGTCTTTGCTATCGAAGGGGAACTGGTGTGTGTCTCTGACTGGTGTGTGTGTAAAATGTACATCCTTATCTGAAGCGCATGTGACCGACGTCAGATTTGTGTTGAGAGTGTGTGTGAGGTGGGAGTCAGGGTCCGGTGTGTAGGTGCGTGGAGGTGATGGGAGGTGTGTGTCGGTAGCGGGCGTGTGCGTGTCGGTAGTGGGCGTGTGCGTGTCGTTGTCTAGGCTGCTGAAGGCTGTGCTCTCAGAGAGATGGTCACCGGTGAGGCCGGAGATGTAGGAGTCCTCTCTCATGGAGTCCTGACTGGACGTCGTGCTCTCTCTGTCACACACACACAAACAGGAGAACACCACTTTAGACAGATATGCACACAAACCAGTATACCCCTTTACACACACACACGCACTAAATCCACATTCTCTTCACTCATGCTTTCCTGGTCTTTTCATATACTTTTCTGACAAACACACATACGTACATCTCCTCTCTCTCTCTCTCTCGCTCTCTCTCTCACACACTCTCTCTCTCTCTCTCTCTCTCACACACTCACACACTCTCTCTCTCTCTCTCACACACACACACACACTGCCATACTCACTCTCTGTAAGGCTTCTTGGCGTCAGCGTGTCCAATCTCCCACGAGTCCCTCTCCGGGCAGCGGAACTCCGTCCCCTGCAGGAGGCTGTCCGAGCTCAGGCTGGACGACAGCTGCGACGAGCCCGTGGTGTCCAGACTCAGGTTCGACGCCCTCATCTCAGCCACCCCTTCCGTGACGCCGCCTCCACGACCCGCCGCCACGTCGGAGCCCCCCGACGACTGCGAGACCGTGTCCCAGGATTCTTTGTGTTTGCCGTTGCTGCTGGCGTTGGCGTGGAACGCCTGGTCGGCGGCAGGCGGAGGACAGAGTCCGGCGAGCGCCAGCGGAGTCACGGTCCACTCGTTGAGCACGGCCGACTTGTAGGAGAGCTGGAAGGAGAGCGAAGCCAGGCCCTGGAGGAGGCTCAGCAGCACCTCACGGTCCTCAGTGTCCAGCAGAAGCGCCCCCTGCTGGTAATACCTGGCAACAGCACCCAGCAACATACACACACATAAACATATTCACATTCATATTCACAAGGGTTTTCAACTGACTGTGACCCAGGGCCAGGGACCATCATTCTGACTTAGGAAGTAACCAGAGGATCACCACTGAAATGGAAACGGTGATTCCCAAAAGACAGTACGTTATTGCACAAGGAATGTGCGTTATGTTACATACCCTATGAGCTTAATAGTGATACCCAAAGAGAAAAGTACATAATTGCATGAGGAATGTGCGCTATGCTACATACCCCTATGAGCTTGGACTCGTACAAGCAGGCTATAGCTGTGTAGTAAATACCCAAACTGTACCCTACGACCTTGGAGGTCACCTTCAACACAAAGCATAGCTTCATAAAATACCCATTATTCCCTGAATGTGCATTACATATCCTGCAATCTTGGAGCAGTATAATAACTACCCATAATTCCCTGAACGTATGTTATGTACCCGGCGGGCATGGAGTCCTCCCTCAGCAGCGAGAGGAGCCATATCATAACTACCCATAATTCCCTGAGTGTGCGTTACATACCCGGCGAGCTTGGAGTCCTCCCTCAGCAGCGAGAGGAGCCATATCATAACTACCCATAATTCCCTGAGTGTGCGTTACATACCCGGCGAGCTTGGAGTCCTCCCTCAGCAGCGAGAGGAGCCATATCATAACTACCCATAATTCCCTGAGTGTCGCGTTACATACCCCTCGCTTGGAGTCCTCCCTGCCATATCGCCAACACCCATAAGTTACATACCCGGCGAGCTTAGGGTCCTCCCTCAGCGGCGAGGAGGGCCATATCATAACTACCCATAATTCCCCTGAGTGTCGTTACATACCCGGGACTTGGAGTCCTCCCTGAGCCATATCATAACTACCTGAATTCCCTGGTGTGCGTTACATACCCGGCGAGCTTGGAGTCCTCCCACAGCAGCGAGAGGAGCCATATCATAGCTTGGAGTCCTCCCTCAGCAGCGAGAGGAGCCATATCATAACTACCCATAATTCCCTGAGTGTGCGTTACATACCCGGCGAGCTTGGAGTCCTCCCTCAGCAGCGAGAGGAGCCATATCATAACTACCCATAATTCCCCTGAGTGTGCGTTACATACCCGGCGAGCTTGGAGTTCTCCCTCAGCAGGGAGGCCAGGTAGCACTCCAGCAAGCTGTCGTTGAGTGCCAGACGGACCCAGGCCCGGCACCGGCCCACGCCAGAACTGATGAAGTTCAGCCCCTCCAGCTCCAGAATCACATCTCTGCCAAGAGACACGGGAAACACAGGATTACTACTCAAATGAAACCAGGGTTCAAAGTTAACTTTTTAAAAACGAGAACGTCTAACAGCATGTTAAAACATTACTGTGTGTCTTGAGATCTAATTATGAGCCCTGAATGAAACCATCACAACAAATTCTCTCAGAGGAAATTCAGCAAAACAAGGATCTTTACAATTAAATCATTAACACAGTGAACCATAGAATCAAATCTTAATTTGACATTACATTTAATCAAAAATGCTTCTTTACTCATTCATGCTAGAGAGTATTCATTCATACAAACTGTTCAAATTGTTAACAGTTAACATTGTTGGACATTTTAAATCAGATCAGAATATTGTATGTTGATTAATACCAAAGTAATTTAAGCAATAATTGAACACTTAAGACTTAATTAACTGATGTTTGTACAATATAGAGCTAACAATAGAGCTCTAACACAGAGGGAAAACAAGATAAAAGAACATGGGCACAGGTTTCTGGGTAGTTTCCACTGACGCCGGTCAGAACAATGTCCTTTGTTACTTCCCTGATGTGCAATCTATCTGAAAAATAACATTAACACTACATGTACCTCGCTAAGTGGTCAGACTGGTTTTTCCTGTAACAGCCCATCTGAGAGCAAACATTCCACTGAGGTTTACCCAACTATCACAATAACAACATCAGCAGAGGATGGCGATGTAACTATGGCGAATGCAGAAACAGCCAAACAAGCCTTTGCATTCCACACTATACAATCTTAATTAACAAATTCATGTTAAACTGAATAGCCATTAATAGCCATTTTTGGTTATTCTCTGGTCTTAACTGTGTTTCCAACTGAACCACAACTGTCACCTAAACCTTGTGTCTGAAAATGTAGTTCCACCCTATAATGTCAATATGCAGGACTCGTCATTATTGATTGCCCTGTTGCCCTTCGCTACCAAATTGTTACAAGTGGCAACCACTTTTAAAAGTGAACGTTGAGCCCTGTCGATGTGTATTAGTATCAAGGGGACTGATCCCACTTAAAAGGGGAGAGGATGAAAGTAGTCAACCTGAGAGCTCAGAACCAGTCAAAGGTCAAAGAGAGTCAGACAGCAGACGCCTGTCTGGGTTCAAGGTTCACATAAACCCAAAGAATGAAATTTCTGGAATTTTCTGGAATTCTGAAGTCAGCACTTAAGTGGATTAAGTCCACCCAGCTGTGGTGACGGTAAGGAGATTTTTTTTTTCCCCGGAGAACATTTGCACAACGCCACTAATCAATGACTTTCAGTTCTTACAATTATATTAACTATTGTGCCCTTTCTATCTGAAAGCAAGCTCTGTTATCAGGCAGATAGAGACCTTTGCTAATCACTGAAACATGGCGGCAATCTACTCGGGAGTACAGCAAGTCTATAGGCTGACTTGCTGACTGCTTTCTTCAACTCCATTACTTCTTGTTTCTGTACTGTAATGACTCCATATGGGGGGAGGGATGTGAATCCTGGCCTTCTGTCTTTCTCTCACACACACACACACACACACACACACACACACACACACACACACACACACACACACACACACGCACAGTAGTGTATGTACCTAGTCTACCTCCTGAGCCACTGTCACACACACACACAAAGTAGTGACAGAGTGCAAAGTGAGCTGATGTCCAGACAGAAAGGTGATAGCGATGCCCCACAATTCCTTGCACCTGGCAACAATAAGCCATAATTGCAAAGCCTATTCATATTCATAGCTTTCCTGGACCTCATGACATTTTCAATCGAGGTCAAGGGAAAGTGGGCAGAAAAAACCAACAACAATCAAAATGCAACCATTGAGTACACTTCCTCTTGGGTTGAGCTGAAAAGGGATCGTGACCTTTGACCTACCTGTGAGTGACAGACTTGAGCAGCCCCCAGAAGTCCGGCTGGGGGAGAGTGCCCCCCCTGCCTCCGCCCCCTTTCCTCCCGCGACCTCCGACCTCAGACCTGACGTGCTTGCCCTTGATGCCGTGGATGAAGGCGGCCTCGAGCGCGCAGCACAGCAGGTTGGCCTCGGCATCCTCACTGGTCACAGCGGTGTCCGTCGCCACGTAGCGCTTCTGCAGGGCTTTGATGGTCTGGGCGATCTTCTCCTTGATCCACTGCAGGCCAGAGCAGGGGAGCACAATGAGGGAAGAAACAGGAAGAGAAATTCACCACGACAACACAAAGAGAAAGTGAGACTGACTACTGACTACAGAAAGGCACAAGATTCAAGGTCATCACAAGACTCAAGGTCATCTTAAATTAACGATTTTATTTTTTTTATATCCTTTCATGTTGTTGGATTCTGAATGGAGGATCTTGGAGAAGCGCTGGGTAGTAAGGCCCTGGTGCCATGTCTAATTGTGGTTATACCTGCCTGCCGTTATGCCATGTTGTGATATTGGTGTTTTATCAAAATTCCTATAAACAGTGATGACTGATGTTCTACTCAAACACAGTCACTGCACTACTACAAGCTATTCCATATTAACAGTAGCCGAAGTAGCCTGATGACAGTAGTGTTTTAATCGTAAATGTGTGTTCAATGGGAACCTCAGATCACACTGTTTTTTCTGGCACAATCTGGTGTGAGCCAAGCAACAAACCCCCAACACACATGGGCGACAAAGTTATAAATCCTCGCATCTGTCAGGATTCAGGAGATGAAAGTGTATGAGAGTGACCTTGAGGGCTCTGTAGGATGACAAACTATCACAAACACAAATCAGCTGGCTTCCGCTTCTCTTCCCCACAGAGCCGGTTTGACCAAAGTTACGCTGGAGAACACCCAGGAGTGCACAGGAGGACATGGCATTGTGGGGGAAAAAACTTCTCTTATTCTCTCTCTCTCTCCCTCTCTCTCTATGTGCTGTCTACCAAAAGGAGAATTGGTAATAAGACCAACCACACATACATACTGTACGCACACGCACACAGAAAGATGGAAAAAGGTCAGCTTTGTGGAAACTCTCGCTTTAGACACTCACTATTAGTGTCTCTGTTATTAAAACAAAAACAGGAGCATGGAAAGAAGTGTGTATGTGTGTGTGTGTGTGTGTGTGTGTGTGTGTGTGTGTGTTCATGGTGAGCGAATGAGTTTTGGAGAATGGAGAATGAGTGTGTTTGGCCATGTGAAAATGAGCCACAGGCTGCACTAAACACACAGGTCACCTGATCTCAGCTGACCCTACGGGAACTCCCATACACAGCTCCATGTGCCACAGAGAACACTGCAGAGAAAAGCACTGAATCACCCTGGAAAGTGTGACAAGTGGGAAGAAGGGAAAACACGCTACTAACTAATCTGATGAGGATGACGAATCTGCACCCAACAGCTATACGGTCGAAGCAGGAGTCTGCTGGCCAACACAACACCTATGGAAGTCGCGTCTATGGATTTGACGCTCAAGAGATGGTTATGGTTATGGGATTTGGCAGGCGCCTTTGTCCAAAGCGAAATAGAACAATTTTCTAAACTTCGGTGTTGACGGCGTCGGTGGGCTTTGCTCCGTTAAAAGTAATGGAGTTCTACATTTTTTGGGGCGTTGGCCTTGAGAGGTGCTGCTCTGCAGAATATGCTAGAACAGGATACTCACTCACTCATTTATTCATTTAGCTAATGCTTTTATCCAAACCACTTACATACATCAATTCCAGTTTCCCCACTCAGAGCCACTCAGAGTTAAGTACCCTGCTCAAGAATTGAATTGGGAATTAAACCCTCAACTTATCTGGCTGATGCTTGCTAGCCCAGCTCCTTCGCTGCTATGGTACCACCGCCCCATACTGAGAGGTGGCTGTAGAACAGTGGTTCTCAAAGAAATGCAACGTGGAACCATTTTTTTTTTTTTAGTTGATGGGGCCAGGTGGGCCTTGAAAATTCCCTACCTCCAAAGTGGGAAATGACAGAAAAAGTTTGAGAACCACTGCACTAACTCAAGAAAAAAAAAAAAAAAACACAGCAAACCTGACTCAAAATCAAGTCAAGACTAACGTGATTTCAGACCCAAAGCGGGTGTCAGTCAACTAAGGCTAAGCTTCAGGACTCAGTTCAGCACAGTAATGTTTCACTTGAGAGAGAGAGAGAGATGGGAAGAGAGGTGGAGAGAGAGAATCCCACCAAAAGGAAAAGAGGAGAGGACTGTAACTGTTTCTTTTAAGAGGGTTATGATGACGCTTCTTTTAATCCTAAATCACCCTCAGCTGATTTAAAGGAATCACCAGGGATTATGGATGATGTCACATCTGTTGACATTTGAGCCAAATACCAACAAAACACCAGAGTGAACACAGCAATCAACCCCCTCCCCAAATTTCCCTCTCTTCCTGGCACCCCCTTTTGGTGATACTGTTATAGGTTGGAACAGTTTTGGTGGGAAGGCTTGCTCCACTGTCCAACTGTCTGTCTACAGTTCACAGAGACACCGTTGCTCATACACAGCTTGTTGTATAAGTATAAGTATATATACTCTATTGATCCCGTGAGGGAAATTTGGTCTCTGCATTTTTCAAAATCCGTGAATTAGTGAAACACATTCAGCACACAGTGAGGTGAAGTACACACTAATCCTGGCGCAGTGAGCTGCCTGCAACAACAGCAGCGCTCGGGGAGCAGTGAGGGGTTAGGTGCCTTGCTCAAGGGCACTTCAGCCGGGCCTACTGGTCGGGGTTTGAACCGGCAACCCTCCGGTTACAAGTCCGAAACGCTAACCAGTAGGCCACGGCTGCCCCAAGACGGAATGGAGAGCTAGCAAATTATCAGAAATCAATTGCAATCCCTGACAGTACTTTTTAACTTGTGGTTTAGCAATAGTGAACTCCTACTAACCCTATTTCACTGTTTTTCCAGGGGCACATGAAGCTTGTAAGTCTCAATATGTTACAAATGAATTGGAATGGAGCCCCCCCACACATGGTACAACATGGCATTACGAGACAGTCCGAATGATGATAACTAGTGTGCACTGTGCATGTCAACTTCAGTGTATCTCTGTGGATATGCACAACACATAGCTAAGGCATTTTTTGACTTTGCATCAAAATGATTGTTTCTTAATATTATGGTCCTATTTGTAGGTCAACTTTTTAATCTAAAAAAAAAAAAACTCTACATAACACTTAACATGCGAAATGCACTATAGGTCCTTCTCTGATGAAAGTCATTGTTAGTGAAAAGATCAGCTACATAATAAAGTGCAATAAAGTTCCTTGTAAACATCAGTTTGTTATAACATTCTGTGATGAAGACTGTCCTTATCTTTACAGAGTTTTGTTTCATGTCCACTTCCATTTGCTGTTAAACAATCTGAATGCCGGGATGCGTTTATTACTCAGTACTTGGATGCATCACTTCTTCAAGGGGCTTTGCATTAATGTCAGCCTTTAGGCTCTTTCCTATCAGTCGCAGTGATTCAGACCTCATTCATAAACCAAATGTGTCACCTCAACTATGATATATGATATATAGATCCTACAATGTTTGCTAAGTTAAGTGCAGGAGTTCACGTCCTTATCTAGCATTCAATGGTCCCTTCAAAAAGGAAAGAAGAAAGAGCCTTAATCATTGATCCTAAACACAGACAAAAAGCTGAGTGTGGCAGTATACATTTGCTGCCATGTTAGCCATGTTATTCGCTTTACAAGGGGGAAGTCTTGGCAATGTGTGTGACTGGGTTATACGACCCTTCGCCTAGCACAATACATGAACATGCATGACATGTTCCATAATAAAAGACATCACACAAATCGGTGTTCTCTTCAAAAGCAGAACATTCCAGAATAGAACTCTTTGACTTCACATCATGTGAACTCTATCACCACCGACCCCTCCCCCCCTTGACACATTTGTGAAGACAAGCCTTGTTTTTCCACGTGGAAAAAACCTAGGTCTTCTATATTTATGGCTGTGCATTTATGTTGGAATTTGTGCCAACTTTGATTTTTAGTTTAACACTTGAGATTATTTGATATGCAGTGAACAGTTATATTCTGCACAGGACTATGCCGTTTAAACTAACTAAACTAGTTTAGATAACTTCAATGACAGTGTTGTAAAAGGGCATGCCGTCATAGTGCCCAATCTCTCCTTGTGATAAGCTAAGAACCGAAACTCATCACCATTGTCTTCATGAGGCTATCTACTTCAAACGGGTTTACATGATCATTCACTGGAGTTCATCAAAGTGTGCATGCCGACTAGTTGCTAAACAAACATGAGTTTGAAAGGTAAGAAAGAAAGAAAGAAAGAAAGAAAGAAAGAAAAGAAAAAGGATCACTGTCACTCACCTGTTTCACGTCTTTGGTGTCCGGGCCCGTTTCTGTTGTTTGGGTAGCAAGCATGACTGCTCATCAACACCAGATCACTCCCACATGACACTCTGGAATACAATCAGGGAAACAACAAACTGTCCTGTTCAATAAACAAAACAGGCAAGAGAAAGGTGTCGCCACAGTTAAGCTGTCGAAATAACGGCTCGGTGCAGCGCAAGACACGTTTATGTACAAACAGAGAATGTGTAATAGGAAGACGGGCTCTGGTACAAATCTATTCAACTGACGGTTGCCACTTGGGAAAGGGAAGCGATGCAGCGTTAGCTCAAGTGACAGCTGAGCTGACCACACCAGACTGACTTCCCCTATTGGATCAGATAAACGTTAGTCACGCCTGCAGACACGACAGCAATAGTCAACCTCGGTGACTTCCAAATTACATACATGTATGTAGCTAGGATATAAAACAAACAGTGTATATATATCTATGGATCAATGCTAGCTAACATCTTGGCGATTAGCCTACGTTAACGTAACTTCGGCAGAGTAGGGTACTATTTGGTTTATGTGCCCACCTTTGTTTATCAGTTAACGTCAGAGCCAGTTTAGATAGCTGCCTTGATCGGCATACAACATAATATCAAGATTTATGTCAGTAACAACAGTTATTAACGTTAACTTCCTAACTCCTAACTCTAGGTATCACACTAGGTTTGGTATGTTATTTCTCAGCTAGTCAACTAACGTGTAACATTTCAGCTAGTTAGCCAACCAGCTAAGTCCCGTCAGCATTCGTTTTCCTCGATCCACAGTGCAGTCGTTTCTAAGGATTGACTCAAACTACTACTTGAGAAAAAACACAGTACACAAATTCAAATGAGTTGAAGTTACGAATGTTGTTATAACAAATATACCATTGACCATTGTGTTAACGCCAAAACAAGCCTTTGGGTCCTCACCTTGTTTTGATATTTTGCGAGTGACTGAAACGCTTCTAAGGATTCTCGGTAACGACTTCAACTCTTAAGGCAAAGGGAAAGTACGTTCCAGTTCAGCATTTTGAAGACAACACTAAGGCTGTCACTTAGAAATCATTCTCCAGAAAGCTGTAAAAAATGAGCTAAAGCAAGCACTTGCTCGACAGCCAAAGTTGTTGCATTACTCCGCAAGAGCCGCGGAGCATCTTGGGAATCTTCCAATGGTTCACGATGTTCTAATTGGAAACACATATTGCGTAACATTTGCGCAGGATCGGATACCCTGTCAGATGGTACCCCTTCCTCTGTAAACACACGCCCATAAATTATATTCTTATATTCAACATTTTGTTCGAAATGTTTGTCATTCAAAGTTCATTATTCTCAACTATTTTCAACTGTCCAGAATGTGATAGAATAATAGGCAATTTAGGATTATGAACATCATTTTTGAGTCATGAAAAAAAGAGATAAAACTGGCAAGAAAAACCCAGGTGCCACATGGCCGGGGTGTAGGCCTACTTGCACCCTTCTTACGGCCTTAAAACCCCATTTAATGCTCAGTAAACAAAATGGAATGGAATGGCCGTAGGGTAGTGGTTCTCAATATGGTTCTATGTATTCCACACATTTAAATGTCATTTGTAAATGTTCATAGAATGATATGGATGAATTTTCACAGTTGGATAAGACTGAATGGACTGAATCAGGCCTCATGTTCCATAGCCAATCTCAGTTTGAAATACAAATAGCCTATGCTGCCATTGCTTTAGGCTATTTTCTGCCATTTTTTTTTTTTTTTAACCTTTATTTAACCAGGAAAAGTCCCATTGAGTTACAGTAACTCTTCTCCCAGGGAGTCCTGGCCAAGACTGGCGGCAAAAAGTTACAAAAATATATATATATACATAAAAGACAGGACAAAGGTTACATACTACACCACAAATCTCTGTACATACACTATACAAACACAATCAAGACATTACACTTAACTTAAGCTAATACAGACATACAACATTTAAGGGCACCAGTTAAAAACAATTACACTGTTCTGTCAGAGTTGACTTTAAAAGATTTTTAAAAGTATTGAAAGATGGAATTGATTCAAGATTTAGGCTGTTTTGAAGTTCATTCCAAACTTTAGGTGCATATGATGAGAGAGCTGTTTTACCAAGTTCTGTTCTTGTTGATGGAATAACTAATAATATTTTTTCTGACGACCTTGTCCTGTAAACACTATTATGGTAAGAAAGCAAATTTGAAATGTAGAGTGGTAATTTACCCATTAGAGCTTTAGCAATGAAAGTCAATAAATAGAACTTCCTTCTGAGGGAGAGGGAGGACCATTATACAGTTTCATACAGAATGCAGTGGTGAGTCCTGGCTGCTGCACCTGTAATGAAACGCAAGGATGAGTGGTATACTACATCTAATTTTTTTAATAAAGATGAAAAGGAGTGCATATAAATGAGGTCACCATAGTCCAACACTGATAAGAATGTGCTCTGCACCAACCTTTTCCTCGCTGAATAAGGAAAACACTTCTTTAATCTAAAATAAAAACCTAACTTGGGTCTGAGTTTTTTTTAAAAGGCTCTCAATATGTACCCCAAAAGACAGTTTTTCATCCAACCAAATACCTAGGTATTTGTAGGAAGTTACTCTCTCTATTGGGGTACCATCTTGTGTTGAAATAGACAAATCTATAGGAGAATGAGAATGTGTAAAAACCATTGATTTTGTTTTTTTAGCATTTAATACCAATTTTAATCCTACCAGAGATGTTTGTACCTGGCTAAAGGCAGCCTGTAAATGATTAATTGATTCTTTCAATGACTTGGCAGAGGTGTACAAGATAGTGTCATCTGCATAAAGATGAGCCTTAGTTTGGTTTAAATTCATACCTAAATTATTTATATAAATAGAAAATAATATAGGACCCAAAACTGATCCTTGGGGGACACCCTTTTTTACTATATAATTTATTTACCGTGACGTTTCGGGCCAACTCAAGCCCTTCATCAGACGTCGGTAAAAAAATTATAACTTGGGAGCATATACTGGTGTTGCGGACTTTTTTTCCTCTTTCTCATCGTAAGTGTTTTGTCCAGCACCCAGGATTAGATTGGGATGTGCGTGCGTTTTTTCCTCTTTATAGAGTTATCTAATGCCACACACTGGGATCTATCACTCAGGTAATTAGAAAACCAATTTAGCACAGTGCTACTCAAACCTATGCTTTGCAGTCTTTGCAGAAGAAAATTATGGTCAACGGTGTCAAATGCTTTAGATAAGTCAATGAATAGAGCAGCACACACATTTTTGTTATCCAAAGCATTAACAATATAATTTGCAACAGAGGTTATAGCAGTAATTGTACTGTGTCCTTGTCGGAAACCAGACTGAGTAGGACTTAAAATACAGTTGTCAGCTAAAAAATGTTTTAATTGCTCATTTATAAGAGATTCAAATAGTTTAGCCAAGACGGATAGTCTGGAGATTGGACGGTAATTGTCTAAGACCGACGGGTCTCCACTTTTTAAAAGTGGGAGTAAATGCAGATTTCCATGACTTGGGAATTGAACCACTGTGCAGGCTAAGATTGAAAATGGAGGAGATAGGACCAGCAATTAAGTTTGCAGCAGTTTTGAGGAAATATGGCTCAATCTGGTCTGGGCCAGCAGACTTTTTATGGTCCAGGCCCAGCAGTGCCTTTCGTACTTAAGAGACAGATATAGAAATAAAGTTGAAATTATTCAAACTTACATTAGACGAGTCTGTAATGGGGGTTACACAATTTGTTGGGTTGGCTGGGAGTGTTGACTGAGTAGCTATTCCTGCATTAATAAAATGCTTGTTAAAAGTATCTACTATATTTTGTTTACCCCTTACTTCACCCTGGCTTGTTTTTATAACTTCCGGGATAGTGGAGGGTGCCATGGCACTTCCCCTGAAGAAGATTTAATTGCGTTCCAAAACTTTTTAGGGTCATTAAGGTTTTAATTTATTAAATTCAGATAATATTCACTTTTTGTACCTTTTATTAATCGTGTGCATTTGTTTCTTAATACCCTATAATCTAACCAACATTTATCATTATTATTTCTTTTTGCCTTGATCCATGCTTCATTCCGGTCTCTAATAGCAGTTGCAATAGAGTCATTAAACCAAGGATTATCTCTACCCCTCACTCTATATCTTCTAATAGGGGCATGTTTGTCAACTATGGCTAAAAAGGTCTTTTTAAAATAAGACCAGGGCAGCTCAACATCATCCATAACACAAAGTAAGTGTAAATCACTCCGATGGATTTACAGTTTCTAGGTTGCAATGCTGGCAACCTAGAAACTCTCAAATGAGCTGCCACGTTCTGGCTAGGCTATTTATGTCTCAAATAAGCGTAGTATGCTATGTCATTTAATTATAGGCTGTATACAACAACACAATTTATTTATTGCTATTTATGAAATGACATAATCAAGCATGTGAAGGCAGAGATTCAATTTCGGTTTTCAGCTTTCACTTTCAGGAAGTCCCGCCCTTAGGCCTAGCCTACTGTAAGTTACTGAATCACATTGCACGCAGCGTTGGCGAAGGCTATCGAAAATCAAAATGCTGGTCGTCATCTGTCTTGTCAGATAGGCTACTTACCACTGAAACATGTAGGCTAAGCTACCGGTACCTGCGAAATGTGTGGATTTTCTAAGGAGTCCTGAACCCCCACCCCCACTTAACCTCAAGTCTTTCGTGATTGGTCAAACCAGCATTGAATGAAAGCAAATTAAACGTCATCTCTCATTGGATTACAATGGAGATTTGAGATTAGGCCTAGTTACTTTAATTAAATATGTTATAACAGAATGGGTAGCCTATTTCTCACAAATAATTTATTAGGCCAATATGCATAGGCCTATGTTTTTAGGCAACTAAGTGCTAATGGTTTGTGGAAGGCGAATCATCTCGCATTTGTCTTAACACATTTTCTTTTTTTTTCATTCAATGTTTTATGTCCAAATCCAAATATTTAAGTCTGCAGTTTATCTGACATCAGTGTTATTGATCAATAGCCATAATGATCCACGTTTAAACTGTCCGATAAAGAACACACAACGTGACGTTGCACAAACGGACAGCAGGGAAGTTTGCGCTGCGTGCGCCTCCCACACCTGTACGTTTACAGGTGCGTCGGAAAGTGAAATGCGGGTAAGTTTTGAATTCGATATATTCAGTATAAATTCTAAGACTAACAAGCACCATGGCATTGGAATTCAGTAGAACACAACCAGGAATATTATATCTGAGCAGTATTTTTGCAGTATACACAGTTGTGTCATTTACATTATTTACAAAGTTTGCTAAAGAATATCAGAATGAAGGCATTCTTCAGTGTGTGTACTTTTTTGATGCTTATCCTGCATCTGACTCAAGGTTGTCCATGGATGCAGCATAAATTCCCACAGTATAGCAGGAACTATTTGACCTTGCTGGAAGAGATGGTAGGTGTTATTTTGAAAGTCTGATATTCAGTATGGTGTGATTTTAGGCTACTAAAACTAACATGAAAATCTTCTGACATCTCAATTTTAATTTTAATTCTGTGATTTTACAGGGTGAGAAGATAACAGAGGACAGTGTGGGAGTTAATTTCCCTGATGAGCTGTACAGACTTGCAAGAAAGTCACAGGTAAGCATAAACTAAAGCAATAAACAAACAATCAGATGCTTGGAAATCAGTAGCTTTTCATTCATGACAACTGAGATGGACTCTTTTCATTTACACTTAATGGTATCCCTGTTGAATTCTGGGATGGTTGTCTCATCACTGATGGCTGTCTTGACTCCTCCCGTTGTCCCCACAGCCTGAGAGGATCATCTGGTTCATAGCCCAGGTGCTGGACGAGGTGTCGCTCCTGCTGGACGAGAATGTGACCGCCGTGGCCTGGGACCAGAAGAAGCTGAAGGACTTCATGAGCACCCTGGACACACAACTGGTGGCAACTCAGTCATGTGTGAGTACAACTGAATAACCTGTATTCTATATGCGATAAGTCACTATGAGAATCTGTGATTCTACGCTGTGAACATGCTACGCTGTGAACACCAATTCCATACTGACTGCACACTAGAAGGCATTTTAGTACAGAAACATTGTATCTTAGCAGCTTTCGAGCTGTGTCCGTAAAAGGTTAAAGTTTAAACTATTTAACTAGCAGTTGTGTTCTGGTAATTGTTCACATCAAGTAGCAGTTGTGATGAGATTGCAACATTTTTTTTCAACTACATATGAATGACTTACTGGTGATTTCATGACCTCCTTTCTTCCTCCTCCAGGTTAGTAAGACTAAAGGGAATAAGAGACTGCACCTGTATTTCAAGAAACTGAGAAATGAAACACTGGGGAAAATGGTGAGCTGATGAGTGTGGTTGACCACACACACACACACACACACACACACACACACACACACACACACACACACACACACACACACACATACACACACAAACACACACACACACACACACACACAGGCGAGCGCGCACACACAAGCACAGACACACACACAGAAATATAGAGTTTGTATATTGAGTGGTGTGACTTGTGATTTCAGGAGGACAAGGCCAAGGCCTGGGAGCTGATCAGGAAGGAGGTTCACCACCACCTGACGAAGGTCGACCTTCTGGCCAGCACACGCCTCTAAACACCAAACCCTGCCACAGCTACAGCCAATGGGACTGAGGATGCACCAGGACTACTAATGTACTCTGAACTTTCTGCTTAACATGATTCTGAAGTGGTCAAGGTTTATATAGTGTTACAATTATTTATTGATCAGAATGATGATGTAAAAGTTATTATTTGTTTAAACATTACTGTTTAATTTATTTATTTGTCTACCTAGATTGTATTATTTATATACTGTAGTAAAGCAGACAATTGATACATATATTTTTGTATTTTCTGAGCCCTTTAAGTTAACATGAGGTGGTGAAGGTTATCTATCAGGTGTTAACATGATTAATTCATCAGATTGATGACTTTCTGTATGTGTTATTTATTTTGTAAAACTGTTCAATTTATTTATCTATGTTGATTTTATTTATGGTGTATGGTAACAAAACAAGTGACTGATATAGAAACCCTTTTTGTATTCTGAACGCTCTAGTTTACAATGATTGTGTAATGAATTTATAGAGCTGTGCATGTTACATATGATGTGGATATGGTAACATTTATCAAGTGTTTAAATTATTTATCCATCCGACCGATGATGTTCTGTGAAACTGGTTTATTCATTTCATTATTATGTTGATCTAATTTATTTATCATGGTTTATTTAATGTATTTATTTATTGTACACTCCAACACAATTGATGCAGATTTGTTATATTTCAATAAAAACATATGACAAATTGTTAAATGCAAACCTCTTCTTACAATTAGCTTTATTGGATTTAGTCAATTTTAATTGCATAACTTGTGTGTGTGTGTGTGTGTGTGTGAGTATGAGAAGACTGACTTTGCAGAATATGGCATGCTTCTGGAAATTAAATGTACACTTGGTAAATTTATTTGGAGAAAATGTACAAAACTGTCACAATGGTGCATCACTAATTTCATTGACAAGCAGTGAGATGTCAGTCAGAAGTTATTACATTATGAAAACCAGGTAAAATACACACATTCCTGCCTTATACAGGTAAACACATCCCTGAGACAATTTGTTAAGATAGATAGATAGATACAGCAGATACTTTATTGACCCCCAGGGGAAATTCAAGGTCTCAGTAGCATACAGACATCAGGACATCACACACACATTCACTAACAGCAGAAAAAAGTAATTAAAAGTGTATAATATAAAAAAAACACAACTACCCCTACAATAAGGACAGTAGAAGATAAAGAATATACTAAATATACAAAAATACAAATTATACTAAACAACACTTAATCTAGATCAATTCTAAAAACAGTATCCAGTGGGTGATTAATCAAGAGGCACTTGCAATGACAATGACAATGACAATTCAGGATCAGCTGTGTATAAATGTACTTGTATTAAGAGGAGATTGCACAATCACATTTAAAAAATGCTTCAGTCAATCTACATTTTCAATTACAGCTGAGAGGAAGTCAATGCCAACTAAAATTAGTGATAAAAAACATCACTTTACCATTTGATATGTGCATCTAGTCTAACCTTTTACAGTTTTTCAGAATTGTTAAAACACTTTTTTTTTTTAACCTTCCACCCTTTTCTCAAAACTGTAAACACAACCCCCAAATCTCATACTACATTCAAAAAACCTCTGCAAAACTGAACAAAACTGAACAATCGCCTCAAAACATGCAGTTGTAGCCTACAGTACCTACAGTATGCTCAAAAAGCAGTCAAAATGAAAACACTAGCAGTCATTAAAGATCAAAAAATGGAACACAGTGTTCAGGGCAGCTCATATAGCTCCAGGAGAAATGTTCATTGTTTACAGTAAATGCATTTTTTTCATCTAAAAAACAAAACAAAACAATTTAATAACTCAGTGAATTCAACATTTGCTGTAAATCCAGTAAACATAAAGTATTGAGAATGGGGGTTTGTGTTTACAGTTTTGAGAAAAGAATGAAAGATTTTTAAAATTGTGTTTTAGCAATTGTGAAAAAATGTATACTGGAAACGACAGGCATTTCAGTACTGTAAATGAGAAGTACATTGCAGTCTAAAGCCTAGGTCCTACAATGTATTCTGAATGCCTCACTAAAAGTTTCTGTCCTTGATGTGAACCTGCTGTTCAGCAAGCTGCTACACTCTCAACTAGCTTGTATTGGTTGTGTTACATCCTTTGAAACAAGTGTGGTTAATGAGTCGTTGTGTTCAACGTATGGCATTTGTGCTGTCTTTGTATTTTCTTGTATTGGTGCTTTTCTTTGTATTTTCTTGGTAACTTGTGGTTACCATTATGCATCACAAGTGCACCACAATGCAACATGTGTTTTATTGCATGAGAATGTGTTAAGAGTTTTGAAAAAAGAGATATATGAGATCTGCAAATTGTGTTTTATATGTGAAAACTGTTTAAGGTTTTGGCAAAAGGGTGATTGATTCAAGAAATGTGTTCAGGCAACTGAGCATTTGGTTCAGAGAATGGAGTTTAGTGTTTTAGCAATTGTGAAAAACTGTAAGATGTTTATAGTCTTTAATGTTATATAATTAGCTTTAGTTTGAGCATGGCAAAGCACTTTGAATATGCAATTTTCTGATAATGAAGTGGCCCTTCAACATCCTTATGTCATGACTGCTACAAAATATTGTTCAATATCCACTAGGGGGCAGCAAACAACCAGACATCTTTGGCGAGGGATTAATCTACAGGGGTGGATGAACCAAACAACCATTTGATTCATCTTTGGAGACCATGGAGCAAATTTTAAGCCTGAGATAGGGAACCAATCACAGAACAGGGGGGGAAAGCAAGGTGGATGAGCTATGCACCCATTTGAAGACATCCCAATAAACGGATCTGGGCATTTTTTTCAAATGGAAAATGAACCGTTTAAACTCCATTGAGGCCTTAGCCAGGCTGGATGAACCCTAAACTCCTGTGGATGAACCCTAAACTCCTGGCCTGTGGTGATGTGGATGAACCCTAAATCCTACCCTGCGGTGAGTACAGCGAAATCCATTTGTATAGCTCAGTTAAACTTTTTGGCTCTGATGTGCGTGGCCAGTGACAGCATTCATGTCAGTGCCTATATGCAGGGTGCTTAAAGGCTATAGAACTCCTCTGGCTCCTGCCAGGCTGCAGGGTCTGATACCCCACAGTGATTACCATCATGCATCAGATCACAACAGGTCACACTGGTGCCCAATAGCGATTCTATGAGGATGATATAGGATCATGGTTATGTTGTAAAATACAATGTAGATGCAAATGTAGTGTCCTTTTCAGTCAGGTAAAATGAAACCTAAATGTGGTAGGAAGAGAAATTATTCTGAATACTGTAAAAAAAACACAAAATCCAGTGTCAGTAATTAGATTAGATTCAACTTTATTGTCATTGTGCAGAGTACAAATACAAAGACAACAAAATGCAGTACTGTATGTCACAAGCATCCACTTGTGTTTGTCACTGACTGTGACTGTGTCATGCTTATTCTCATTCTGTTTAAACTGAACATATCTTTACAATTTTATTTAGGTTGTATGCAGTGCACATAATTAATGTATACATTTCATATCAAACAGGCCATGGGATAGTTATAAACAAGGCATCCATGCGGGTGATGTAAGGTACAGTAGTTTGTGCAGTCACTTCTGTTGATGTTCAAAACAAAAAACATGAGCTGGAGGAAGAAACCAGAAGCAAAGCTCATTACATCCCTCCCCTTCCCTCCAAGCGTGTGTTAAAAAGGTGCTCAATTAAAACTCTTCTAAACTCAGCATCTCATTGGTTATTGGTTGAAACAGTTTTTATTTGGGCTTTTGAGGGGTTGCCAACCCTTGTTGGTGAGCAATTGACATAAAATGTTTTGTTTACAGATCTTAGAGCACCTTTAAAGTCCCTTAAGTCCCTTTTCTGGTTTGTTTTGGATGAACTAGAGACGAAATTTTGACAATGGGTCCTGTTTTTTCTGACCATTTTGATGCCCTGTTTCAGAGTGGCTGGCTATGGGCAATTAAAGTTTAAATCTCCCGGGGAATCTATGTTCAAACAAAACATGAGCTAGCTCATTACTCCCTCCCCCTCCCTCCCGTGCAATTAAAACTCTTCTAAACGCGCATCTCATTGGTTATTGGTTGAAACACTTTATTTCGCTTTTGAGGGGTTGCCAACCCTTGTTGGTAGCAATTGTTTTTGTGTACAGATCTCGGAGCCTAGGCTGCTAACAGAGACGCGTTTTTTCCCTGATGCCCGCGATTAAATCTGTAAGACGCGAGACGAGACAGCGCATTACGACAGAGGGGAGAGAGAGGGGTGGTGCGTGTGTGCCTGAGCGCATCTAAGACAGAGAGCATCCTGATTGGCCTGTTTCGCTCAGTTTTCAGTGACAATCAATCAATCATGGGGGCAGCCGTGGCCTACTGGTTAGCACTTCGGACTTGTAACCGGAGAGTTGCTGGTTTGAACCCTGACCAGTAGGCACCTAACCCCTCACTGCTCCCCGAGCGCCGCTGTTGATGCAGGCAGCTCACTGTGTCGGGATTAGTGTGTGCTTCACCTCACTGTGTGTACACTGTGTGCTGTGTGTGTTTCACTAATTCACGGACTGGGATAAATGCAGAGACCACATTTCCCTCACAGGATCAAAAGAGTATATATACTTTATACTTTAATCAGTTTTCAGTGTACGTGGGCTTTTTATCTCTTTTCTCCCGAACTTAATCAGTTCAGTGTATCTATAGAACAGGAGCGTCATGGCAAAGTCAGTGCCCCCAAAAAGGAAAATGTAAGACCCATTTCAAAGTGTACCCTTGTCTCATAAGAGTAAAAAATAATGAGACCTAGTCTTGCAAGCTACACTGTTTGTATAATTTGTAAAACTTATAATATAGGCCTACATTTAATTAGTGTTCAAAATCATTGGGGAAGTGGGGTTGGTTGGTGCGGCCAAGCTTGTCCAGGGCGGGCACAGATGATACAGGTAGCCGACAATATGTCAAATCTCTCAGGTCCCTTAAAATCACTTTGTCCTATCGCCATCTTTGTTTTGTCTTTTTTGCTGCCGACATCTGTCGGAAAAGCACAAGGTCAGAATTAATACATGTTAATTTGCCTCATTAAATTTGTGCAGTCACTTGCCAAGGTTTCTCTTTTGGGTCCTCCTTTGATCTTGAATTCATGCCAGGTTAACCCTTTGATGATGTGAAATGCAATGCTATGAGGCAGTCAAATATATTCTACACTATATATTATAAATATGTTCTATATCTCCCTTAAAATAGAACACATAGAACAAGCACATTTTAAAATGAAGTGGTTACAAATATTTAAAGGAACCTATTGGACACATTTGGCTATCTGTCACTTAACAAAAATAACAGCCTATGAAAGACATGTACAGTAGACTGACCTGTTGTCATTTGCAACTGATATATAAGATAGTCAAAGCAATGCATAGGCTAGCCTACTTAAACATATCGTTCTGCCACATGATCCATCAAACCTGGTGTTGTTAGTGTCTTACACCAACACTTACACCACACCAATGCTATATTCTGCTGATAACTTTTTGGTAAACTTTGGCTCACATCAAAAGTTTGATGTTTGATGTGACATCATCCTCACAAATCATATAATAATAATAATAATAATAATAATAATAATAATAATAATACATATAACAGCAAGCGGTGATTTACGGGGTCCGAGCAAAACGAACATGAGGTAGCATAGCTTTTTAGTTTTACATATGCTTTGATTGTTTGGGCACAATTGTTCAAAAAAAGCGTGATCGGATTTCGGTTATCGGATTTCAGTTACGGTTTTAGAAGCTATCGGATTGGATCAAATCTTGAAAATGGGTTGTTCAAAGGGAAACAAGGATCCTGAAATTGGATTAGATCACATAATCTATTCTTAGTTTTGATCTGGATAAAACCTTCACTTTGTGTTGTTCAAAACTTTTGAGTTGGATTGAAATAAATTTGATGCATAAAATTAGGATTACCCTGGGCTGTAACATTATAGTGTGCTAACCTCCACAACCTAATAGTATTCTAACAATACCCTATTATAGTGTGCTAACCTCCACAACCCAACAGAATTCTAACAGTAGTATTCTAGTGCGCTAATCTCCACAACTCAATAGTATTCTAACAATACTCTATTCTACAGGACTATGCATTTGTCATGGATAAGATGGGTCTGATAATGGAAGGCAGTGTTTCCCACAGAATGGAATTGTATTTGTGGTGGTAGGTGAAAGGGGGTGGGGGTGGGCTCTGTGTTGGAGTCAATAAGATGAACAGCCTATAATTATACAGTTATACTTGCCTTGCGCGACAAGTCCTGACTAGTAGCTGTAACGTTATAGTGTGCTAACATCCACAACCCAACAGTATTCTTAACAGTATTCTATTCTAGTATGCTAACCTCCACAACCCAACTGAAGGAACTGTAGGGGGCGATGTGGGTCGAGGTAAAGTGAGTGTGTGGCGAGCAGGCAGAGCCTCGGTCAGAAGGCTCAATGGTATGGAGTGATGACACGGAGATAGCAGGTTTCGATGCAACACAAGTTAACTTTATTTGAGTTTTAATTCATCTGTTCTTTACTTGTATGTGTGCTGCATCAAAGAGGAAACAAACAGAAAATGGAGTAATCAGTGAAATGGGGTAAATCAGTACAGATCCCAACTCACAAACAAACCAATTGACATTTGAACAATAAACGGAAATTATATGGCTATATAAGGTACAACTAAACAATAATTGACATCCCAAGTCAACCAACATCACCTAATCATCTCTCACATGGGACTCCAACACACCAAACCAACAAACAGACCTTAACTTTACACATGATGGCAGAGCTACTCTACAAACTGATAAACATCACAAAAGTCATAGTGAGGGTCATTAAAGTGATGACTTACGTTAACTCAAAGACACACAAAGATTTGCAAAGATTTGGAAAAGATTTTTGAAAGACTACAGTCTCACAGTATTCTAATACTAATGCTTCAAGTGGGTTTTGAATTCTCAACCTAAGGATCACCAGTACAAGGCATTATCCCACTGAGCCACTGTCAATCCTACATGTTGGCCAGTCACATTCGGTGAAAATGTGTGAACACTGGTTGGTAAACACACAACAAGAAAAACTCCAAGCATACATTTGACAATAAAATGAAGGGCTTTCCTAAAAGAGTACACCTGAAAACATTTTGAAATTCTGGGGCAATTAGACATTTGTAGAGATGAACACTAATGGATGAAATATAAATATGATAGACTTAATGATCAAGGAAAAATAGTAAACAAAGAAGTTCCCCTAAATGTCAGAGTGTCTCGGCATTCTGATTCTTGGCAACTAATGACTGTGTATGTTGATTGCCTGATGTCATTCAGGTGCTGTTCAATGGTGTGAATCTTCAATAACCAAGAGCCTAAAGCTCTACCAGGGATTCAAACTCTCAAACCTAACAAACACCAGTACTAGGCATTATCCCACTGAGCCACTGACAATCATACACATTGGGCAGTCACATTCACATGGTGAAAATGTGTGTTGGTAAACCCACAAGAAAACTCAAACATACATTTGACAATAAAATGAAGGGCTTTCCTGAAAGAGTACACCTGAAATCTTTTTGAAATTCCGGGGCAATTAGACATTTGTAGAGAAGAACACTAATGGATGAAATATAAATATGATAGACTTAATGATGAAGGAAAAATAGTAAACAAAGAAGTTCCCCTAAATGTCAGAGTGTCTCGGCATTCTGATTCTTGGCAACTAATGACTGTGTATGTTTATTGCCTGATGTCATTCAAGTGCTGTTCAATGGTGTGAATCTTCAATAACCAATAGTATTCGAGCTAGAACCTAAAGCACTACCGGGTATTGGAACTCTCAACCTAACAAACACCAGCACTAGGCATTATCCCACTGAGCCACTGAAAATCCTACATATTTGGCAGTCACATTTACATGGTGAAAATGTGTGTTGGCAAACACACAACATCAAGAAAATTCCTAGCATACATTTGACAATAGAATTAAGGGCTTTATAAAAAAGAGTACAGATCTGAAAATGTGCACTGTTAATGGTATCCACATAATGATGGTTGTATGGTTGTTCTCCAAGGGAAAAAAATACTCATATAGGGATATAGGTGATATAGGAGAAATGGGCTGAGTGGTCGAATTTTATTCTGAAATGGAACAACATAGAGGAGACCGGGGCTGGTTGGAACACTTTTCACTCTTGGTTATATTTCTCCGTCTTACAATGCGTTGAAATGGTCAAATTGTGATTAACTGAAAGCTTGGGATCTCAGCTACAAAATGTATAAATTCAATGTCAACAAATGATCCCTTGTTTTGAGTTATATATGATTAAAGTGGTGTTGTGCATGTGTGCCAACCTGCCCCATGCACGGGGTTGGTTGGCACATGTAGTCGGGGTTGGTTGGAACACCTATGTTATAGTCCTTTGCAGTACTTCTTTTGCTTTTGTTTGAAGTGCTCATCTATATCACTGCCTGTAGGGCTTTGCTGATTTATTTTCTGTGTGTTTTTCTTCAGTAGGGCTCACCGTCAAGACCAATTTGGTCTCTACTGATTTTTTTTTTACTTCAAATGTTTAAAAAGGTCTGAAATGCTTCCAAATGTAAAACTATGTTCAGTAATTACAATAACAATGTTAAAATAAAGATTGATGATGTTTTTATGTGTAAAATACAAAGTTTATAGATTTGTCACAAAATAGCCATAGGGAATGTATGTGCCAACTAACCCCAAAATCAGTGTGTCAACCTGCCCCGCCCACATTAGGTCAAACTTTTTTGCACAAATGCTGTTAGCCTGCTAATATCAGTCACCTCTGGTTTTTAAACTTCATTTTAAATTAGGGGACTAGCAATCAATTATAATGAATATATTTTTTATATCCCTAACTATTACCCTTCTATGATGTATTTAGTGGGAGGTGCATATTCTAAGTTTTGACACTACAAAATCAAAAAGTTGTTCTCACCTAAGGGACCGTTCGTTATTTATAAACGGGGCCACCGGAGGAAAATAGGGGAGGGTCATGTCTTTTTATTCTTTGTTGAGGGGAGGGTCACCTAACTTTTGTAGTGGCTTTTTTGATTGTTGATTTCTGTCGCCATATAACGTTCTCTTTCATTCCATAGCTCTGTCAACATTGAACAATGAAAATAAGGGAGATTTCCGGGTTTCTCACATAAAAATACGTAAAATGTCAACATCCCTCCCCATTAACGTTGGAAGGTTGGAGCAACAAAGTAGCCTACTTTATTCACGCCTAACAGCCTATATCCATTTGGTCAACTTTATCCAGCCCTAAAAAAGCTAAATTTAACTTTGGTTTACCTGTAGTTTACCGTGTAGCCTAGCCTAACTTTAAACAGTGTGCATGCTTATAAAGCATACTTGTGCTTCATTCATCCACACTCTAAGAAGTAATGTGTTAAAATGACACATTGCTGTGTGTGCTCAGGGACAACACATTTTGTGTCAATTTCAACACCGCAATTATGTGGAGATAGCCGAATTGTGTGACTGGCTGGGTGGGTTAAAATGTTAAAATACAAAACAATATAGCTGAAATTTGTCTTTAACCTTTCACCCAGCCACACAATTGCTGTGTTGAAATTTACACAAAAATGTGTTGTCCCTGAGCACACACAGCAATGTGTCATTTTAACACATTACTTCTTAGAGTGCACACATCCAGCTCCTAACGTTTTGACTAGCATTTCTACCAATTGACCTTGTTCCTGCCCATCTCTAGCTTTGCTGAGCTCCATCCTTTCTGTTTTTGTTGTTTGCAAAAAATAGTAGGCCCTATTTATTGGTAACCAGCAACAAGTGCAATTTGTTAATCGCTGTCATTCTCTCTCCAACAAAAATGTGTTACGTTCCAAGTAGCAGTGCGTAATTCTGCTTCATAAAGTTGAACAAATACATTGGTCATATAAATAGCCAGTTTATGTTCTACAGTGTAGAGTTGGTACGTTATGGTAGGCCAACTTGGAGTGAATATACAGGGGATTTCTTTGGCTCTTAGCCTGGCAGGTGCATGCGTAGACATAGCCTCTGACCCGAACACTGCAAGGGACAATGAATCGTGCTCTCCACGACAACCACGTCGTTAACTTAAATAGGCCTACTGTAGGTTAACATCACTCTGAGTTCGCATTCAAGCAAGCAAAATGATGATTTGAATACATCAGTTTCTCTGGAAGGGCAAGGGGTAACAACAGGACAACACAGAGACAGGCCAGAATGCTAATGTATGAGCGTATTACAGTAATATGGGATATTCTACGGGAAACTATTAAAACGGCAAGACAGCGGGGAAAAGTTAAAATGATAGGCCTAAACCCGGAAAAAGTTGTCATGTTAGGTATTTTTCGGTCCCTGTGATTATTTGTGAAATTGTGCAAACGGCCTTTTCAAGTCATTTGAGAAGGAAGGAGTGTAGCATGCTCCCAAATTGACGCTAGTCTGAGAAATTGAGTTTTGGATAATGTTCAGCTTCGGCAGCTTTGCAATGACTGAGGAAGTCTAGAGACGAGTCCATAGCAACAAGTTCATGTGTTGAATTTGTTATTACCCAGTGTGCTTTGTTGAATGGTCTCAATGTTTTATTGTTTTATTTCATGTGAATACTTACTAGAGGAGTAACTTATTTCAAGTAGCCTAGGCTAATGCAGTTGCAGGAAGTGTGCATTTAGTTTCCATGCTTATTGTGTTTCCACAACAATGTTAGTGAATAAATCTACTGAAATGGCCATCATCTTAGTGAAGTGTGATGTGTAAGATCAGAAAGCAGAGGGTGAGTTTAGAAATCACTCTCTTAGATAGCTTACGTCGATGTGTTTTCATAGCGCTTTATAACGTGGGCGGAAGGTATCGACAATTGGCCGGGGAGGGTCATGTCTTTTTTGAAAACACTGCTGGAGGGTCGTTGAATTTTTTTTTGCAGGCAGGGGAGGGTCATGCAACTTTTGATTGAAGCACTCAAAATCCCTCCGGTGACCCCGTTTATAAATAACGAACGGTCCCTAAAGGGTTAATGACCTGGAGACTAGTTACATACGTGAGTTTACCAAAGATTGAGTTTACTCTACTCAATAAGGCCGTCAGTTTAGTGTTGGAATTTTGTTGCAGCTCCCTCTAGTAGCTTGGATATTAACAGTGTTTCAACCTACCCCTGTTCCAACCAGCCCCGGTCTCCCCTATCCAAATTATTTTGATAACTTTTGTGAGGCTTTGTCTAAACATTTTCTGTGAGAATTTTGGTTTTATGGGTAGTGGGGGGTACTGGTAACAATACTTGAAAATGTGAAATTTCTAGGACTTTATTATAGGAATAGAGGTGATCTAGGAAAAATGGCCTAAGTGGTCTAACTTTATTGGCCTTTATTACACGGCTCTTCATAATGCTGAAGAATGCTCCATTCACTTGAATGGGCCTTCCCAACGTTCGGCGGTCAGCTAATTCTCAATAACAGACAGTTGCTAAGTATAACAGACCGCTGTCAAGGAAAATGGGTTTTGTGCTTTTATTTCACGTCTTTCATATCACTACACAAAGACTGGAACTGTGTTCTAAAGAATGTTTGATTCAAGTTCAGCGTGTGCTATTTGTTTCTCTGCAAAAGCCACGATGAAACGGTAACAAATAGGCTATAGCCTAGGCTATGTAGGCTAAAGAGTCATATCGTGGGGAGTTTTTTGTTTCGGTTTGGCAAGTAACCGTGTAATAAGCGGGATAATGTATAGAACGCCGGTCATTATTGGGAAAATAAGTCCCTTCAGGGCGGAACAAGACCCCTCCGCTGCGTGAGTGTGTAGCCTAGCCCTACTGTACGTGTGTGTACCTGCCTGTATGCGCACAGAAATGTGATAGGTTTGCTTGTTGTACTGCGTCAAGATTGACAACAATTTCGACCAATCATGACTGACTTCAGAACTTAAAAAGTTGAGTGCGTTCTGAGGCCAACCATTCGTTGATTTGTTGTGGATAACTTATTTAATTTTTCTCCTCTCCTCGTCGACGACAATCGAAGAGCGCAATGTAAAATGCAGATGGCTTCTTTGCTACTGATGCATGTTGCAGAGAAACGCTCAAATGCATGTCAATCGAAAGCGGAGGAGCAGGTGGACACCCACCCAGCCCTCCACACACACACACACAACAGCCCTCCCTCCATGAAACGTCCCTCTTCATTCTGCTAACATTTACAGTAGCTATTCTGACCTCTTCCTCAATTTGTCCCTGCTGGGTAACGTCTCTGTCCAGCTCCGGTAGGCTTCTCCTTCCTCTGTCACTACACTACACATCAAGCGTAACGTCTCTCTCCTCCTCCTTCGAATCCACCTGCCTTCCTCTGTGTTAATATATGGTATAAAAATTCTCGCCAAAAGTTTTCTGTACCTGTACCAAAGTTTTGTGCTTGTAAGAATATTTTGTGCTCGTAAAAATGATTTGTGTACATGTAAAAATACTTTGTATCCGTAAAAATATTTTGTGCATGTAAAAATGGTTTGTACATCTTCAAATCCGTTTTGTCACTGTGTAGAGGGATTTTCCATTTGCAAGTGCGCATCTGTTTTCTACAGACATGAAACAGATCTACGGGTACGAAACGAATTTACAAGTACAAAACTTTTTTACAAATTTTCCCAAAACAGCCAATCACAGCACTGCTTACTGAACGGCCAGTCAGCCGATTAGCTCGCTTCTTTAATTCTGAAACGTTGGACATACCGCTCTGGTTACATCCATGTAAACACCACAGTCAGAAGAGGTGAAACACTTAAAGCAACACCAAAGAGTTTTTTATACCTTAAAAAAAATGTTTCCAAATTCGTTTCAGTGGTTCATCAACTTGTAACAGGGTGAACGGCACTTCTGGATTCGCTTCACAGCCCTCTATCGGCTATAACCGCACTATGTAAGTTTGCCATTTCGGGTAGCGGATCTGTAGTTCGATGGAATGAAACATAAGAAACTACAAATTTGACTTGCACCTGATGTCGCAATACATCGTACTTTCATAAATCGTGCAACATATTCTACCTTGTCTGTGGACATCGTTATTTGCAAAGCCGGTGCTGGATAAACAAATAGCGTGCGTGCGACAGAGGGAAAGTTCTTTGGTGTTGCTTTAAAAAAGAAGAAGAGCTAACTTAGCTATAACAAGCAAACTGCTCAACTTAACTCTATTCCTTCCCTACTATGAATCTAATACCATTAACTAGAACTAATAAAAATGTGATCATTAGTATTATTATTAATGATAATTGTTGTGTTTTCCGACTAGTCATTCCTCCCTTTGTATTTCCCGTTATATGTGCAGTGCTTTCAACGTAACGTTAGCAGAGACGGTTGATAAAAGCAGTATCTTTGACGTTAGCTTAGCCCAGCCAAGACTTAGCCCAGTTAGCTGCCATTACCTATTGTTACCTACTAATTACCTATCCAGTGCTCGCGTTTTAAACTATACTGTTTATTAGTTCTAGTTAATGATATTAGATTCATAGGGAATGAACAGGTTCAATAGAATTCATAAGAATGAACAGGTATGATAAGGGATCAGATTCCAAAAAATAATTCAGTGGAAATGCATGGATCCTGGAATCCATGCATTTCCACTGAATTATTTTTTGGAATCTGATCCCTTTATCATACCTGTTCATTCTTACTGTTGCTCGACTTATCGTGACTAAATTCAAGATGGCTGCAAACGCTAAACTTCGTGAAGATACTGTCTGTATAAATCGTCTTGTAAGTAAACTACCAGTACTTTTCAAAGTTCTCAATGTGTCGTTTTTAAATGTCAGGGCCCTCGAAGTCTACCAATGAAGTGTGGAGATACATTGAGCCTCGTAAATGGGTGTAAAACAGTGATTTATTTGCATGGCTAGCTTGATGCCGAAGCACCACTATTGAAAAAGCTGTTGGTAGCATCGGCTAACTAAGCGCCAGATTTTGGAGTGCAGAGGACAAACCGAGATGGGCTATGAGACATACTTTCACACTTTCGGTATCATGTTTCAATGCACTTTAGGTCAATATCACACCGGAATTCTCCTTTAAGTTGAGCTGTTTGCTTGTTAGCTAAGTTAGCTTGTTACCTAAGCTAGCTAGAACATAACAGTTGCATGACCAAAAAAGTTCAGGTTGGCTTAGGCTGACTAAAGACCCATTCATTCTGTACATAAAAGACGGATTTCACACGCCCTAACCATTGTACTTTTACACGAAATTGGGTAGTTTACCATAATAAGTTATTGCTCCCACAGGGTTAGTATTATTATTAATGATAATTGTTCTGTATAGTTATTGTGTTATAATGTTTCCGACTAGTCATTCCTCCCTTTATATTTCCCACGTTATATGTGCGGTGCTTTCACGTAACGTTAGCAGAGACGGTTGATAAAAGCAGTATCTTTGACGTTAGCTTAGCCCAGCCAATACTTGTTTCACCTCTTCTTCTTTTTTAAGTGTTTCACCTCTTCTGACTGTGGTGTTTACATGGATGTACCCAGAGTGGTATGTCCAGCGTTTCAGAATTAAAGAAGCGAGCTGATCGGCTGACTGGCCGTTCAGTAAGCAGTGCTGTGATTGGCTGTTTTGGGAAAATTTGTAAAAAAGTTTTGTACTTGTAAATTCGTTTCGTACCCGTAGATCTGTTTCATGTCTGTAGAAAACAGATCGCACTTGCAAATGGAAAATCGTATGCGCAAGTAAAAAAAATGGATTAAAATTCACAAAACTTTTTTCTACACAGTGACAAAACGGATGTGTACAAACCATTTTTACATGTACACAAATAATTTTTACGAGCACAACATATTCTTACAAGCACAAAACTTTGGTACAGGTACAGAAAACTTTTGGCGAGAATTTTATACCATATTACACTACACATCAAAGCTGTGTTCCACTCCTTCAGCCTGTGCACTCGATGTCGGCGGCCCTGCTGTAACAGTCGCACCTTTGGGGTGAACATTTCTGTGATTTTGACACATTTTGCTGCGTCCCACTTGTAGGCTTTTTTTTAGCCTTTTGTCTCGCAGCTTCTGTCGCCCTTTGGCGCTTTTGTGGTTTATTAGGCCTACTATCCATTTTCACAATTTCACAGACGGAAACTCACTTCTCTCCGCGGTCAGACAGCTCAAATGGCAAAATTTGATAACCCTGGGAGGGGAGGGGGAGGGCTGATAGATGTCATAGGACTAGCCCAATGTCCGTCAAGAAAATCAACCAATGGGCGTGTCTCAAATACCGTTGCGGTGAATATTTTTATTATTATTATTAAATCATGACAGCCCCGGCCCAAAAATGTGCGTCGGCCCACCGGGCATTGCCCGGTACGCCCGATGGCCAGTCCATGCCTGTATCTATCTATCTATCTATCTATCTATCTATCTATCTATCTATCGATCGATCAACCTGCATGGTTTCCTTCTTTCTTTTCAATGCTGATATCATCGATTGTTTCCCTGACGTCCTCATCCAATTCGACGTGACGCAGCAGGTGGTACAATGAAGGTAGGAAGCCTAATGACTGACTCTACCCTTAGTTTATCCATTATTAACATCTGCTTGACCTTAAAAGAGGAATCACAAATGCTAGCAATGAATGTGTAGGATTGTTGAGGGCTTTAAATGTCAGGCAAGATAATTAGGTCACACTCATGACTTATTTGCAGCTTCTCTTCCTCCAACTGAGAAGTGCTGTTAGTCTAATTAGCTCTGGGTGATTAGCAATACGACGATCAGATCTTTTCTGAAGTCATACCAGTAGCGTCATCTAAGATGAAGCTCACAGGCCTTTACAGGAATACATGCTGTACCGTTTCACAACCATGTGACATGGCTGCATTTTTAATGTATTGTTGCTTGTAGTGGAAGCCTAAAATGAAAATACAATTCTACAGTAATACTGAATGTGACCATTTCACTTGTAGCTCAATTGCTTCTAGTGTTTCAATCAGATGAAGTGGTCTGAGTTTGAACTGCTATTCTGGGGCCCAAAAATACCTACCCAATTTACAGTTTTTCTCAGTCGCTTTGGTGCTTTTCTCAGATCAGAATGAAAATGAACATAACTAATAGTTCAACCTCCACAACATTTAGTCATTTGTGCACATCATAGTAGCAATTTCTCCTTCCTCTGAACAAATTGCAAATGCTTTTGGACATTTATCAGTTGCTTTGTCATGTCAGTCAAAATGAAGTATACTTATGGATGCTGAATAGTCGTTCCCAATAAAACTAATAGTCTTCATTTCATTGCTTGAGTCATTACATACAAAATTGTTGAACTAGTTATCAAATTCTGCCACAATGCTGTAGAATTGCAAAGAGCTTATACATTAAAACTGTGAAACGTACATATTCAGTGTCTTGTACTCACTCCCCTAACTACAGCAATTTGTAACTTTACTGTAATTTTCAAATGGCTGTACAAGTAGCGTATGTCTTGAGCATGTTCAGGTAGTGTCACCGATTTCGGACCTTTTTTTTTGCATTGGAAAACACTAGAAAATAAACTGTCATAATGAAAACATGACAAAGCCATTTAACGATCTTGTTCATAAACAATGGTGTCAAGAAGACTTCTCATTTTGATGACATTGGCAGTTACATTGACATGAAGACTTGCTTTTGAGGAATGGACTATCCATTTTGAGCAAGTGACGTGCTTTTGCAGGTTATCCACTAGGTTTTGCAGTTTGCACTAATTGTTTTGTGAAATGCACTAACTGCTGTGCAAATGTTAATAGTGATGTGAGAAAAGCACCAAAGCGACTGAGAAAAACTGTATGTTGAGGTATACCTACCAATACTGCTTCAGAGGATTCATTGGCGTTATGCTGCCCTCTACTGTTAAGTAACACTAGCACAGGTATTGACTTCTCTGCCGATCACTCCATGTTTAGTTTGTATGGCGCCCCCAAAGGGACATGGTGAGAATTTTTGTTTTATAGCTCCTCTGGCGTTCCCTTGCAGTAAGTTTTGAATTCCCTCAAAGTCAAAAGTATTGTGAGGAAATGCAAAACTATTGTGAGGGAACACAAGCATTGCAAGGGAACACAAAACTTATTGTGAGGGAATGCAAAAAGAGCTCTAAAAATAAATCCACATCTAAAAAATAATTCCCACCACAGTCCTTTGGGGGCTCCATAAGTGTGGATAACGTGGAAAAATGGCCCCAGCAGTCTTTTAATGGTCTACGTGACTAGGAATGGAGTCAGAAGAACTTCACATATGCATATAGCAGATCAAGTTTTTAAGATGCCAGTAAAATAACAATAAAACTATCAAAGATGGGTCGCTCATCATTATGATAAAAAAAAAATGTGTGTAATTGTAATCGTAACCACATTCAAATAAGGTAAATCAAAGTCTCAGTTCAAGGTCAAGTATAATTTTGCTCTTATCACAAACATCCACTTTTGTATCCAGATCGAAGAAACCAAAAGCAATTGGTTAATGCTCTGTAGTACCCTAAGTCTATTTAAAAGAGAAAAGCAAGCACTTAATCACCCGTTTCTGACTTTTAAATGAAACTGAGTCTAGTGGCACAGTGTTGTGAAGTCACTGTGAGAAAACACATCATGTCTTGTTTTGGTTCCATGCTCTGTGAGAGCATTATTATGATGAAACCACTGAGACAACCTAAAAAATAATAATTACATATTAAAGAGACAGTACAATATTCAATACATGATACTGTTGTTGAAGTATTCCATATTTCCTTTTAATGTTGAATTAGTCATACAAAGACATACTGTAGTTGATATATTTTTTCGAATAATAAATATTACAACTAAAACTAAAATAATTAATGAATTAAAAGCTGGACAGTTTCAACAAAAATCTGTTGGACCCATTTAAAAATATCAATAAACATCCCATAACCTTTAAACACTATTTGTTGCTACCCCCCTTAATTTACTGTTCGCGGTCAAATTTGACCGGACAGTTTTAACTGCTCTTAAATACCATTACCATGACAAAAAGTATTATTTAATAGAACATTATTGTAAATAGACCCTTATTAGAACATTAACATCTACATCATGTGTGTTTGTGTGTGTGTGTTTCTGTATGTGCGTGAATGTGTGCGAACTCTGGTGGTTCACATGCACAGTGGCAACATGACAACATGAACTCTCTGTCTGTGTGCGTGTGTGTGTGTGTGAGAGAGAGAGAAAGAGTGGGTGTAAATGGTGTGTCACATGCACAAGTAGCAACATGACAACATGAACTGTGTGTGTGTGTGGATGGGTGTGTTTCTGTACTGTATGTGTGTGAATGCCTATGTGTGCGAACATTGGTGGTTCACACGTACAAGTGGCAACATGACAACATGAACTGATAACATGTACTGAGTGTGTGTGTGTGTGTGTCTGTGAGTGAGTGTACATGTGTGTGTACTGTATGTGTTTCTGTTTGTGTGTGTGTGGGTGTGTGTGCATGCATGCTTTTGTGTGGGAACATTGGTGGTAAGTTGTAGGAGTGTGTGTAAGATGTCTTATCTCCTGGATGAAAATTATATTCTTTCCCATTCATCATCCTGGTCATTTTTGACCGTAAACAAAAAAAAAGTGTTTCTACGTTGAATAAATCACTCAAAATTCAAAGAAAGTAGTCAAAATAAATTCTATGTGTTCAAAAGCCTTTTGTGAAGGATATCATAAGATCTTGAGGCAATCTGATGAAAAATGCCATATTTATGGTACAGGGAATGTGTAAATCGGTCATTTTTGACCGGAACAGTGTTAGAAGGATAAAGACGATACCCAAAGCAATGACTGAATCTTCAGGAAGGGAAGAATTTGTTCAAGAGGGGTCGTAAATTCCACTTCTTAGCTTTAACAAACATGTAGACAGTCGCAAGCAGGTCAGGAAACAGTTCCGTCAGATCGATCTTCTCTGCTTCATCAGGGCTAACAAATACGCAAAACAGGTCAATAGGCTTATGAAACATAAGTACTGAGATTGTACCTTTTAATGTGTGAAGTTATCTTCCTATTGTTACTGATGTAACTTACTAGTGGTCGTAGAGATTGCGTATGAAACGCAGCAGACCCAGAGTGTTTTCAGGGTAAGGCGACGTGTATTCATCCAGCTTTTGGACCAGGTCAGGGGGGAACTGCCATTGGGATTTATGAAACAAAGAACCAACCAAACAAAAAAATATATGAATGGCATTTAAGTCAGCATATCAAACTACTATGAAAGGTGTAACTACCACAATAGCTGATAGCAAGTGTACAGTCTGCATTGCATCCAGATGCTCAACTCACTTTGTTTTTCCAGTCAGCTAGGGTTTTACCCACAGTGCATTTCTCCAGGACCTCAAGGTCACTCTCTTTCGCATTTCGACAATTCTCTGCTTCACTCTGATTACCAACTTTTGTCAAAAAATCCACCCTCCTGTCAAAGGACAAGACACACCATCAAAAGACAGAAGCGGTACAGTTATCATTTGAATAGTCCAGTCATCCATCAATGGAGTGTATTATTTAAGAAAGCTGGCCTATCAGCCGGGTATATCAGACAACTTGTCAAACATATTATCAGCAGCACAATAAATCTCACTGCAGCAGTGTAACTGTGGCTGTCAAACCTCTCATTGTCCCAGAAGTAGGGGTGAGTGAGTGTGTCCTTCACTCTTGGCCTGTCTTTGGGGTCATCTTGGATCATCCTCTCAATCAGATCTTTAGCCAACTCATCTTCCACCAAATCAAGGTTGTACTTCTCCTCCAGAATGTTAATCTCACAGCGAATCCCTTCCCCAAAAGGATGGTGTCCACAGGAGAGGATGTAGTACACCAGCATTCCTGCAACCTGACACAAAGGGCTCCATCATGACAGTCTAAAGCGCATTGTCACTAGTCAAAAGCTTATTCATATATAGTAGGATGCCCAGTCCACATTGGGAGTGTTTTCACTATCAAACGTCTAGCGCATGGCGCAACAAGGTGTTCCTAGATTTCTTAATCAGTCATGGGTGTGTTTGGGGCATAACATCATTTAAACCAATTATTGACAATGGGTTACCATTGAAAACATAGGCTGGAAAAAGCAACACTTGCCCTAATATTATTCGAATGACTGAATAAAACGTTTATCCTGTAGAGGAGCTGCTTATATGTCGTGATAGTGCGTCTTCTGCTGTGTCTCACCAATCACTTTTAACGGTCATTACCAATTTGCAAATGCATTGTGAGATGTATTTCGTAATATCTTTATTCTAATCATGTAATTTCTAATGTTTTGCATGGATGTGTGCTGGTGCGTGTTCATGGGGGATAGAAGGATGGTGCGTTGTGCACCCGCCAATATGATAATGTGCTCTTGAAATAACATATAAACAACTTGCCATAGATTTCTGACCAGGTTTCTCTTGGTCAGTGGCGTAATGCGTTTTAGGTGGTGTACAATAGTGATTTTAGACAATGTGTTAGGCCACTCCCTAGGTTGTTAATTACCACACCCCTGGGCGCATCGTTTAAAAAATAGACATGCAAAATAAGAAAATACATTTTGCGCCAGGTGGAAAAAGAGTTTTACGCCATGTGCCAGGGTGCCAAATAGGGGCCAAAGTTTGTTGAGACCACAACGTATCATGCTGTACGTATTGATGTGTGGTGTTGTATGCAGTTAGCACAACTAGTTGGTAATGTGACGATCAGGCCATAGCCAGGTAGTCAGAGGTGAAATACCAATGCAAGTAAATGTTCTCTGTGTACTCTGTGTGCACGCCTCATCAATAAACAGTTTATTGTGCAGCAAATGTGGTCCTGTGACAACATACCTGGACATCTGAGCTTCTCTTAAAGCCACTATCACTCTTCTCTTCAAGACTTTTTAACACTTCCTTGGCTTCCCAGCATTTGGTTCCTGCAGGCCTTGTGTGCAATGTTGTCTGTCCGACATTCAGTCTTCTACTGATGCCAAAATCAGCCAACCTTGCTTTTCCTTGGATATCTAACCAAACAAACAAGTGAATTGGAGAGTTAGATTTAGTATTGCAAAATACAGGAAAATATATATGTGGTCTCTCTCCTTACTCACACACACATGCCTGCACACACACACACAGTCAGTGAGTAACTTTGTATAACTATTGCATATGAATGTGTAATATAGAATGAACAGCATCAGTTAGACAAAGTGGTAACTGTTCTCACCGATCAAAACATTTTGGGGTTTGATGTCCCTGTGAAGCACATTGTTATCCTCTCTATGAAGGACTTCTAAACTTTGAAGGACTTCCTTTACTTTTGTCTTCAGAAAGTCTGTCTTTTCCTGAGGGTTTTCTGGTAAAAGTTGTTTCTCTGGTTCAATGTATTCTTCCAGGGTATACTCACAAAGCTGAAGGGCTAGGTAGCCAAAGTTTTCATCTTCAACAAAGTCTACATATCGCACAATACAGGGATTGTCAAACCCACGTAATAAAACCTCCTCATTTTTAAGCAGCTGGTAGTTTGACTTGGTCATGCGTTTTAATAGCAACTTCAGTGCCATCCTCTCTGAGGCCAATATAGACTTCTGTGCCATCACTTCCTTTTGCTATTCGATGATTAGGACAAAAAAGTAAGATTTTGTACTTTCTTCTCTGTTGTTGTTCTCCTATAAGCAATTGCTTCCAACATGTCCTTCCAGCGAAGACTGGTTTGGTGCCAACGTCGTGGATTTGTCATTGTTTTGTCAGTAACAGAAGAAAATGGGTGATCACTTGACCTTGGCTCATCAGCAGAGCAAGACTCATCAACTGAATTCATGAGAGTATCACAGTCTGAAGCATTCACTGAACCAGAGACCAAATCATTGGTTGATGGATTTTCTTTATCCCCCTTCTTCTTCTTCTTCTTCTTCTTTTTCTTCTTCTTCTCTTTTTCTTCCATCTGGGAAAACACTTCCTCTTCAGGTGATTGTCCATTGGAAGATTGCTTTGTTAGGTTGTCATTCAGTTCCCTCAATTCTTTTTTCAAAATGTCATTCATGTCTTTGTCTGCAAAAAGCAGTATCCTCTCAGGTACAGATGTGACACCAAGGGATTTGATAACCTCACGTACACGCCCATATGAATACAGGTGTGCTATTATCCCATAAGTTGTTACACTAGTGGCAGGTGGGTGCTTTGAATCTGTAAAAGGCACTATGCCTTTGCACAGCTTGCACAGTTCATCAATAAATTGAGCATCTGAGCCATCATCCTTCTGAGGAGTCTTCTGTGTGATGATGTATAGCAATTGCAGAAAGTCAACATCAAGAATGCCAGTGAAAGGTGTTTCAAGATATTTCGAAAGAATGGGTATGAGTGGGAGTGAAAACATCAGTGGTATTTCCTTCATCAGGCACAAAGCTGAACGTAAAACATTTGCTCTTAATGGTGTTATAGGCATTGTGGATAAGTATTTGATTGTCCCCTCAACATATTTGTCCAGGTTTTGAGAATCTTTTAGCCACTTAGTAGCCAATTCCTCATATGTATTCTCACCAGGTCCACGAACTGAATACATCCTGTCCAAAATGGTATCTCGGGTTATTGGGTGTACCTCTAAAAAATGCTGCTTGTGCAGTCTGAACACATCCTCTGGAGGCTTTGTTCTCACATCACACTCAGCATCAAAAAACAAAGCATATTTTGTAATTTGGTCATCTTTCAATGATAACTCATGTAGCATCTTTGACACCAATTTGTCTTTGTCTGGATCTTGGATATAATTTAAATGAATTTCAGGAATAGCTCCATGTTTGAGTAATTCATTTGCGATATCCTTTCTGTCGTTACATGCAGCTAGTACAAATGGAGTGGGTAATCCCAAATTAGGATCAGCTTTTCCATTTAATAGTTGTCTGACTAAATGAACTGACACATTGCACTGCAGAGCATACATCAATGGTGTTAAGCCTCTACTTGACGTCTTGTTAGCATCAGCATTGTCTCTGAGAAGGTATGTACAGATCTCTTCATTTCTACAGCTAACTGCTGCACATAAGGGGGTGACATCATCTTTCCATTGCTCACAATGATACAGTTCATTAACCTCAAATTTCAGCTTTTTTAACTTCTTGAACTTCCCATCAATAATGTACTGTATGAGATGATGTGTCTCCATCTTGACCTTTTGGGAAAAGCAGATGATTTAACATTAAAATGACGTCATTCAAAGCACAGTATTCAAATGTAGTGTTTTATTCCTAGAAAGATTCTTGTGACAATTACGAATGTTAATGATAATGACCACCGCAGAATGCTGTAAAACAGCGGTTCCCAAACTTTTCCCCCCGCGGACCACCTTCTACATCCTGACTCGGCTCGCGTACCTCCACCATCCAACACATAAAAAAGTAACACATTCTATTGACGCATTCCAGGCATCGTGTTTAATTAGCCGCCCTACATGATAACAAAATCAAAATGTGCAACTGGTCTATGAGCTCTCACGTTAAAAAAAACAGTGTGGAGAACCACATTAGACTGGTTAGGTAGCATCTCACTGCAGACCACGCACTGTGGCTTTGGGCAGTCTGTCTCCCAATCCACGTGAAGCCGAGGCCTATATGCCTCATCATAGTGAAGCCGAGGGCTATATGCCTCATCATACTTTCGTTTTCTTCGCGCAGTCTTTTCTGTCTCGTTCTTTCTTTTATTCCCTGCGCTCTACCTCCACCTTCATTAGTCTGCCCATCCCATCCCATCGTTACCTGTGTCCTGCTCTGTTTCTCTCGCTTCTCCTCTTCGATCGCTTTAATTAGGCCTTTTGGACAGTGTCCCTGTTTTTAGCCAGTTTTCCATGTTTACGCAGCCTTCTACCTAGCCTATACTTCAACGAAACTAACGCGCCAGATATTCTGGCTGCCCACAGGAAATCATGTGTATAGCTTATTTTTTAATGAAAACATAGCCTATTAGAGTTTACAAATGATTTCCTTTAATTTCACGTTTCCATATCATTATAACCCGATTCGAAATTATGTATCATTTATTAATTAATTAGATTATTAATTCCATTTTTAACTCCTTTCTGCCACTGCCCTTTTCATCTCGCGTACCACCGGGGGTACGCGTACCACAGTTTGGGAATCCCTGCTGTAAAACATTTAATCTCTCATTTCCACTACTTCCAAATTCCACTGACGGCTCCTACACACAGTTGCGTGCGTTGCAGTGCTGGAGTAGCATCCCATTCACTTTACATGGCGTCATCGGTTGCCGAACTGAATTGGGTCCGTTGCGTCGAGTTTCTCCAGTCGCTCGTGTTGAGAAGTTCAGCTGTTGCTACACCGACAGACGGCACCGGCCAATCAACGGACGGCACCAACCAATCAAATTACGGTTATACTTCCCGACGGTAGCTATGAAAATGACTTGAACACCCACTGGCATGCTTTAACGGAACGCAACTGTGTGTAGAAGCCCTGAGAGAGAATGCTGTGGCTGTGAACTGACCGTGAACCATATGTGGTGCACACACAAATAGAACTGTTGTTAAAATGTTCATTTAGGGTTATATCTTATTGTTTATAACTGATCTGATTGAATTTGATGGAGATTCATACAGAAACAACATTTTTCACATGGCAATATTATACATATTTAACTCATTGAATGCCAAGCTGTTTTCAGAAGCTTTGTCCTAGAGTGCCAGCAATCTAGACCATTGTTGATTTTTGTACAGCCACATATTCTGTGCATATTCTGTGTTATAGCTATGAACACATACAATGGCTCGTTTGAAAGTTGAGACTTTAAGCTCTCAGTGGGTGCAAACCGTGTATTTCTACACACTTATGTTCCTGAGAAATTGCAAGCTAAACAGTGGCTAGTTTTTATCAAAATCTCTGTTTTTTTTTCTAGAAATGGAGATATAACGTCGTTCATGAAATATGAAGTGTTGCCTGTAAAGTTTCCGGGAAGTGACCTGGCGAGACTGCCACCTAGTGATAGACCCACGAAAATGGCCTGGTTTTGAGCTAACGTGCATGAGTCACTGATTCGACCCAAAGCGGTAACCGAGTTATGATAAAATGTCCAGATTGTGCATTTTCATGAGTTTCACGATCGTCATATATTTCATTTCCATTCATCACAGAGTTCCCAAAATCACATATAAGGTGTGAGTGTCTAGTTTCGTAATTTAAAAAAAAAGCTAAACGTAATATTACGTTTTTGGCACTCAACGCATGGGAAGGAAAAGGCACTCAATAAGTTAAATACATGGCTCTGTAGACCAGCAATCTACTTGTCGAGGAGGCTCATAATTTCAGAAACGCTGCAGATCATAGACAGAGAAAGCTCTGGGAACAGAACGCAGGCATGATTTTGTTGTCACACGCTACTATGGAAAATTAACTTTATAAAGACCGGCTCTGCCCCTGAGGAAATGCCTGAAAAGTTGTGGGTTCAATTCCACCGTTGTGCCCTTGAACACAAGTTGCTCTGGGGAGAATGGCCCTTGTAATATAATTGAAATACTGTATGTAAGTCACTTTGGATAAAAGTGTCTGCTAAATCAATCATATCATCATAACATCAGTAGCCAAACGAACTGTAAACCTAAGGTGCTCACATGACGTTAAACATTTTCTGGAGTGTAATGTGACGTTTGAGAACCTAAAACCCCGTTTCTCCCAGTTGACATGACAACACATAACAGGCGTTTTCAGAAATCTCCACTTTGGCTGGAGTTTTTAGAAATAATCGTTTTCTGTGATGAAAACGGGGTTTTCGTGTAAATGAGAGGCCAAACCGCAGGGAAATATCTGTGTCTTCCCTTCGTGTAAATGGGGCCTCAATTTGCGAAAGTATTTCTGAATCCTCAATTTCTGAATGCATGAGTCCAAGTTCGAGCAAAGTCCTTTTAGGCAAGTCCCTCCACTCGGCGGCCATATTGCAACGCTTTATTGGCAGAGCCGGACAGTAATGGAGTACATTTACTTGAGTACAATTTTGAGGGATCTGTACTTTACTCGAGTATCATTTTTGGGGAGTACTCATGACTTTACTCAAGTACATTTGAGGGGCAAATATTGTACTCTTTACTCCATTTCTATCCATAATCGTGAGTACCCGTTACTACTTCTAAATCTCGGAAACCCTCAATTTGTTGTTTCCCTCTCAAACGTGATTGGATTGTGCAGGCACCACTGATTGGGACAGCCCATCAGCAATCTTCAGCTTTCCGCCAAAGTCAACTCAGATTTAGATAAGAGAGGAAACCATGGACGAAACAATGGATGAAGACGCAGCAGGTCCATCCCGGGAATGTGCCAACCTGTGGCCCTACCTCGCCAGACTATTTCAATTTTCTGAACAAGGTAATGATAGTTTTCGCTTCAAGTGTTTGAATTACAAAATAGTATTTTGTATTTGAAATATGTATTTTAAATACATGTATTAGAAATACTGCCCATCCCTGGCAACATGGTAAAAAGATGAAAATGACTTGATTTTACTTCCAATTCATTTGACATTCTCCTAGGTATTAACATTAAAAATTTTCGTAACTCCATGTAGGACGTTTCTGTACATAAATGTAAGCACTGTGGCAGTAGTAATGCAATATTTAGAAAATGTAGGCTACTCTTGTACTCTTGATACTCAAGTACTTTTAAAAACTGTTGTATTTTTACTTGAGTAAAATTAAGCCAAGGGTATCTATACTTTTACTCAAGTAATGAAGCTGTGTACTCTGTCCGCCTCTGCTTATCGGGCATCTATTTCGGCAGAAATGCGCGTGCGCAAGGCTTCACGACACCAATTTTGGTCCAGCTGCGAGATCACAACACATGATTGGCACGATGTATTCACATGTCGACGTTTGGCCGCGGAAGGGGTGTGATATGCGTAAACAACAAAAATAATTCCAAATATAGCTGCAAGCAGCAATGAGGGGGCCAAGCAGGTAAGCAGTAGAGCAGAAGTTGGGATTGGACTGGACTGGACTTGACTGTGTTGTGTTAGATTGGAATGGATTGGACTTGATTGGATTGGACTGGATTCAAAGGTCACCGAAATTATTGTGTGTCCTCAAGATGTACTCCTAAGACCACATACCAAGTTTGGTTTAAATCGGTGAAAGTGTTGATAATTATAGCACCCCTAGTGGTCAAAGGTCACCAAAATAATTGTGCAGTCTTAATATAGAGTCTTGACTCCACATACCAAGTTTAGTTTCAATCGGTGAAAGTGTTGTGATTATAGCGCCACACAGTGGTCAAGATTTACCAAATTTCTTGAGCCTCCTCCTTGGGTCCTGAGCCCATGTAACAAGTTTGGTTTTGATACGTGAAAGCATTGCCGAGATATCCCTTCACTTCCTGTTTGGTGGCTTCACCGCCAATTTTGATTGGCTGTTACGGGCGAACGGTTTTAGGTTTGAAGACAAAAAGGGATAACTTTTTTGAGGCTTGGACTGAAGATTATGTGTGTCAAGTTTGGTGTCAATCGGACAAACTTTGTGACCTGTGAAAACTTTTAGGTGTTTTGATTAAATCCAATATGGCGGCCGGATCAATTACGTTGACATCACAATTTGGCTTTGGTCAGCCTATGGACCTCCAACAGTATTAACAGACCCCACTAGTACATTTTAATTCCAAACACAACAGCAGCTACAGGCCAAAATACATTTTTCCTAATTGCAGCGTCCCCTAGAGGTGAAAGGTCACCAACATTTTTGAACATCCTCCTGATGGGGTTATGAGTCCACGTACTAAGTTTGGTTATGATACATGAAATGGTTGTGGAGATATGAGCTCACTTCCTGTTTGACGGCTTCGCCACAAATTTCAATTGGCTGTTACGGGAGAACGGTTTTAGTTCCGAAGACGAAAAGGGATAACTTTTGTGCTGTTTGGTCTGAATATCATATGTATCAAGTTTCGTGAAAATCGGAAAAACTATGTGAGGCGTGAAACTTTTTAAAGGTTTTTGACAAAATCCAAAATGGCGGAAAATCCATCATGGCGGAAATTGACGTCATAGGGTGCGTTGAACTTGGCTTGGTCCAAGGATTCCAACAGTACTTCATTTTTCAAAATCAGGCCAATGGGTCAGAAGTTACGTGTGTGAACGCATGTGCAACTTTGGCCTGTTGGTGGCGCTAGAGCGCTCGAGGTGCCGACTTGAATCTTGGTGAAATTAATCATGGGACTTTGCCTAATTAGTGTGCCAAATTTCACAACTTTTCACCAGACGGTTCTATGGGCTGCCTTAGACTCCCATTCCAGAGGAATAATAAATATAGCTGCAAGTAGCAATGCGGGGGCCTAGTAGTGCGCTATAGCAGGAATGGCGTTGCCATGGCATGAGCAACCACTCACAGCAAGTTTGATGGCAATTGGATAAAGAACGGCTGAGAAATAAGCTCATTTACAATCACAATCAGATAATATGCCCATGCATCACGTTTGGACTTCATACAACGAAGCGTTACTGAGATTTGAGCCCACTTCATGTATTACAGCGCCCCCTATAGAGGCCAAATGATGCCAATTAACTACTGTGTCCTCACAATCAGATACCAAGTCCCTGTACCAAGTTTGGACTTCATACATCAAAGCGTTGCTGAGATACAAGCTCACTTCCTGTATTGCAGCGCCCCCTGTAGAAGCCAAGACGCCAGTTTCCTAGTGCATCCCCACAATCAGGTACCAAGTTTCTATACCAAATTTGGACTTCGTACATCAAAGCGTTGCTGAGATACAAGCTCACTTCCTGTATTGCAGCGCCCCCTATAGAGGCCAAATGATGCCAATTTCCTAGGGCGTCCTCACAATCAGATACCAAGTCCCTGTACCAAGTTTGGACTTCATACATTAAAGAGTAGCCGAGATGTTAGCCCACTTCCTGTTAGGCGGCATCGTCGCCATGTGTAACTTGAAACTTGAAAATAAAAAATCTGACAAGTATCGTTTGTGCGGCTCGGTCTGAAGATCATCTCCGCCAAGTTCTGTGAAAATCGGATGAAATTTGTAACCGCTGAAACTTTTCGTAGAGTTTGGACTAAATCCAATATGGCGGAGGTCCAATATGATGGAAAGTGACGGGATAGGGGTCGATGAACTCGAGATTGTTCAAGGATTCAGACGCTACCTCAATTGTGAAAATCAGACAAAAGAGTCAAGGATCACGCGCATGAACGCATGTCCAGCTTTGAACTGGTGGTGGCGCTAGAGTGTTCAATGTATACAGTATGCATGAAAATTGCTGTGAGTGATTGGGACAGTGTCCTGACTAATGGTATCAAGTCTTGTTATGTTAACTCAAAGCGTCACCTAGATGTTTGTCCACTTCCTGTTTGGCGGCTTCATCACCATATTTGATTGGCTGTCACGGGCAAACAAAAATGAAATTGAAAAATCTGGACAAGTATCGTTTGTGCGGCTCGGGGAGAAGATCATCTCCGCCAAGTTCCATGAAAATCGGATTAAATTTCTGACCGCTGAAACTTTTCGTAGAGTTTGGACTAAATCCAATATGGCGGAGGTCCAATATGGCAGAAAGTGACGTAATAGGGGTCACATGGTCACATGCGTCAATGCAATCCAGGTTCGACCCATTGGTGGCGCTAGAGTGTTGGGCATAGAGTTCTGGAAATTGGTGAGAGTGATCATGGGACAGTGCTGAATCAGTGTGCCAAATTTCATAACTTTAGACCCAGCGGTTCAATTTTCGGCCAGATTTTGACCTGTTGGTGGCGCTAGATGGCTGGGTTTAGAGGTCCGTAAATGAGTGTGAATGGTCAGTGGAGTGTCCCGAAACTTTCTGCCAAAAAATCTGCACTTTTTAGCCAGGCGTTCTATGGGCTGCCATAGACTCCAATGGCAGACTAATAATAATAGGAAAAGCTAGTAACTCAATGGGTGCCTTCACAGCTTCGCTGCTTGGCCCCCAATAAGAAAACTAACAAACACAATGGGTGCCTTCGCAGCTTTTCTGTTTGGCCCCCAAAAATAATTCCGTGGAAGTGCATGGATTCCAGCTGGAATGACAACACATAACAGCACGAACTATGCAGGGTTTTTTTTAGCTTAATTTACCTTAACTTAACAGCTTCAGAGTCATTAGAATGGTTATATGACTTTTTCAGGTTGAATGGTGGCCATCTGGCCCCTAAGCCTGTGAGCGTTAACTTTGGCCGGGAACGGACGGCCTCAGTGTCAGGAAGTATAACGAGTGTAACACATTGCTTTACTGCATTTAAATACACATACATGCCAGGCTAAAACAAGGTAGTGATGGAGTTTCTCAGACATTCGTCATGACAGAGCCAGTGAAAAGAAGCAAAAACCGAAAAAACAGCGAAGAAATTGCCAATACTGCATAGTTTCCCTTTAACTGAAGGTGAAAATGTCCACCTTATCATCGTCCACCCTGTCGAAACTCAGAGAGGGTGGACCTCTGAAAATAGGTGTGGGAGCTCATCTAATATATTTCTACAACATGAGTGTCTGCTATTTATGATAATACATAAAAAGATTAGAAAATGAAGACCAAAATGTATGGCAATTGTGAGGGCTGCCTTTCACTGAAATGGTCACTGAGTCACTGAAATAACTAATCACTCTCTAATTTCTTACAACTCATCTTTGATATATAAAAACTTACCACAGGCAACATGTCACCGATGTATACGGCAAGGTTGGAAAAGTTAAAAACGGTAAAGACATAGTGACTGGAGGAATGGAAATGTACCAGGAAGAATTAGGTAAAATGTGGGTGTGGCCTCAATTGTTATGCCAGGTGAGAAGTATTGCAAGTCATGGTTTGGTCAAAGTCCTAGGGTTTTTCATGTCACAAAGATAAGAGTCTCCTGATGAATCCTGAAGTATCCAAACAACCAACAAAAACAAAAGATTGATCTCACCAAATGATGTCCTCTTCTTTTTCAAATTCAAAGTCAAAACATCAAAAATACAAAATGAATCCTGACTCCTGCTTCATCCCCACAGGTGAGCTAATAAGTGCACTCTTCTTCTTCTTTTTATATGATGGTTGGTAACCAGCTTTTTGGAGCATTACTGCCACCATCTGGACTGGAGTGTGGATCAATAGGTCAACCTACACTTTCTTAAATTATTTTTAATAACCCAGTTACCTTCAAAAAAGAAAACAAAAAACAGATTCTCTTCGCAGTATATCATGCAAATTTAATATCATCTGGATTTCACCAAGTTGTCTGGCTTGATGGTACTCAGGACAATTCTAGGACACCTCTTTCTAGACACCACATCTTCTTCTTGCTTACTTCTGCATATATTCCTGCTCTTCCCCACCTTTCCTTGAATACTATACATGTGTCTCCCAGACTGTTCATTATCCCATACAAATTGCCATTTTTCATTTATACTTTTGACTTCAACTTTGCTGTATTTAATATTCATCTCTATATCAGACTTCCCTGCTGCTTTCTTAGCACATTTATCTGCTAATTCATTACCTCCTACACCTATATGAGCTGGTACCCATATAAATGTAGTACTAATACCAGACTTAAGCAGATTGTTGGCTAATTGCATTATTTCATATACTATGTCCTGTCTAGACAAGAAGTCTGTCTCGGGGACGCTGGCGAGACACGCCGCTCCGTCTGGCATTATGTTTTTGTTTGTTTTTATGTAATGTTCGTAATTTTATGTAATGTCATGTTTATTTTTTTGTATTGGTTTGTCTAGTTAAATGTTTTCCCTATTTATTTGCGTTATTTTTGATAGTTTTCGTGTTATTCTTAGTCCTTTTTACTGCTTCTAAGTCAGCTGAAACGTTGTTGACGTTTGTCCATTGGGAGCTTGCTATGGCTAGCTTTTGCCATAGCTGGGAATCGGACATCCTTCCATCCATCCGTGAGCGGTGCTGCACTTCACTGTCTGGTCGAGGGGATCTCTCGGGACAGCTGGACCTGGGCTACTCTGCGGGAGATCTGCCGTGGCCGCCGAGCTATTGCTGACCTGTGAGCTGCCATGCCAACTGCAGACTAACGTTAGCCTAGCGGTGAGGAGCTGCAGTCTCACGGAGTAACAGACGGTCGCTGTTAGAAGTCCACCGAGTTGCGGATCTACACTATCGCCCACTACTTCAGACTGTGCTTCCAGTGATCTCCAGACTGCAGTCTACAAGGCCTAACGTCAACGTGATCTCCAGACTGCCAGTGAATTCACCGGGTTGATCATTTGCTAACGTTAAAGAACTTTGTTGGCATATCGGTTGTGAAGACACTCTGTGCAGTTTTCACGGATCATCATTGCCCTTGGACATTTTCAGCTGGTTTGGAAATTGGACTAATTTTAACATCACCTTTTCCCCTTTTTAAATATATTTTCTTTTTTTCACTTTTTATTTGTTTATTTGTTTTGTTGTCTGTCTTGTATGTCTTGGTGTCACGGGTACGCTGGCGACTACGCAGCTCCGTCCAGCATTTTTTGTATTAGTTATTTTTTAAATGTATTTGTCATGTCTTGATGTCATGGGCACACTGGCGACTACGCCGCTCCATCCGGCATTGTTTGTCTTGTTATGTGTCTTGTTTGTTGGAGCGCTTTGGGTTGCACTATGTGCATGTTAAATGCGCTTTAAAAATAAAACTGACTTGACTAGACACAGTGTAAAAACGTTTAAGGCTTATCAAAGCTGAGCTAGAGTCTGACGCAATCACAGCTTGCTCAGGTCTATTGCTCTCTACCCACAATAAGGCCATCCACATTGCTATAATTTCTGCTATGTATACAGCTAAATCATCATTCTTTTTGCAGATTCTTTGTTTAATTGAGGGATAACATAAGCAACTCTAATTTTCTTATCAGTCTGCTCAGGTGCATTAGTATAAAATGACTGCTTCTTTATATTTGCTCGTTATGTAACTCTTGACCCTGTAATGATCCACTTCAACCTCCTTCTTTTCCTCTAATAAGCCCAAGTCTACTGGAACCTCTGACATCAGCCAAGGAGGAACAACAGGATATGCCACTGTAGGGCCTATTTCAAGAGCACTGATTCCCATTATCTTTTGTCTTATTGTCCAACCAAAACTTTTAATTAGGTGACTCTCTCTCTCTTGACATTGCCATAACACTGATTGACTCATGTGTTTTTCACTATGACCCCTTAGATTTGCCCAGTACACAAGAGACAGCTGGTCTCTTCTAAGATAGAGAGGCATCTCTCCCATCTCTACCTGGACTGCTGCCACTGGTGTGGTCTTAATTGCCCCACAGCATAGCTTCAAACCTTGGTTCTGAATTACATCTAATTCCTTAGTGATGTTTTAGCAGCAGACCCATACACTAGGCTACACACCCATAATTAAATAGATCTCATCATCCCTGTATAAATGGCATTTAAAGCAGGTCTACTTGCTCACCATTCAACTCCACGCAGACACCTCATCACATTCAACAGTTTCTTGCATTTCTCAATATTTTTTTGGATATGCATTGTCCAAGTTAATCGTTTATCAAACCAAATTCCCAAATATTTAAAGAATTCCACCACTTTCTAAATCTGCCCCAGATAATTTGATCTTTTTTCATACGAGAGACGCTCTCATTGGTGGTTAGTATATGAAGTAGGGAATTGACAGCAACATATCCAATCACATTATGAGAGATGCTGAATTTAACATAAACTGCGATGTTTGATTTTAAATGAATGTAAATTTAGCCGGGACTGTAAGCTGTCACTGCGTGGGTGCTCGATGTTTTCAGTGGGTGCCCGAGAGACGGAGCATCCACGGTATCGGCGCCTATGACAAAGCGTATCTCAAGGGGTTGCATTCATTACAAACAAACATGCAATGTGAACGTCTGGGATTGGGAAGAGCACTAAATGCTCTACTGAATAAGCGCGAAGTCAAACCTTTAAATGAAAAACACTCTTTAATAATCAAAAATTGAACCCTAATGAAGTAAACTTGTGACCATCAAAAATCGTTTTATCGCCTGTAACTCCGTGATAACAGGGACGTAACAGGAAGGCATTTGGCTGAGCAACGGAGGTTAATATGCTCTATATTTTGTCCAAATGATGTCTGTCTATCATCGTTTGCACTCGGAGAAAACCAGAATGTTTAATTTGTCCTGCGTTTCTTCTCTGCGGCTGCAAACGGGATTCACTCGCAGTTAACCAAATATTTCTTTATTAGGGCAGGGCAGGCATATTTCTGGCTATTAAATTATTTCTAAACCAGTCTGCTAAAGTTTGTAGTGAAGTCTGTGTAGGGTTTTCCAGGCTCCATTTCTTTTCTGAGACACCCTGCTCACTTGAGCCATCTACGGTTGTTTGGGTTGTTGCAGCGTCACACTGGGAAAATACAAATTAAAGTCGGCGTGATACAGCGTGATCCCATAGCGGACCCGACGAGTGAAGCTGGTCAAGTCGAAGCACTGCCCACTGTACATCTAAATTTATTTACTTCCTAGAGAAGAATAAAGTCTTTGTTTTGTCTATTGAGATCCTAAACCCTAGGGGTGTAAAGATTAACCGATCACGATATCGGTATCCGTTTTAACGGTAAGATCTGGCTACATCGATACGTGAAGCCCCGTGCGGGAAAAAACTGAAATGAACCGGTCGTTATATCGATTTACTTGTTATGAATCGGTGCACAACCTTTCTGCTCGCTCAGACTCTCATTTACATTCCAAGCAGCGTTCATCCCACTTCTGGTTTTGAAACTATCATTGGCGGGATTGTGGGTAATGCAGTTCGTTTTTGGTTACATTCATTGCCCAAAGTTGTCAAATGACCTCATTACCCATACATCTATTGCAACTTAAACATGTGACAACTTGCACTTTCGGTTGGCTTTTTGTTTTCAAATCCAAGCAAAATTAAGCACTTATAGCATTCCTAAACAGCAACGATAGTCTGTAGAGTAGCCTTACCTTTGATGAAGAGATTTCCTTAATGTTAAATACTAATTTGGCCCTTGCTGCTAAAAACGATGCATAAATTATTAGCCAATGATTTTGTTCATATTCACTCAGACTTGTGGCATTTTAGGTTTCTGCATTAGGTCTACTGTTGGAACAAAATAAGCCCAGAGAGTTCATTGATTTGTAGGCCTATTTTATTCTTGAAGGGTAGGCTAGGCCTATATGAGAAAAGGCCAAGAGTGTCTTAAGCACTGTTTTATTTTATTTAAATTATTGTCTTACCTCAACAAGGCTACAGCTCCATGAAAACAATCAGATATAACTTTATAAAATCTGTAAAGTCTATAAAAATGTATTTTTATGTTGTATTTGGCTGCTGTGTAGACATGTAGTATGTTGTATTTGGCTGCTGAAATGTAGACTATTCTTTTTTCATTTCAATACAGTATATAAAACAGACCTCAGTTTAGATAATCATATTCACACATTTTGTTGCCTAATTGACAACCATGACCATGGTAACTGATAATATAAAATGAATGTGTACCTTGAGCAAATTATAAAAAATCTTTCAGAATGCTTTCCATTCTTGAACTGCATCGAATCGCATCGCATCGAATCGTACTGAATCGTTTTTTATAAACATGTACGATTTCTTGTATCGAATCGTATATCTATATCATATCGTATCGTCTTTTACATGAGAGATTCAAACCCCTACTAAACCCCCATTAAAGGGCCCATTCTTAGACTCTGTTCACTGCCTGTTCCATCTTACCCACCACAAAATCTATATTTCTTCCTTTTTCCACATTGCTCATCTGCAAACAATGCTACACTGAATTTTGTTTGTCTTTAAAATAGTGCTGTCAGTTAAAGCGTTATTAACAAGCGTTAACGTAAACCTATTTTTTGGCGTCAATTTTTTATCGTGAGAATAACATTCTTTTGGTGTAACAAACTTTGTAGTTTTCACAAGCTGTTGCAACAACTAGTAACTTTAGAACAACTTACAACACCACACTGGATCAAGCTAGACCGTGCTGCATGTACCACCCCCTTTTAGGGAAAGGGAGCTGTTTGGATAATGGAAACCTATGCTGCATAGAAGTGGGGAGCGAAAAGGGCTTATACTTACTAAATCTTGAAACAAACGTGAATAAAAGGCACAAAATAAGGTTGGTGTAAGAGTTATCTCTGTGTTTATGGGATTAATGTGACCATTATGTTCCTATTTTTTGCTCTTTCCAGGTTAGCCTACTAACAGGAGTGTCACGAATGTAGGCACAGTCAAACTGCCCGTGGCTGACTATAACTAAGTTCGGCAAGCTTAACTTTACTTTTTTAAAGTTTAAAAACATCATCAATCATTATTGAAAATGATCAACCTCACAGGAATCCGTGAAATAGCCACGGACGCTTAAAATCCGTGGTGGGCCCAATCACTGAAATTTCCGTGAAACTCACGGATTTCGCTCAAAGTTATTGACACTCATATCCCGTGGCTATTTGACAGATCCCCATTTAACAACTGAGTGCAGATTTCGCTCAACGGACATTGTTATCTTATTGGGAAACACACTTTTGGTACATTCAGTTTGATTTTTATTGCCTTTTTTATAATGTGTAATGTTAGCCTGTCCTGTTTCAACAACTGAGTGCAGATTTCGCTTAACGGAAGTAGCGACAATACATTCTGTGGCCCATACACGGATCCCCCGTTTCAACAACTGAGTAGGCCTAGCCTACAGATTTCGGTCAACTGACTTTTATAACTTTGGGCTACATGTAAATTGAATAATTACAGTCGTTTCAGGACTGCATATTTGCCCCTGGCTTAAATTATGCCCTCATTTAAGTGGGATATTTAATAATTGATGGTATCTATAGGGCAATTCCATGGAAAATCATTTTTTGTAACATCCACAACGCCCATAAAATGAGATAGTAGCCTATGGTATGATGTGAATGATTACATGAAGTTTGAGCATTTGCTATTTTTGGCTGAAGAATGTAAATGAGAAAAAATGCACAAAAAATTAATGTTATCATTCACATCATACAAATGCCAAGGCATTTCACTGGCGTTATGGATGTGAGAAAAAGTCCACAGGGAGGGAAAGTAATCTCATCGCCATCTAGTGGTTGCGTTCCTAGAGTTTAGCGGAGTGGATGGGATTTTATTTTTAGAAAAAATATATCTCGGTGCACATTGGGATCTTAATTTAATGCCTTCCATATGTTAGACACTGGGGTCACCTCTATTGCTTCAAGTGGTCATTCCTTATTTTTAGGATCAGTTGAATTGTTTTGAGTTTTTGTCGTAACACGGTGTTAACGAACTATAGCTGCATGTGACGTCACAGGTTTGGGCGCTTAATCTCTAACTGATCAATACGACAATTTGCTTAACTGGCTTAACATATTTTTGTAATAATGGAACGTGATGTAAACCGCGTGGTGATAACCTTTATGTCTGGATAACTGGTGTTGTGCTTCTACTCACATGAAGAGCTGGCAGTAAGTGTTAAGTGTCAATGCTAACCAGGCTAATAAACAAACCATGCTACCGTGAGTAAGCGCGAGAAGGGTACAGTCCATTGACTTCTTTTTGTAGTTCGTTTATGAAGCAAAGGAGCAATTTCGATTTTTTAAATAAAGGCAAAATAGGGTCTGACATTTTCACAGCTAGAAGATTATCACTGTATAGACACTGAAAAATATTTTTGGTTGACAACATCGCTGATTTGGCTTCACAATATTTTTTTAAAAATAGGTCTATGGGACTTAACATTGGAGCTGCTCTTCGATAGGAACGCAACCACTTGGGGCGCTGGTTTTCATTTCCCCTCCCTATTTTCCATGGAATTGACCATTTGCGAAGTCCCGCCCCGCAACCGGAGTTGACTAGAACTTCAATGATAACGCTGTAAGCCTGTCTGTAAAAGTTACAACCTAAGAGGCTCTTTTACAGAGCCACGGACCTGATTTCATTTAGAATCCGTTGAACAACTCCAGTATGCCATGGAGACACATGTATAAAAATTAATATCTAGGTTTGTTGGGTGACAAACAGACGGGGGCAAGTGGGACTCACTGATATTAATAGCTAGCTGTGCTAGATAGACTTGCATGCATATTGCTAGGGAACCAGGTCATGTCATGTAAGGAACATGGTACTGCAAATAAACGGAAACATAGTCTACATTGCAGAGCGACTTCAACTTTATTAACTGTGCACAGCCCCATGCTTTTCTGATGAGGCGATGCTAGCACGTTAGCAGCGGTTAGCTAACTATGCTAACCTTAGTTGTCTACGAGTCTCCTCTAAGTGGCAATCATTTTATACATAATGCTGGCAGTGCTGAGAACAATAAACGATCTTGTTTATCTTACTTACATTGAGTTAACTGTTTGGCTATCTAATTTAACATAATAACAAAAAAAGCATAATCAAGATTGAAAGCCATTATTCTGTGTATCGGTGTTGCGTTAATCCCACACATGTCGTTTGGCCGTCCCTTTTCCATTTACATCACTATACAATCCCATAAAACCGGGAAAAAATCACGGCTTCCAATGCATTTCTATGGAGCCAAGGTGGTGAAGCTGTCTGACTTTATCTAAATAGACCTCTCCAGAATAAGTCCCGCCTCCGTAACTTCCGTATCCATCCAACTTCCTGGCGTTGATTGTCTATGGGAAATAACATGGCGTTTTGAAAGATCGTTTGTCAAACTCTGTAGGTGACAAAGTAGAAAAAGCTGGTGGGCAGATTGGCCTACACACTTCTGCCATCTAGTTTCTACTGGATGTTTTGATTGTCGGTGCCGTTTAAGTAGTATACTATAGACTATACTACTTAAACGGCACCGAAAATCAAAAAATCCAGTGGAATCCTTATTTTTAAAAAGATTTTAAAAATAAGATGTTCTAAATGGAACGCGAGATAGCAGACGGGCATTGAAACTATGTAGAATCAACATTGCATTGTCAACGTTAAATCATTGAATCAATGTCGGATTTTGATGTTGATTTAACATCAGTTTGCACCCTCAGTTAATATTTAAACAATGTTGATTTATTAACTATAGACCAGCGGAATTTCAATAGTATTTCAATTAAAATGCATATTGAAACAATGTTGAAATTACAACCAAACTAAAGATCAATGCGATTTCAATGATATTTCAATTCATATTAAACCGCAGTAAACCACTATTAATCTGGCAAAATATTGGGAAATTCATACCCTGCTTTATCTACAGCCAGGACACATTTGGCTAGGCCTAGGTATGTCTGGTTTAGGCTACACAAGCTTGCATAAATAACCATTGACAACTTGTTATCAGTTTGAAAAGCAAGTGCATTTATTCACTCTTCTTCAGTTATAAATTCCCGTGTGCGGAGCTTCCTTGCCATTCAGTAGGCCTACGGTTGCAGTCAGATCCTCCACCATCCAGTAGAGTGAAGCGGCACCTAACATAAATAGAAGAACGATAGACAGTGTTAGATGAATATGTTCAACTGAAGGCTACTTACAAGTGAAACTTTAGAATAATCATATTAAGTTTATGTACATCGTAGCCTACTGTCTAACTTACAAACTCATTCATGCTAGAGTCAACTTAGGCTAGCTGGTAACAGTAAGCGTTCATGTTAGCCAGCAGCACATCATCTTCAGCCATCATTTTGACAGTAAACTCAACAGACATTTTATGTAAATCATATGAATATAATAAACTCTAACTTACTGACAACTAACGTTAAGGAAGTCCTAATTATAAATCAGACTGGGAGTAACGTTAACATAACATTATGATGAACTGCCATAATGTAACGTAAAACATTAATTTGACCACAGCAAAGATAACGTAGCTAGCCTAAGTTGACTCAAGCATGAATAAGTTTGTAAGTTAGACCGTACCATACAGTAGGCTACGATGTACATAGACTGTAAACATGCCCGAATTTAATGTAGTACAATTTCACTTTGAAACATTATCGTTAGATAAATAAATGCTTGCTTGCCATTAAGGTGGAGCGGCGAACTTGACAGAGAGCTGAACACGGTTGGTCTGACTGAACCGTTGCTCAAAAAAAATGATCTCCCGCTGGACTGTTCAAACGTCGTCGCGCGGTCAACTAAAAATCCACTACTTTTCAATCACCACGTCAAAATGTCCCAGTAACCCATACATCCATGACTTTTCAATATCTTTTAGTGAACATATCGATGGTCTATCGATTATGGTAATATAAACTATAAACCAATGTTATTTCGATGTCTCTCTATCTATGCTCATACACTGTCTGAGTTTTGTCAGGATTGTAATGCTGATTCAATGTCTATTTACCATTGAGATTTCAATCTCAACTAAAATGATGATTTGGATGGAAAATCAACATCATATCAATGTCACCTTGCTATCTGATATTTAAGACATTCAGACAGAGAGGGTTGCGGAGCTAGTAATCAAGGATCTTTGATTCAGATCTCCAATAGGCCTAGTGCTGACTCGGCGGAGTGAGGGGGTGCCTTCGGTGGCTCAAGCCCCGGATCTTTTTTTGTAGCCTATGTGTTTTCAATTTCCAACGATTCTAATTTCTAATTTAACTTCCCCTCGGTTTCATAAATGTTACACAATGTACTATTACTGAGAAAATATCCCTTATTTTCAAAGCCAAGATAATCTGATTTCCCACACGATGAGTTTATGCCAAGCCGTATTGAGATGGCTAGCGGTTTACATCATAAAACAGTAGGTATTGGCAGGAAAGTTCAGAGCGGCATGAGTCAGTTTAAACAAACCGGTAAGAAAAACTATCAGTTAGGCTACTGTAGCCCGGAATACAAAAATAAACTTTAGAAAGACAGAAAGTTTGTTGTACTGTATTCATAGAGTCTCAATGACCGAATCAGTAGATTTACCTGTTGTCAGTTGAGTTCGTTCAATTCATTTATTGTAGGCTAGCCCAGAGAATGTCTAGGCTAGCCTTCAACTGGGTACTACCCCCATTGAACATTTACGAAAAGGGGTGTTACCAGAAAGTTGTTGCAAGTGCAATTTCTTTGCTGCCATCTGTCGGGGCAGCAGCATTACAGCCAGGGACACTAACTGAATAAACGTATTAGGATGGAATGGCTTTGTGGGGAGACGTCTGGAGCCCCTGGAGTTGGTGGAGGAAAGAAGGATGCTGCACAAACTGTTAAATATATTGGACAATACATCACATCCACTACACAACTTACTGGTCAAGAAACAACGTTTTTTCAGTTGGAGGCTACGCCAACAACTAAGCTGTAAGAATACAAGAAGACTTTTATCCACTGAAATAGCACTTTATAGGCTCATTACTCCCCCCTTAGCAGAGAGAGAGAGAGAAATGAATAATATTTTTAGTTCAATTAATTAACTCTGGCTGTAACTGTAGGCCTAATGAAGCACTCCCCTGCACCCACACTCAAGTCTTTATTTTACAATTCATTAGTGCTAATAGGCTAGATCATATTAGTGCCCAGCACCTGTCATTATCTGAAGGCAGCACATAGCTGACATTAGGCTGACATCTTACAGTCCAGTTTAGTCAATGACACTAATAATAATATATAAGGATTTTTGAGGTTGCGGTTGTTCTGGTTCTCGTGACATACAGCGACTGTGGACAGTACAGGGGAGATACGATGGGTTGAGACTATACTGCCTCTAGTGGTGAAAGACCCTACTGCGTTATGTGCAATGAGTCTCCTGTCTGCTGGCCTACCTTTAATTGAATGCGTCAAACGAGAAGAAAAGGCAACAGCTCCACGACCTGACTGCTTTGTTGATCATTTGGGGAAGCATAGACTGTATGATTCATTTCTGAGCCAATAGTGGAGTAGTGTAGTAATAAGATGCCCTGTTCTTTGACGCCAGTCCTCGTGTCTTTTGTGATTGATTCTGCTCTTACTTGTTGATGTTTGTGTGCTCATATATATATTAGGGCTGTCAAAGTAACTGATTCATTTCGATTAATTAATTTGTCAAAAAATAACTGATTAAAAAAAATAATGCAGATTAATCTATTCCGTATGACCTTTGACCCCGAGCCGTTGTAGTCAGTAACCATTAGACTGTAAAATGAAGGAGAGAGAAGAAAATGTGCTGCCTAGATCATTAATTGGAACATTTACTTTTCAAAAATGGCTTGATGGTGTTGATAAAAATAAAGTGTTGATTAAAATAAAATCCTCTGCAATGTCTGCAGCAAAAAAATTGTATATCACCGGAGTTCATCAACTCTAAAGTTGCACATCATTGCAAAGAAATAGTGTTGACATTGAGGGGAGTGATACTTTTTTTCATTGTGTCCCCTAAGTCATATCTGTGGCCTGAAATACCTTGTGAAAAAAAAACTTCTTCCTGAAGCACTTTTGAATTTATTTTCTCAACATATTAGGTCATATCATAGATTATTATGGCCATTATTAAAATAACTAGATGTACCGCATAGCGGTACAAAATATGACCGCCGCTCAGTCCTGTACATCCGTTCCGCGAAAATAAATCACACTTCAATTTGTCTCCATATTTTTCTCCATCCCCACTCTTGAAACTTTTGTGTATGCTTATTTGGCATGCCTGAGTGTGTGTGAAATAGCGGCTGCACAGAAAGTACCCTACTGGTGCTGAAAAGGTGAATAGATTGTAGAATAGCCAAAGAAGATGTAGAATTGTTATAAAACCTTTAAAATCTCTAAACAATCACAAGTAGGGCAGTTCATCACAGTTCATCCATTGCAACTGGATTGATGAAAGGTCACTTACACCTGTAGGCTACATTGTATTTGGGAAAAGCAAAAGGTATCAGCATAATGTTATTTATTTATTTATTTTTATGTATTTATAAACAAAACCATCTCTGTCAGTTCCATGCCGTTTTCAACAGCTATCAAAAACAAAGGTCATTTTTGGATGGATGGATTTTTTTGTGAATGTTTCTTCTTCTACATAAGATTTTAGTCATCTTTAGTTCATGTAATACTTTATTGTCAATGCACAAATTAAGTAACAGTAGTCTGAAACGTTATTGTTAATGCACAAATTAAGTAACAGTAGCCTAGTCTGAAACGAAATGCTGTTTTACATCTAACCAGTGGTGCAAATAACTGACATGTCCAAATGGGCCTTGATGAAATGCGCCGCTAGACTGTTCATACACATTTTAACGGGCCAAAGTTGAAGAGCTTTTGTCCGTGATTGTTAGTGCAAATATAGGCTGATTCATGTTCCCTTGCATTGTTTAACTGAGGTCCATGGCTAGTCTGGCTTTCATCAGACCAAGCTCAATCTTTTAAGAAATCAAAAATAAATAGCGGGCAGATCAGGCTGGGTTCACCCAGCCTAGTCCATAGGCACCGATATTGTTTAATTTTCCGATTGAGATATACACGCTCTGGCTATTCTAAATGCAAAATGCATCAGGGGAGTTATGACAAAACGGTAACTAACAAACTAGATCCTAATAGAAAGTTGTTAGCTTCCCTAAGCTACAGGTAGGATTATAAGGTAGGCCTAATGGCGACATAAATTGTCAATAGGCTATGCTGGCTTACTAACAAATAAAATCTCCTTTGGAAACCAATGGCTTCACGCCTTTACAGTATCAGCCGGACTTAAACTGTCATATCGTGGCGAAAAGTTGTAATAACATTCACGCAGCTCCATGAGTCAAGGAAAGCGAATGAAGTAGCCACTTCTAAATGGGACCCACTACACAGTAGCTTAAGGTGTTTTGCTAAAGCAGCCATAATGAAATGAAGGTGTCATTGTTTGATACTTCACACACACGCTTTTTAATTTCACAGACTACAACTACCAAGCTGTAATCAAAGCACATCGATTCCCCTCTCACACCCTGCACGCACTTAAAACAAAATAAACAGGCGCCTCAGTCTCACGCATGTATAGGCAAAACTGTATCAGACCCGGTGTAACGCTTGGTAAATCTTCCATTGCACAGAATGATTTTGTAGCACGTGCAATAAATGACAGTCGAAGATACAAACAGTGCTGCTATACATTTGCTTATATAACCGCATTTATAGTTTTCTACAAACGCAATAAATCAAATGCCTCCATCACTCAACCAACGCTTACTTGGTAACATTACCTAGGTCCTTATTGATATTACAAGATTAACGCACCTGCAGTAAAACCAAGCATGTCCGATAAACATCCTGAGATTTATTTCGCTTCAAGAAGAAATGGGAATTACACTTCATGTGAACATGTCGTCCTATCCTTATTAGATGTTCGCTGCGGTAAATTACAGTCCTTGTATGAAGGCGTCCATTGTTTTTTCAACCCACTTTTAACTTCCAACAAAATTACGCCTCACTGCAACGATGCGCCATCTAGTGGACAAACGATAAACGACCAATACTGAAAATGCAGCCATGATGATGATGATGAATATTTATTTTGGCTTTCTTTTAATCCTACTGATTTTCATTTTTTTACGGGGGCAAATCACAAATGAGTGATTATGAGCCAGGTTGATGTGGGCCCTTGAGACCAACATACCATAAAAGATTCACAGAGAACTGTGTCTGCCCTACCCTCCTTTCGGGGTCCAGTCCAGCGGGGGCTGCAGATGAAAACGAAAAAATGACGGGTTCCATGCTATCCCATGTGGGGTACATGCCCACCAAGTTTGTGTACCCGGTCTTTCAGTGTCCGGGAATCCTTGTTGGTGTATGCGTCACTAAATGTACACATAAATTATTTTATTGTAAGGCCCCCATGAACGAAAGTACACAAAACTTGGCATGCATTCAGAGGGTGTCATAATGATCCTACACTTTTAATTTCGTGCAGTTTTGACCTTGTCAGCCAGAGATATTGAGATGAAAACACCTAATTTTTGCTTTTTAATTTTTAACTAGGTGGCGCTATACATGAAATAAGTGGTAATGGGATGGGTTGACATGCCCCCTTAAGACCAACATACAAAAAAAAAGGTGGACCCCTAGGCCCTACGGTTCTCGAGATATTCACAGAAAACTGTCTCCTCGCCACCTACAGGCCAGTTGGTGTATAGTAATATAAATTAATTTATTGTGTGGCCCCCATGAACAAAATTCCACGAAACTTGGCGTGCATTCAGAAGGTGTCAAAATGATCCTACACTTCCAATTTTGCAGTTTTGACTATGTTAGGTCACAGATACCTACAATTACAACACCTCATTTTACATTTTTTGTGTTTAACTAGGTGGCGCTATACATGAAATTAGTGGTTATGGAATGGGTTGACATGGCCCCTTGAGATCAACATACAAAAAAAAGGTGGTCCTCCTAAAGCTTACGGTTCTCGAGATATTCACAGAAAACTGTGTCTGCCCTACCCTCCTTTGGGGTGCAGTCCAGCATGGGGCTACAGATCAAAACGAAAAACGATGGTTCCATGCTATCCATATGGGGTTACATGCCCACCAAGTTTTGTCTACCCGGTCTTTCAGTGTCCGGGAATCATTGACGGAAATTTGGACATGAAAAAAAAAAAAAAAAAAAAAATCTGACTAAACCTATATGATCACGCCAGGCTTGGCAGCGGTCATAATAATACAAGAGTTTTTGAACTTTAATGTCACTAATGTTAATTATTCAATGATTCATTTGAATTTAAATATTTAAAATACTTTCACAGCAAAAATCATATATGTGATTAATTTAGATTAATTAATCACAGAGTATGTGATTAATTAGATTCATTTTTTTAATCGATTGACAGCCCTAATATATATATAAATGTAAATCAGGTTTCTAGGCCAAGTTTACTGGCATATAAGGAATTTGGTCTCTGCATTTATCCCATCCGTGAATTAGTGAACACACAGTGAAGGACACATTAACCTAGAGCAGTGAGCTGCCTGCTACAGCGGCACTTGAGGAGCAGTGAGGGGTTAGGTGTCTTGCTCAAGGTCACTTCAGCCATTCCTACTGGTCGGGGATCGAGCCGGCAACCCTTCGGTTCCAAGCCCGAAGCCGTAACCAGTAGGCCACAGCTGCCTCACGGCTGCTGTTTATATATACATTAATCACATATAATCACATATATGATTTTTGCTGTGAAAGTATTTTAAATATTTAAATTCAAATGAATCATTGAATAATCAACGTAAAGTTCAAAAACTCTTGTATTATTATTTTAATAATGGCCATAATATATATATATATATTAACATTCTCTGCTGTCCCCTTCTGTTCTTGATTCATGTTCCTCAACAAGTTATTTAAAAAATAATAATAATCTGTCCTAAGTAAAAATTTGTCTACTGAACTCACACCACAATACAATATTACATTAAGAAGATGCTTAGCCTACTGCCGCAAAAATAAAAGACAAACTACACTGGGTGAAAAGGCTCTGAATCAGGGAATATTCATAGTGATATATTTCCTGATATGCGTAATATCAGGAAATATATTGGTTGATATGCTCCTGATATTTTAGTGCCAATTGCCATATCAGGAGCATATCAAAAGTCCTGAATGGGACTGCGACAACATGCAAGATATCCAGACTTCATATTCTCACCTGATATGATCCATGTTTCAAGTATTAGCTACTTATATGACCCCGGACACCTCTTGTTCTTGTTCCCATATACCCCCTGATATGTCAAACATGGGACTATGCATATACAGCCCATATACTGCCAGACACAGCTAATTTTGCAGGCATTTATGTGTATGCCTTTATTTGCTTTTCGATAGGCTTTATGCCTTTATTTTTAAAATTAATCATGTGATTTATATATGGTGATTTATGTAATGGTTTTAAATGTGAGATAGTACATAACCATCACTGAGCTTATTGTGCATCTTTAACTTAAATAATATTTCACATTAATTTTACATACACTTAATTACATTATTTACTTACACCTGCTAAATCCCAATGACTTATTTTACTTTATCATGAAAAATATACTGTACCGACAGGCAATAAAATTTGTTACATGGCCTTTATTGTATTTATCAATCAATATTCAAATCAACATGGCTTTCGCCTGCAGGGGCTTACGCAGTGACACTGCTCCCTCTCAATGACCTGCCTCGAAAGTGAGAACAGAGACTTCTGCTTGACCACAGTGGTTTAAACAGTCCATGGTCTGGGCGTGCAACTTCCTTTAAAACATTTTGGGCCCTTGTCCGTACTCTTCTGATATAGATGGTAGGGAAAGGTGCTCTGATGGTCCCTTTGGCAGTAAAAGTCAGGTGTCTGTAAAAAAGAGAAAGAAAGTATATGTTACAATTGACCCTGTCCGTGAATATAATTAACTCAGCTTTGTGTGACAAATAAAAGCAAACCCACAATAGCAGCCTAGGACGCCAGGTGCAATAGTTAGAAGTAAATGGAGATATATGTATTACAGTTGTGCTCATAAGTTTACATAACCTTAGCATACACATACATTTAAAAATCATCTGATCTTAATGCCTTAATAAAAAAAAATGAGAAAATCCAACCTTTAAGGAACACTTATTTATTTACGATACACAAAGAAAATGGCTGTCCTTAAAGGTTGGATTTTTCCTATTTTTTTTTATTAAGGCATTAAGATCAATTTCCAAAAGTATCATACCTAATTGCAACACTGTCTGCAGAAGCTCTTTTCCTTCTTGCTTAAACCACCTTTCTGATGCCTAACATAGATCCTCCCCCATCTGACGTGCAGTGCCAGCCTCTGGCTCCAGGCTGGGACTTGCTGGATGGCACCTAAAAAATAAAACAGCAATTGCTATACATTATGTTATTGTTGATTAAGATAAAAATCAAACATTAAAAATAAGTTGGTAAGTCAATCAGGTGTTCAAACAAAAATGATAATTACCTTATGAAGGCACCCTTGCCACCATCACCATCAATGTTATGTTATCACCAATTATTGATATCAGTTTATTTGTGAGGGTTTCAGTTTCTGTAAATAGAAAAAATAAGATTTAACTAAATTATGATTATGCTCAGTTTGGCATATATTCAACACATTATTTACATTACCACCAACATAATGGTAAACATGGCTAAACTTCAAAATTCAAGACTATTATTAAAAACGACAATAATGATGATTAGTTCCTGTATTAATGCATTACATTGCACATTTGTCAAACAAATTAGAGTGTGCACAGTCACATAGCCCTCATTCAAAACACACAAACACTTACAGCATGTTGAGGGCAGCAGCCATGGCTTCCAGACATAGTCAAGTAGCATGTAGTAGTAGCAGGACAGACCGACTTTGCCCTGGTCTGTTGATGGAGCCCACTACAGTCATAACAACAAACAGACACATGAAAAAAGGGGATAAACTAAACACAGCAACAGACACAAATACATGCAAACACATTATAATGTTATTTGCTATTCTACGTGTGTGTGTGTGTGTGTCTGTCTGTCTCTACCTGGTGAGTGAACTCTCTTGTGGGATTTGAACTTCTTTTGTATGGAAGTGGCACACATTTGGAATATTCCAGAATGCACTCATTGTTCTCAGGGAAGCAGTCCTCACAACTCACTGCCTGCAAACAGAGAACAGAGGGAAATTAAGATGAATAAATTGCAAAATAAGCTTACACATAACGCGAAAAGGCGCGGAGGCACTAATGCCCTCACATGCATCTTAAATAAACACATGCCTTGGCACAAGTCAGGTACAACCAAATAAGGGCTATGAAATGAAGAACAGTTTGCCTAATACTACCCATACATCAGAAACCTTTGACAAGATTTGGCTTTCAAGCTTTACTCAAAAGACTACAATCTTTCAATAATCTTACCCAAATCTGGTCAAGTCTTCTGGTGTAAGGATGGCTTAATATAACACTATACGTTACCCTTCACAAACTAAAGATCCCATCACTTGTCGGCATCATATTGAGGTATGTCAACCCCCTGTTCACGTTAGCCTGCATAGTCATTAGCAGCCACTATAAATGTAGCTTCTAGAAGTTATAGGTAGGTTAGCTAACCTACCAATTATCACCATGCCTGATAGCCTAAATGGCCATTTTTTTTCATTCAAACTAAAACTTTACATCCATAAGTGCTGGCCTGATGGGTCGCCTCATTTACACCCGTTTTCAACGGCACATTAACGGGTTAGACCGAGAATTTCGGTCGTGAAATTAAAAATCTCAGACAGACTTATTGTTGAATATGATATTACTACCATTCCAGATATTCCACACAATGGTAAAGTTAGTTATTGGAAAAGTTAACATTAACAGCTAGCAGCTACCATTCCAGATATTCCACACAATGGTAAATGTTAGCATTAACGCGTTAAGTTAGCAAACTTTAGCTGATTCTAACATGATGGTTAACAAACGGTTTTGGTTAACATTAATGCTAAAACAGTATTTTCCTAATTAATTCCAGTTTTCAATTGGCATACAAAAGTACTGTAGTTCTTACCTTGGAAATGATGACGGCAGAGTTTGTACAGCTTGCAGTCAGATGCATGACAGAAAAGTGACGGTTGAAGCAAAGATTGTTAAGGCGGAGCAAGATATTTCATCAGGAGCCACTTCCGGGAACCCGGATCGCACGAAGGGGGGTCAAAATCCCCCTTTATGCAGAGCAGAGGCAGCGACTGCTCCATTGAAGTCTATGGGCATAGCTCAGAATTTCACCACATATGCTAAGGTCTTGGTTCTATAGAGTTAGGAATGTGAATTTCGGGCACATTTTCATGATCCTCAAACCCTTCTGAACATTTCAGGTACATTTTTGGCATTTTTGAGCAATCCAGTCTGGAGAAAATCAACCTTATATCAGGTGTGCGCCGGTTATTTCTGCAGCTGCTGTTGGCCTGTTGCACTTTACGCTCGTCAATACGTCATCGACACGCCTCTTTATGCAGACAGGATTCGATCCCCATTTCGCGCCCATAGACATGAACTACGACGAAGTATCTTGCTCCGCCTTAACAATCTTTGGGTGGGGGATGGATATGCTGTGTGTGCGCATGCGCTTATCGAGAGGCAAAGCATAAGAAATCGTGGAAATTATTAGGCCTGCATATTTTAGTTACATTAAAATGACTACCAAACTGATTTTGTAGAAGTGTCAAAACATAGTAGCCAAGTGGGCTATTACTGCTATTCTGATTATTAACATTATTGGTTCTCATATAGTTTGACGTCAATTTCATTTGAAGCCTTGTTCCTTAATTAAATCAACATTGGTTTATCAGTCAGCCACGTTTTATAGACAAGTTACAACATGATTGATCCATTGTTACGTTGGCCCACAAGGAAGCTTGTAATGTTAAAATAGTATGCTCAACTTTAACAAGTTTAATAAGCCTTTCTTATGTGTTATGGTTTGTAGCATATAGTATGTATTTATTTTCATTATAGGCTATTGATTGAATTGTTGTTTATTATTGCTATTCTTCTTAATGTAGGCCTACTTCAAATTGTCTAGGCAAAGTTAAAATTTAACTTTGTATTGTTGTTATGTGGCAACTCCAGCTGAACCGAATTCATTTTGGCAGACAGCATTGGGGACAAGGATAATTTAAAGCAGATAATTTAAAATGTGGACTTTATTCCTCCAACAGATCTCATGCATATTATACATAAAAAGTAGGCTAGACCTACAGACTATAGCAACTATAAAATCTCAAAGATATCATTGAAATTGAACCATAACCAAAATAATTAGGTAAGTAGGCTAGCCTTGACCTGAAAAAGGTAGTCTTTACACTGTAAATAGTCTATTTTTGAATGTCCCGAAATTAGATAGAAATCAAACGGCAAATAGTCTATCAGTGATGTTTTATGGTACGTTTTGGGCGTAGGGCATGCGTGACTTAATTAGGCAGATCTTGGGCCTAGGCTATCTAATATGATAGCCTAAGCCTATCCAAGGGTGGAGACCTACCCAAAGATATCCAGAAATGGTGTGTGTGACTTGTGATTTGGGTATGCATACCCCTGATATCTCATTGGCATATCAGGAGTCAAAATAAATCAATATTTTCACTGATTCTTAAAAACTCAGGATATGATCAAAGATGCTCCTGATATGCTGCATGTCATAAAACATATCCGGTCAGTATATCCCCTGATTCAGAGCCTTTTCACCCAGTGCTACAGTTATCTATTTGCTTAATATGTTTTAATTCTCCAATCAGCTTTTATTGCAGTAGCAATCTACAGTATACACAGTGTTGGTTATCCCTTCAATGTTGGAGTTTTCCCTCACTGTTCTCATTATGAAACTAAGATTAAACATTTAAAAAAAAAAAAACTTCTTTATTCATCTTTACTTGGGGTGCCAATACATGTGAAAGGTCCTATATCACTCTAACTCCTGTGTACTGCAGTTTACTTTCAGGCTTTTAGTGTTTTATACTTTTTTATTAATTTGATGCATTAGCCCATGTTACACTGCAGTATATTCAATAACACATGACGTGAGTGCTGCTGATGCAGTGTGCAGTTTGTGAGATTACATACAGGGCGTTATTGTACTTGTTATCCTCAATTAGAAGGTGCGTGGAGAGAAAACACTAACAAGTGCTGCAACAATAGCGCCAAGCACACCTGCTAGAACCACACCTGAGCCTCCTGCTGCTACTAATTTTGCTGTCTGAGCCTGTGAAGACAAATAAATGTGTTAAGAGTGAAATACTTGCCTATACTTACAAATAATGTTGTAATATATTTGAGAGGAGACATACTGTACATACCTGTCTGGATTTTGGTTGGCCATATCGTAGTTCGGTAACAAAATGCTCACAGTTGTATTTGATGAGACGATATCGTATCTTCTCACCAACTCTTTGCTCTGCGTTTTTCAAGATGGCATCTGAGGGTTTTGCCTTCCATTTTTTATCCAGGCTGTTGTTCACTCTCCATACATGACCAGCTGCTACATCCTTCAGTTTCTGTTTCTTCACAATAGCAACGGCGGAGGCAGATGATGCACCAATGGCAGCAACACTTGTAGAAGAATCGTCTGAGGAGGGGAAAGAGTAATGGCACCATTAAAACCCTCTAGCACCAGAGGAGGGACCAAAGACATGCTAATGGTTATGATTTTTTTTTTTAGTTTAGAATTCACTAACTGGCCACTTTAGACACCTGTTCAACTATGCATTAACGCAAATATCTAATCTGTCTATCACATGGCAGCAACTCAATGCAATTAGGCATTTAGACCTTACTATGATTTAGACATGGTCATGTCAATCTGCTGGAGCTTAAATCAGAGCATCAGAATGGGGGGGGGAAATGTGATTTAAGTGGTTTTGAATGCGGCATAGTTGTTGGTGCCAATTAGAATTAATTCAGTTCTCAAGCAGAGATTTAAAAGACCTGCTTCAGAAAGTAAATGTATTGCCATGTGTTGTGCAACCTACTTGCACGAAAGGCTCTCAATATGGTCGCTTTGTTTCTGGTGGAGCGTTAACTGTGTTATAACAGCATCTTCTGTTACATTCTGCTCCTTACATCTTCAATCCGACACTGAATATCTTGTTTGCCCAATAATACAAATTTTAACTTGCATAAATCCTTCTTTATCGTAACAGGCTGATTTACTAGGTGCAACATCCAATGGGGTCCGTGTAGACACTAATTACATTAATGATTTACTGTCTATGGTTCAAACACACCTGTCAAACACACCTGGCTCCACCGGAAAAGAAACGAGCGTATTAGAGCCTTTCGTGCAAGTAGCCCAGAATCAGCTGATTAAGTGAATGGTAGGAACCAAAATGTGGCAGGACTTTTACTTTCTGAAGCCGGACTTTTACACCTCTGTTCTTAAGGCAAGAGGGTTGTTCAACCCGATACTAGCAAGATGTAGGCCTGCCTAATGAAATGGCTGGTGGTGGGTGTACTTAACATTAACATCAAGCACTAGAAATAAATATAACCTAAATGAAGAGCACAGGATCATTCTTCACGGCTAGATGGAATTTGAATTGTAAAGCATTACAGCAAAGCTCACAACATACAATAGCTCACAGGAAAACAATTGTGACCCCAGGACATTACAGGATGCTATCTGAAGGGAATGATCTCTGTGCAGGCATCAGAAAGATACAGGATTGATGTACTGTACCATCGTTTGTGAGGTGAATAACATATCCATCTCCAATGAACAATGCCCAGTGCCGGTATGTTTTTCTGTCTATCTCAATTAGGTCTCCCGGCTCCTGTGTACATGAAACAGCACACATGTTCAAAGCCATAGCATCTGAACATGTTAAAGGATGTTGCCAAATTAGATTTGGTGAAACTTTTAAAATGATGCTTGACCCACTAACAATTGCATAATTCTGAGGCCATTGTTAAAAAATATCATGTTTCCTATACAGTTTTGTACTCTACGCCAGTGTTTTTCAACATGAGAGATCATGAGAGATCATCAGGTGTGCCGCAGAAAATTACCCAAATGTCACTCACTGGTCCAGAAAAGCAACTGTTGCATCAAAGAATTTATAACCACATGCTCTCATTGATTGTATGATTGCACTATTTGTGGTATGCAGGCATTGTACAACGGGGGCCCCATATCCAGTATTCACAGAATCATCACATATCCAGTTCATAACAACAATTAAATTAGATATAGTCACCAACAAATGAAACAGAGGGCACTTGTTGAGCAGGTCTTGCATAGAAGCCATAATATGGCCATATCTGTGTATTATTTTAAATTTTAGGCTATAGTACGTTTATTTTTTCTTCACACAGGATGTTAGTGTGCCGTGGGACTTTTTAAATGTCAAAAGTGTGCTGTGGCAAAAAAAAGGTTGAAAAACACTGCTCTATGCAGTGGCGAAAAAAGTGGGTTTGCGCTATGCGGCGCATATAGGGGCGCAGCTCCATGGGGGCGCCAAAGCGATGGTAAAAAATAAAATAAAATAATATATTTGGTATTTTCTATATGTAGTTACTGCTGTCTGTTTCTAAATCATTTCAATATTTTCTCAATGTTTTATAACAGTTTAGAAGACTAACAGGCTAGAGTAGGCGCCCTATCTCCAAGATTCCATCATAGAATTTTGACATAGAAGAGGGAGTGGGGGCGCCGTGAGCGCTGGGTGAGCAGATAGGCCCACGAGTAGCGTCTATGGAAAAAGATGGATACAGCAAAAAAAAGCTGTTGACGACTAAAATAGAAAAAGAAAGAGGGAAAAGGAGATGGCATGTCAAGGGATGCAACAGCAGTTAAATAAGTGGACGGTGAAAAGCAACAGGTAGGATTTAAAGTGATGACGTCTGTACTTGGAGGCTTGCAAATATGAATGTTAACAGACTAACTAGCGTTTGTTCAGCATAATGCCGATTGAAACATAGCCTATTCCATTCAGATAGGTGGCTACCATGCTCATACTGCACTTTTAATGGCCAACTGCAAACAGAAATGTCATGCTAGCAGCAACTCATTACATGTTTCCATATCCTAAAAATGAAGGCTCCTTTTGTTTACCATGTTGTTAGTCGCTTTGGTTAAAAAGCGTCAGCCAAATGTAATGTAATGTAATGTAATGTAATGTAATAACTTAATATTGTGTTGTCAATGTGGTGCAAACAAACAAGGCTAGAGTGCCCATCAGCCTTATCCATTGTGAGCAATAGCTGGCAAAATGGCGTTATGAGAACCGTTTAGACTCTCTTAAAGTGGCAATGAACCATTTATCAATTTATCAAGTTAAACATCAAATTGGCAGTATTTCTTTAAAAACATATTCAATAGACACTAATGCACAGTAATAGTGTAAATGATTGGCGTTTTGTTTTGCTTTAGTTGTTTGTGTTTTTTTTTTTTTTTGGGGGCGCCAATATTGATTGCATACCCCTCAAAAATGGGTAGCTGCGCCCCTGACTCTACGGATCTGTTCCATACAGAAGGCAGCTGCTTTGCCTTGCTGCAGTGAGAGAGATGTATTTTAAGAAATGCCTTTCGAGTGATAACATCTTTTAAGAACAATGGTCTTTTAAGATAACAATGACACAAGACGTTAGGACACAGCAAAAGCAGGCTGGCTAACATTAGAAACTTGTCTGGCAACATCTTTTTTTCTTGGTTCAATACATATTTTCTCTGTATTTCCTCTGCTAAACAAGTTTAACCAGCTCAGCAATATTTTTAAACTTGTGTTTGACCATAGTTCAGATATACCCTCCATTTCCATTAAAATGATGATAATTCTGCTTATTCGACATCACTATTGCAGCCTAACACACAGTAGGCTATTAGAATGTGGTTTGGTTTTCTGCACAGTAAACACATGCTACTAAAATGTTTTTAAGTGGTGTAGTTTTAAAATGAAACGTCAATTAGGATGAAAATGAAAGACGTGTTTTGTATTTTTGCACTTTCTCCATTTGTCGAGGTGCTCCTAAGTCTAGTCATTAATGATAGCATCACATAATTTAAGGGTCAGCTACAAAGAAAGTGTGTTTACCTTACCGCCATGTGTGATATCAGTTGATGTCTGGAAGAGAGGACAAAACAGAAGGTTAAAACTGGAGTATGTATGAGTGGATATTGTTATGGCCCTGCCTGCTGTCTTTTTCCTCTCCTGCTTTCATTGCAGGGGTGGAGCCTAGCGGGTAGGTGGGCCTAGCAGGCAGGTGAAACCTGGTTTAAAGACGCTGGGACGTAAAATGGCTACCTGGTGGTTTAAGAGGCCGGGACGTGAATTGGCTACCTGGTGGTTTAAGAGGCCGGGACGTAAAATGGCTACCTGGTGGTTTAAGAGGCCGGGACGTGAATTGGCTACCTGGTGGTTTAAGAGGCCGGGACGTAAAATGGCTACCTGGTGGTTTAAGAGGCCGGGACGTGAATTGGCTACCTGGTGGTTGCACAGCATTCCTCCTCTTCACTGGACTGCTTTATACTTCTACACCACACTGCATCCATTCAGACGTACATTACCCTTTGTTTTTGCCACACTTACCCTGCCGTTTTCTCTTTAAGCACCACTATTTACTTATAATATATAATTTATTGTTCAAACTTTATATTCTATCTATAAAGCAAGAAGCGTCTGTGTGTCTGTCCGGATGTGTGCCTGTGGCACGCATATCTCGCTGACCGTTTGTCAGACTGATTTCAAACTTGGCAGGTGTCTTGCTACAGGCATGAGTAAGTGCAGTGCCAAATTTGACGTTGTTTGAATAACAAATGCAAAAGATATCGTTAAATATATCGGTAAAAGAAGCACATTGGCTTTCGCGCTAGCCACTCCCCCTCCCACACAGCGCTGTACTGCAGTGAGGATAGAAGGGCTTTGGCAGAACAGGATCAGTGTAAGTTACACGGGTAAAAACCTATTTTTTTACAGTCTATGGTAAAACTTAAGCGAGTGCAAGATGTGTTAACATGTCTGACCTCAACAATAAAGTGAACTCCGCGGTTTTGCAACAACACGCCAACACACACAGGTAGGCTATGCAGTGGCTCTTCAAAATGACCTAAAAAATGATGTGCAATAAACGGACACTTAGCGGATAGCCCAGGCTACTTTGGACTGTCTTTAGACTTAAGCAAACGACAATTCCAACTGCAAGGTCCTAAATGGAAACGAGCGATAATGGTGTCGAATTAAAGAACGTCTCAGAATGCCACACATGCAAAGCATAACCAGCGACAAGCAACAAGTGGCAGACAAAGTGTGATGTCACTTATAGGCCACCAGAGACTGTTTTTAATAGTGATGGGCAAATGAAGCTTTGGTGAACCACTAAACCACAGCAGTGTGAAGCTAGCAACACTAATGAAAAAATCCAATATGGCTGCCACATGTAGATTTTTCAACATAAAAGTCCTTACCCAAACCAGTATATGTAGGGTGACTTCAGGTATACTGGGACATCAGGTAATTTGGGACAGCATAAGGAAAAAGCATTTTAATTCTGCCTTAGTGTTAATTTCGTCAGACAAGACGAGAGGAAATATGTTAGTCAACTACCTTTTTTTTTTCATGACTAAGGCGAGGCGATGTGAGACTGCACTAATGTCCTGAAACACTGACTAAGACTATCTTAAGATTCATTATTGTTGCCCGAAAAAGACGAGACTAAAATGTTTTGCATGAAATAAAAACTAAGATAAAATCTCTCTTCATTTAGTCTACAAAATGAGAAGACCGAATATCTAGCTGTTATATTTTCAAAATTATTCCAAATGAGTTCATGCGCAGCAGCTTTCCTGTAGGCTAGTCTACGTGCTGTTGCTGCAACCCTGTGGCTGCAAACACCGAAACTACATGGAACAATAACACCGAGAGATTTCTGTCAGAGTTAGCAAGCTAACTACCTAAGCTTTATGCCACAATGCTACAGACCCAGAAGTTGAAGCTTCTCTCATACATAGACAAATTAACATCCCCAGAATGTCCATACGAAAATTTTCAGCAAGTAATGTCAACTATTTAACTAGTCACACTGATGATGCAAAGTTTGCTAGCAAGTAAGCTAATATGGAAAGTTCGCTAGCAAGTTAGCTAAGATCATATTCTCTGTTAAGATGGAGAGTTTGGGGAATGTGTTGCATATCGCCATCTAAGCGTGGAGTAAAACATTAATACTTGGGTCTATGACAGTGTTTCTCAAACATTTTCAGGCGAAGGACCACTTAACTAACCAATAAAAAAAACGCATACGGACCACCTAGCTAAAAAAAAAAAAGATTAGACCTACTTCAACGGTATATTAGCCTACACAATAGGCCTACTCACTGAACAACCTTGCTTATTGTCTTTTGCACTTTGCTTATTGTGTCAGATTCATATGATTTAACTGGCATATCTTACATAGACAGTGTTGCAGAACTGTTTGGATTTACATACAGTAGCCTACAAGTTGGTTCAATATTGCAAACAACTCATCTATATCATATTTTCCCGTCGCCTGCTTGCGGACCAACAGTGCGGATAACACTTTGAGAAACACTGGTCTACGATGATGATCATGACAGTGGTCCATTCAAATCTTTTACTGTCTATGGTCAAATCCCAGCCGAGCTATAACTGTAGCTCGACTTACCTGTCCATGTAAACATACTGACTGACAAAAAATCTGAATGAGTTCTAACAAGCGAGTAGCCCTGTGGACACACAATATTGGAAAAATTGAGATGTGTGAAACACTATTTCACTGAAATGGTAATCAGAAATAATTTATTATAAAAAAACGACTAAAATGTTTTGACTAAAACTGACTAAGACTAAGATACCTTTAGTTTTCTTTTGACTAAAACTAGACTAAAATGACAAGACTTTTTAGTCGACTAAAACTTGACTAACAAAATTATATTTGAATGACTAAATATGACAAAGACTAAAAGGACATTTTGTCACAAGACTAAGACTAAGACTAAATTAAAAATAGGTGACAAAATTAACACTATTCTGCCTTGAAAAGGCTATGGTAACGTTAGGGGTGGTAATACATTGCTTAGGAAGCATATAATTAAAGTCACATGACATAATGTAGGTGACATCTGACAGCGGGGTGTGGTCAGCATCAAACAGGAAGTTGACCCCCGAAATCAAGAGGTAAGAAAAATGACATGTGTTTTAGGTGGATTTTAATATAAGGCTATAAAGTGTGTATGATTAATTAAATGTTGACATCAATGTTGAGCAAATATGTTTGATGTAATATTGCACTAAAATAAACAATCATTGTTTTGAAATTATGTTTATATTAACTTATTGAGTGCCAAAAATGTAATATTACGTTTTTCCTTCCCATGCGTTGAGTGCCAAAAACGTAATAGGCGAGTTCGACTTGCGGCAGATCTGTGCAGATCTGTGCAGATGCTTGCTGGTTTGATGTGATTCTTGCTGGTTACCGCGGAAATGTCTGACCTTAAAATACTTCTCTCAGACAGGGCAGGGACTTGCACGAAGCTGAAACACCATGACGTCAGTTCAAAATGAGGGCCATTTAAAATATCGACGGGAGGCTCATGCTGCTTTTTATGTTGGAATATGTAAAAAATAAACAGAAATCGAAGGGGATCTTGCGATTTGCCTTCCACTACTGAAAAACGTTTGGATATTCTGTTATTTTTCTGCTGTTGGCTAAAAGATACGCCCTCATGGCGTCAGTTCAAAGGCCTGTTAACAGTATGACAACAGTGGTTTATTTTCATAAGAATTTATGTCCATCATGCTCATTTTAATGAGTAAGAATGAAAGTTCTGCTGTGTTTATTCAAATGCGATATTCCTTATGTTCTCTGTAACTCTGTGATGAATGGAAATGAAATATATGAAGCAAGACCAAGTCAGACTCAGTGAAACTCATTGCTTTTTAGCTTTTTTTTTTAAAAAACGGAACTAACACTGGACACCTTTTTATTTGGGACATTTTGGAAATGAAATATCAAACTCATTCGGACATTTTATTTGACATTTTATCGCTTTGGGTCAAAATCAGTGACGCGATGCACGCCAGGTCAAAACCAGGCCATTTTCGTGGGTCTATCACTAGGTGGCAGTCTCGCCAGGTCTCGCTGATCACTTCCCGGAATGTTTACACAAGTAAGTAACAGCAGAGCCCGTCTACAGAGAGCCTTGCCACTCCGTATTAAGTCCCATTGTACCGAATTTTGGATGCAGTTCCACCAGAGTTCCACTGGGGGCGATCGCCATGAGTGCAGAATGAATGGGAGTCAATGGAGCTAGACAGCTAAATTGGTCTCTTTCATCTGATTGCCGTTGACAAATCTCAGATTTGATTGTAGTTTGTATAACTTCAACATGGGTTATAGGTCAAAAGTTGAATGAACGAGTACTTATGTCCTTTTGATTTCTTACAGGTTGGGTCGTTGTTGCACATAACACGCTAGCATTGTGCTAATGAATGACGTCATTGACACATTTGAAAGGCTTTTTAGAGCAATTAAGTGACTTTAAAAAATATAATACTCAACCAAGTGTATTTTCTTTGCCTCTCCTTTCGAATGCAATACTCAAATTACTTGAAAAAAAATTATATCCCAAGAAAAGTGGATTTTGAGGGGTACAGCTCCATAGACCTCCATGCATTCTGCACTCGTGAACGAGCGCCCTCATGTGGAACCACAGAAGGAACTGCAACCAGTTCAGAAACCGGAAGTTTTCCGAGAGTGGCAGTTCTCCCCTTATTAGACATTCTCTGGTAACAGGCAACACTTCATATTTCATGAAAGACGTTATATCTCCATTTCTAGAAAAAAAACAGCGATTTTGATGAAAACTAGCCACTGTTTAGCTTGGGATTTCTCAGGAACAGAGGCGTGTAGAAATACACGGTTTGCACCCACCGAGAGCTTAACGTCTTACCTTTTAATCGAGCTATTCTACGTGTTCATAGCTATAACACAGAATATGCTGTGGCTGTACAAAAATCATCAACAATGGTCTAGATTGCTGGCACTCTAGGACAAAGCTCCCGAAAACAGCTTGGCATTCAATTTTAATTTGGGCATTTTCTTGTTGTCCCAAATTACCAAACATGGTGTGGTAAATTGGGACAGCATGTTTCAGGTAATTTGGGACAACCTTTTTTGGGTATACAATGAAATGTGTCAATAGTTTAGTCATAAATAACCTGATTAAAAGTGAAAAAGTCACATTTATAACAACACAAAACCTCAGTGATGTATCCTAGACAACTTTTAGCAGATGAAATTAGAGGCTAAGGTTGTTAACAGTCAGAGCTGCGTGTAGTGGGCCTTGTAATTTGGGTCAGATCATTTTATGTCAATAATATCCTGACAAATTAGTAATAATAAAGGCTATGTTGTTAAAACAATGAAGTAAAAGCATTTTTAGACCTTGTGTGGTAGTGAATGGCACCCAGGAAAAAGACAGACAGACCAAGGGACAGTGAGGTGAATGGCAAACAGGGAAAAAAAGGAAAGTACAACATGTGGAAGGACAGACCAAGGGACAGTGAGGTGCAAGGGAGTGTGAACAAACAGGGAAAATTAAAGGGAAAGTACAACATGTGGAAGGAGAGCAGAATGAATGATTAGGCTAAATTAGCAGAGATAATCGAAAACCTAGCAAGATGAGGTTTTCCAATGAGGAAGCCAGAAATCCAGAAGCTTGCTTTTCAGTTTGCACAGGCAAATGGATTGAAAGGTTTTTCTGAGGGCAAAGGTCAGGCAGGCCACTATTGGTATAAGGCCTTCATGAAGAGACATTGCCGTCTTGGTCTGAGGAAGCCAGAGGCCCTTTCTGCAGCTCGGGCTGCTTGTTTCAACCCCATAGTCGTCAGTCAATGGTTTAAGACCTATGAGGACATCATCACCGACCTTGACCTTCAAGATGTTCCGTCTCATGTGTGGAACTGCGATGAAACTGGTGTACAGGATCATTTTGTGTCCTCGCGGGTGGTGTCACCAGTAGCCTATTGATGCATTTGTGTGCTGTTGATTGTGTATTATTGTTACATGACTTGCTGAATATATGAAAACATTTAATTCTACAAAATATAAATAAAATGTTATTGTTTTTTCAAAAAACTTGTTGGATTCCTGCTGAAGGCCTAATTTCTCTTAGTCAATAGTCTAAATCTGATGTTTCTGGACGTAATAATATGTATAATCTAACCAAATCAGAAGATTACACATAATGCATAACCTTTAAATATATATTTATGGATAACAAATCCATTAAAACATTATTTAACATGTTTAATTATAATATTATAATCAATACATTCATTTACACCCACAAGTCGGTGTCCCAAATTACCAAACATACTGTCCCAAATTACCAAACATGTCGCTTAAAAATAGTTTTGTGACAACTGAACTAAAATAGTGAGCCATGCATTAATAAAATATCATGAAGACTTATTTTTTTCACTAAGATGATGTAGACACCTTGAGGAATTCAGAAATGTGTCATTTATTGGGTTATGTTTGTAACTTGATGACAATATTAAGCTCAGAAGATAAAAATACAAAAAATGTCCCAATATACCTTAATACACCCTAACCAAAAATATTGGTTTGCTAAGGACTTTTATGTTAAAAAATGTATGTGTGGCGGCCATCTTTTTGCTTTTCAGCTAGTGTCGCTAGGTTCACACTGCTGTGGTTCAGTGGTTCACCAAAGCTTCATTTGCCCATCACTAGTTTTTAAGTCACACCGTTGCAAATTTCATATGATGCATCATTCCACAAAATGGTTTGTTTTCTCTATCATCAAGTTATTCAATAGGCTAAGCATATAGCCTAGCCTTGACTCAAAACAGCTGTTAGGATTATGTAATTTTGATTTGTAAAAAATGTCACATGTAGCCATGCTTAAATTCTGCTCACTTCACATTTATTATATTATTATATTATCTGTAGGCCTATTATTCAATGCTTATCTGGAATTATGTTTTTCCCTATTCTATTTTCAAAGCAGGCCTACCTGCAGGCATGTAATTGGGCTACAGGAATAGCATGTTTGAACGGGCACTGCACTAGTTATATAATAAATTCAGGAAGAAACTGTGGTTGGTTTTAAGGTACTTGAACAACAGGTGAATGCTTTACAGGGGAGACGATTTGGACTGACAGTTTGCATAAGTTGGGAGCTGTGGGCTGTGATTCTCAATTGAGGTTTGATTTATTTATTGGAATTTGATTTTGTGTTACCTTTAACTTTAATTTTAAGCACATTAAAGAAACATGACGTAAGATACCCGTTCAGTTTTTCAGACATTAGTTTTCTATAATGGGCCCATTCAGCACTAAGGTGGTACACCCAGTGCATCAAAAACGGATAAATAATGTCGTGTTCCTCCATGGTACAACAGCATTACATCAGAGGCACGGTTCTCAAAATTATAAGTCATAGAAATCAGTCTGAAGCCGGTATTTGAAGGTAAAAGAGCTACATAGTCTTGCGTTAAACACGTGCTGAATCTTTCTGGAAGCACTGCAAATCTGGCCAATCTATCACCCTGATCCAGATGAAATCTTTTTTCGGAATTACCAAATCCAGATTAATGGGATACCCTAATTGCCTACTGGATAAAGACCAAAAGATAATAGACAACCTTGATGCTGATCTGGCCCACAGTAAATAAATACAAATAATTATACATCATGTTCTTAATCAAATCAAAGAGACCCTGAATCTGGCTCAGGACTATAGCCTGATTTAGTTTTGTACTAAATGTATTCCAATGCTACTGAAATGTTTTGAATACTGTATTGTATTACATAGTTTAATCTGATTCCACAATCTTGTTTTCCTCTTTGAGATCAGGTTACTATTGAACAACTATGTCCTGGTCAGTAGCACTTTCATTCTTAAGAAATATGTGTAAATGTGTTCAAAAATGTACTCACAGCAAGAAAGGCTGACCTCCTGGTCTACTCCTGTGTGATACTGCTCAGTTTGCTATAAACCGAAACGTATCGCTTTAGGCCTCACCCATCCACTTTGTGATAAGTGTGTGTCTGTGTGTTTACCCTCCTAGATTAAAAGACCTGAGAGGACGTAGCTTCCAGTGATTTTAGAACAACTATAGGGCGTTGTCAGGCATGACGCTCAGTGGAGTCATGCTTTATCACCTCAGATTGTTTAGTTGTCCCACACAGTTACAGTCTATATTACTGTAAAATAAATATATAGAGGTGACAAAGAAGCATGCTGCGATTGAGAGGGCCCAGGGTGGGTTTCTTTTTTTAGTTGCCAGTTGATGTTGAAGAGGCTGTTGTTGGAGCGTCACCAGAAATGACAAGAAGCCTTTTCAGATGTTTAGCTTTTTTTTCCGTCACTGGAGGTGTGGCGAAGCATACAGTTGAGTACTAATGTACTCTGAACTTTCTGCTTAAAATGATTCTGAGATGGTCAAGCTTTATGTAGTGTTACTGTTAAAATTACTGTATATATTTAGCAGAATGATGATGTTAAAGTTGGTATTTGTTTAACAGTATGTTAAATGTTTTTTTTATTTAGATTGTATTCATTATTAATTATTTTATATCTAAAGATATTTTTTATGCATTTATTTATTGTGTTCAGTAACAAAAGTAGACAATTGGAACATGTATTGCGTTTGTGTATTATTACTTTTTGTTTTTGTTTATGCAAAACAAATTGACCCCTCTGTATGAAATGTGCAAATATGCAAATAAATGTGTCTTGCTTTCCTTGGCGTTCCTATGCTGGTCAAATAACCTAAAAAAGCTGGAGAACTCTACCACATGACCTGCCACCAGGGCCGGAGTGGGGCCACTTTTCAGCCCGGGAGTGTCAGGCCCAAGACCGGCCCACTTTTTTAGTGGTGGTGGAAATTGGATAAATAAGGCAACATTTCAGCTCTTACTATCCTGTAGTTTTTATTATAGGCTAATATTCCACTATTCCACAAGGATAGGTTGATAAGTTAACAAAAACAGGAAGGAAGAAATAAAGCATTTGAAATTACATTACATTACATTACATTACATTTGGCTGACGCTTTTTAACCAAAGCGACTAACAACATGGTAAACAGTAAGTTTTAGAACAATTCTCACAATTTTAGGACAGTTTCAAAAAAAAACATTAGAGTACAGTAAGAATAAGTGCGTCGGTGAGTGCTGTTTTAGCAGTTACTTGTCAGTTTAAAACGGCTGGTGAGTGCTAGGATCAGTAAGACTTGTTGTAAGTGTTGCTATGAGAGTAGATGTTCTCTAAAGAGCTGGGTCTTCAGGAGTTTTTTGAAAGTGGAAAAGGATGTCCCTGCCCTTGTAGGAACTGGCAGTGTGTTCCACCAACGAGGAACAACAGATGAGAAAAGTTTGGATTGGCTTGAGCGTGCGGGGTGGTAGAGCTAGGCGTCGTTCGATCAGAGGAGGACAGCGGTCTGGAGGTAGTGTAAGTCTGTATGAGGGCATTCAAGTAGGTGGGAGCAGAACCGGAGACTACTTTGTAGGCAAGCGTTAGAGACTTGAATTTGATGAGACGCCATAGGTAGCCAGTGTAGCTGGATGAGCAGCGGGTAACATGTGCCCTTTTGGGTTGGTTGTAGACCAGCAGCGTTCTGGATCATCTGAAGTGGTTTCACTCGCAGGCTGGGAGACCTGTCAGGAGGGCATTGCAGTAGTCGAGTCGCATTGAGATGACTATTGCCTGAACCAGAAGTTGGGTAGCATCTTGAGTCAAGTAAGTCCTGATTTTCCGTATGTTGTAGAGCGCTTAAACGGCATGACCGGCATTAACTGAGGCAACATGATCTGAGAAGTTTAGTTGGTTGTCGAGAACAACTCCTAGATTTCTTGCAGTCCTGGTCGGTGAAACAGACAGGGAGTCAAATTTGATGTTGATGTCGTGGTGTATTGTAGGTTTAGCTGGGATGACCAGCAGTTCAGTCTTTGAGAGGTTCAGCTGGAGGTGGTGTGCCTTCATCCATGTAGCTATGTCTGAAAGGCAATCTGAGATCCGATGCAAGGAAACCAGGGGTAAATCAGGTGGAAAGGACAGATAGAGCTGTGTGTCGTCTGCATAGCAGTGGTATGAGAAGTCGCGAACGGATAATCTGTCCCAAGGAGGTGGTGTAGATAGCAAAGAGCAAAGAGGAGGGGGCCCAGCACTGAGCCCTGGGGACCCCTGTGGTGAGATGGTGAGGTGCGGATAGCTGACCAAGCCATGACACGTTAAACGAAGCGTCCTGTGAGGTAGGATTCAAACCAGGAGAGAGCAGAACCGAGAGATTCCCATGTCAGCGCAGTATAGAGAGAAGGATACGGTGATTAACCGTGTCAAAGGCAGCCGATAAGTCAAGCAGAATGAGTACTGATGACCGAGCGGTCGCCTGGCTTCTTTTAAGGCTTCTGTTACAGACAGCAGAGCCCGTTTCGGTAGAGTGGCCGCTTTTGAACCCAGACTGATTTGGATCCAGAAGGTTGTTCTGTGAAAGGGAAGTCAGAGACCTGTTTGGAGACTGCTCGTTCAATGCCTTTGGATAGGAAAGGCAGTAGTGAGACAGGGCGGTAGTTCTCGACTTGAGCAGGGTTGAGAGAAGCTTTCTTAAGTAATGGTGTTACCCGGGCCACTTTGAGCGCTGTTGGAAATGTGCCGGAGGTTAGCGAGGCATTGATCACATGTGTGATAGCTGGAGCCATGGTCGGCTGATGGACTGAAGTAGGCTCGTAGGTATAGGGTCCAGCGAGAGCATGTGGTAGGACGCTGCATGTCAGGAGTCTGGACACTTCCACTCTCGGAGAGAGGCGTGAATGCTGAAAAAAGATGTTCCAGCAGTCCCTAGAGGTTGTAGGAGTGCGGTATCTGAGTCAGATCGTTGAGTGGGCATGTAGAGAATTGACTGCTGATTGCCGCCACTTTGTTTGTAAAAAAAATGAGGGAGGGTATCTGCAGTAAGGCTGGATGGAGGAGGAGGCAGCTGAGGGTTGAGTAGCGATTTGAAGGTTGAGAAAAGTTTTCGGAGTGTCTGTAAGCTGTTGATTTTTGTCATGGTAGAAAGCAGTCTTAGCAGCAGTGATGCTGGCTGAGAAGGAGGTCAGGAGTGTCTGGTAGTTTTGAGGTCGTCAGCTAGTTTGGATTTGTGCCATTTCCTTTCCGCGGCTCTGAGTTTCTGCATGGGTCAGCTATCATGTTGTTGTTTGGTGATTTGCTCCTTTACTACACCCACTTCTGAGCAAACAAGCCATATAGGTTGATCATGTAGCCTACTGCTGTCATAGCCTACTGTTCTTTCTTCCATAAAATAACTTTAATTCATATGGTTAACTCTATTATCCTTTCAACTTGTCATAGTTAAATTCAGGCTCATCATTTTCATTTGGCTGATCTGCTGCTCAGGCTGTTTTTAGGCCTATAGGCTACTGCATACACAGATCAAGCTTGAGTTTTGTTATCAACATTTGCATAATATTTGCAAAGTCTATGAATAGCCATATTGGATGATACCAAAATGCTAATATTTTAATTCATTTAATATGTTACTTGCAAATAGGTTGACAACGCTACAACGTCAAGTAGGTTATTAGCCCAATAGGCCTTTATCATGGCAGCCGAAGTAGGAAGTGAGCAGCCCTGTTTCTGTGTGAGCAAAGTTGTTTCTAATTAAGTGTCAGATTCGGCCACAGTTACTTCAACCAGAGGCCTCGTTAATGTTTTTAGGAACACCTGTGGTTTGCCTGCCAACAGGAAGTGAACAGCCCTGCTTCAGCTGCCTGTGGGCTGCTGTGATAAAGGCCTATTACGCCGTTATAATCATGGCTATCTCTCTTTACCAGTTGCCACTTATGTCTGTCCTCTTAAAAAAAAATTGAAAGCATGGCACATTTGGCAGCATTTCCCTCCAATACTTTTCGTCTTTTTTACCTGGCCTTTTCAGTCCCTCATCATGGCATCTTTCTACCATCCATCCTCCCTGACGCTTGTCACTACGGTAGAGAAAACTTTTTAGGAAACCCCTTTTTATGGACCCAACCATTTAAGTCTTCTTGGGAGGGGAGAACAACCCATGCAGAGGCTGCGGTGTTAGGCATAGAATGCGAACGTGTGTAGCCAACTTTAAGAGAAGATAGATTAACGTGACAAATGCCAATATTTTTCTCCAATCCCTCGACCGGCCCAAAAGTGAAGCGGCCCACCGGGAATTCTCCCGATTCTCCCGATTACCCACTCCGGGCCTGCCTGCCACATTGATAGGCTATGCCTCACTGATTCTTAAAACAGGCCTACAGCAACAACAACAATTCATTTATTGTTATATTTCTGAAATGACGTAGGCCAATGAACCATATGATGTCAGGCATTCCATCAACGTCATCCGAAAGACAAAACGCGCTTTCGGTTTTCAGCTTTCGCTTTCAAGAAGTCCCGCCCCTACTGTAAGGTTACTGTAGCCTATGATGTTGCATGCCGCGTTGGCGTAGGCTATCGGAAGTCAACATTCTGGTTGTCATCTGTCAGGGCCAGGGATAGGCTTCTTACAACCGAAACATAGGCTCTACCTGCGAAATGTGTGGCTTTTCTAAGGAGTCCTGGATGTGACTCCCCTGTAACCTCAACTCTCTCATGATTGGCCGAACCAGCATGAAATGAGAGTAAATTGCACGTCACCTATAGAATGTGGAGATTTGCGATTGCGATTCGCTAATTTAATTAAAGATAGGCCTATAGGCTGAACATTATTAAGCTATCACAAATGATCACAAATAATGTTATAGACTAATATGCAGGCCAATGTTTAGGCTAGCCTATGCTTATCAGTTAAAAGGTTATGGAACATTTGTGGAGGCGAATAATCGATAATTTCATGTAGTTGATGTTTTATGCATCCAAAATATTCACGTCGGTGATTATTGATCAACATTATCCACGTTTGAGCTGTCACATATAAGATAGGCTTATTATTCAGAGCCAAGTGACGTTGCAGCAGGGATTCCCGTGCTGTGAGCGCCTCACTCACCTTTGGACTTCTAATGCGGTCGGCACATCAAGGACCTGGAAAGTGAAATGCTTTTCATAGGTAAGTTTTGAATTCCATATACTGAGTATAAATTACATTTTAACACAGACCATGGCAGCACAACCCAGTAGAATACAATCTGAGATATTGTGTTTTAGCAGGAAACACTGTCTTGCGCAGTTGTGCTATTTAGCTATTTACAAAGCTTGCTCAAGAATATCAGAATGAAGGCGTTCTTTGGTGTGTGTACTTTTTTGGTGCTTATCCTGCATCTGACCCAAGGTTGTCCATGGATGCAGCATAAATTCCCGCAGTATAGCAGGAACTATTTGACCTTGCTGGAAGAGATGGTGAGTGTTATTTTGAATCTCACCTTTGATATCCTGATATTCAGCATTTTGTTTGATTTTAGACTACTAATTCTACTAATTCACACTTTTCTCCTGGGATCCTAATTTTAATTTTAATTCTGTGATTTTACAGGGTGAGAAGATAACAGAGGACAACGTGGGACTTAATTTCCCTGATGAGCTGTACAGACTTGCAAGAAAGTCACAGGTAAGCATAAACTAAAGCAACAAACAAACAATTAGATGCCTGGAAATCAGTAGCTTTTCATTCATGACAACTGAGATGGACTCTTTTCATTTACACTTAATGGTATCCCTGTTGAATTCTGGGATGGTTGTCTTGTCACTGATGGTTGTCTTGACTCCTCCTGTGGTCCCCACAGCCTGAGAGGATCATCTGGTTCATAGCCCAGGTGCTGGACGAGGTGTCGCTCCTGCTGGACGAGAATGTGACCGCCGTGGCCTGGGACCAGAAGAAGCTGAAGGACTTCATGAGCACCCTGGACACACAACTGGTGGCAACTCAGTCATGTGTGAGTACAACTGAATAACCTCCTTGAAACTATTTAACCAATAGTAATTAATAGTATATATATATTTCCAACTATGAATGACTTACTGGTGATTTAATGAAGTCCTCTCTGCCTCCTCCAGGTTAGTAAGACTAAAGGGAATAAGAGACTGCACCTGTATTTCAAGAAACTGAGAAATGAAACACTGGGGAAAATGGTGAGCTGATGAGTGTGGTTGAACACACACACACACACACACACACACACACACACACACACACACACACACACAGATGACAGAAGTACAGAATCTGTATATTGATGGTGAGTGGTGTGACTTGTGATTTCAGGAGGACAAGGCCAAGGCCTGGGAGTTGATCAGGAAGGAGGTTCACCGCCACCTGACGAAGGTCGACCTTCTGGCCAGCACACGCCTCTAAACACCAAACCCTGCCACAGCTACAGCCAATGGGACTGAGGATGCACCAGGACTACTGATGTACTCTGAACTTTCTGCTCTAAATGATTCTGAGGTGGTCTAGGTTTATGTAGTGTTACAATTATTCATTTATCAGAACGATTATGTGAAAGTTATTATTTGTTTACAATACTGTTAAATGTATTTATTTGTCTACCTAGATTGTATTAATGAACTTATTTATACATTTATTTATTTTCTGTATTTATTATTTATTATTTTCTGAGCCCTGTGAATAACATGAGGTGGTGGAGGTTACATCTATCAGGTGTTAAAATGATTAATTCATCAGACTGATGACTTTCTGTGAAATGTGTTGTTTATTTTATAATACTGTTCAATTTATTTATGTAGATTTTATTTACTGCTGCGTTTATTTATTGTAGATGGTAACACAACAAGTGGCTGATATAGAAACCCTTTTTGTATATTCTGAGCACTCTAGTTTACAATGAGTCTCTAAAGAATTTTGAGAGCTGTGCATTTTACATATGACGTGGATATGGCTACATTTATCAAATGTTTAAATTATTTATCCATCCGACCGATGATGTTCTGTGAAAGAGGTTTATTCATTTCATTATTATGTTCATCTTATTTATTTATCCTGGTTTATTTGATGTATTTAATTATTGTACACTCCAACACAATTGATGCAGATTTGTTGCATTTCAATAATAGCATTGTTTATGACAAATTGTTAAATGCTTACTTTTTCTTACAGTTAGCTTTAATTTCTCTTTTAATTGAGTAACTTGTGTGTGTTAATATGAGAGGACTGCAGACTATGGCACACATGTCTGGAAGTGTACACTTGGTAAATTTCATCGTAGAAAATGTACAAAACAAGGTCAAAATTATGTAAAACTAATTTCATTGACAAGCAATTAGATGTCAGTCAAGACTTATTCAATTTGGAAAACCTGCAAATGCACTCCGTTTGCAAACTGGCAAAAAAACTCACTGAAGAAGAAGAAGAAGAAGAAGAAGAAGAAGAAGGCTCTGGCAGGCTCTGGCACTTCCTGGACTCGTTTGTCTCGTCTCTAAATTACTTAACCAAAGTCCTTTTAGGCAAGTCCCTCCACTCGGGGGCCATATTGCAACGCTTTTTGGGCACTTATCGGGCATCACTTATCGCGTGCCTAAGGCTTCACGACACCAATCTTGCTCCAGCGGCGAGATCACAACACATGATTGGCTCAATGTATTCACAACACAACACATGATTGGCTCAATGTACTGTATTCACATGTCAACGTTTTGCCGTGGAAGGGGTGGGATATGTGTAGACGACTACCATCTTGGCGATACAAACATTTCTGTTTGTATCCCATGCATTTCTAAGGAGGATTTTTTGAGTGCTGTGTCTCCTCATCATAAGTCTCTGACTTAACCCCTACTGGAGGCAGGGCAGTGAACCTTTCTTCTTTTTATGTGTGCGTTTTTTTTTTTGGCAATTTGCAAACAAAGTGCATTACCACTATCTGCTGGACTGAAGTGTGATGGCAAGTGTACCCTGTAGCCTCGTTCTGGCTGCCAGTTGAATAAGGCGAATTGCCAGCTGCCCCATTATAAGGTAAAGACACTTTTTTTTTTGTCAATATCCACTAGGTGGCAGCAAACAACCAGACATCTGTGGCGAGGGATTAGTTTACAGGGGTCAGTCCACAGGGTGTCAGCATTGACCATGACAAACCCTGTAAGGCTCCCACCCGACTGGACACTGGACCTATGAGTGGTTGGCCAGAGGCTGGGTGTTCTAAACTCTGAACTGATATGATGTCATAGTGAGAGGGTTTCTGGCACACACACAAGTGAGGAGTTGTTTCATGTCAGGGTTGTAGGAGACGCTCATTACTGTAATACAGCATTTCTCCCTCTCTCTCTCATATATATATATATAGATAGATAGATATAGATCGATAGATCGGTTGATCAATAGATCGATAGATTGATACAGTTGATAGATAGATAGATAGATAGATAGATAGATATAGATCGATAGGTATAGATAGATAGATAGATAGATAGATAGATAGATGATAATCTGATTATCCGCATATAATCTATATGTGATCTGCATCTCTGATGCAAAACAGCCTTTTGGATGTATCTGTGCCTCTGATTTCACCCCACAAAACCTATTCAAATCAATCCTGATTTCACCCCACAAAACCTATTTCAAATCAATCCTGATATCACCGCACATAACCTATTCAAATCAATCCTGATTTCCGTATCAGCTGCGAGGCTTTTCTTCGCCTTGTAAACAAAAGGGCAAAGGGTGTGACTGTTGTTGCCAACAGAAGGAGAAGATCAGAGGATGTTGTAGAAACTGTCAAACACTGGCTCTGTGATCTGGGGTTGCACGGCGGCACAACTAGCCAAGGCAGACTGGGCTAAATCACTGCATGACCTGTGAGACATAATTATTGTTTGGCAGAAACTCAGTATTACCACATACCAAAAGGAAACACTGGGTTGACTATCTGTCTGTCTAGTGAGACTTTCAAGATGCTGTTAAATAAGGTCACAGAGTTAATAAGGTCGATAGGAGTCAATGTGAAATGGATGTTGGGTAGACACAAGTGGATTAAACTTTTTGTTTTGCTATAATTAGCAATTGACAATTTTGTTATAAGTGACCATTAGGCCTATAGTTGAAGTTGTCTCCCCTTATTGCTGCTTCTTGTGATATCTATCTAAGATGTTAACTATGTGATCTCACTCATTAAACCTGGTTTTGCTATAGAGCTAATGTGTAATTATGGGCCAGAGTATGTTGGATTGCCTAACGGATGCAAATTTACACCCATTCTTCTCTGCTGAATTGCTCACGAAGTTCTCGTCACACAGATTTCACACAAATATAGGGCTATATATCATAAAATATTTTTCTTATAGAGTTAACGTGTTGATGTAACGCGGTTATTGTGTACTAGAGGAGCTGTAGGACCTCAGTGCGGAGCAAAGATTCAGAGCTCTGTTCTAGAATCTTTGGGGCGGAGCACATAGTCAGTGTGGGCGTTGCCAGGCAACACAGACGCATGTGGATGCAGAGCTACCAAAGGAGACGTGTTGGAAATGTTGAATGTGCCACGATGATAAATATTTACAGCCTCAGTGCTTTTGTTGGGAAAGCCATGGATGCTTCACCCAGCTGCCTAGAGTAAACAGTCCTGTCATTGTTGACCTGAAAGTGTATATCTTGCTAAGCTTTAGCATTTTTTGAGTTGATGCTGAAAGTGGAATGAGGGCTGGGGGCTAGACACCATGTATGGTATGTTAGGCCTGTGATCTTATCTCTCTTCTGGATCTGGCCTGTCCACTCCGCCTTCTGATTCTACAGTCAGGGACGAGACGTGACCTCTGTTTTTAAAATATTTGTAATTTTTTTTTATTTTTGTGACGTATAATGTTACAAAGGGAGAGAGCACTCAACCCAGCCGACCTTGAACCCGGGCTTTCAGGGTACGTACGAAACCTGCAGTTTGACTGCAACGCCAAAGAACAAGGCTCTTTAGTACAGCAGAGTGCATAGTCAACTGACACTGAGGTTCACTGTAAGCCCTGAAAAGATGAATTTACATAAAAAACTAGAGGAAATCGATTGCCTTAAAACATTTAAGTTTGATTAAACTTACTGTAACATGTTCAGTTGAATTCACTTTAAAAATTATAGGGAACCGGTTGCCTTAAAACAGTTAAGTTTCAGTAAGTCGATTAAACTGCAATATGAATTTGCAAGTTCTCAAGTGAGTGAATTAGCAAAAAAAAAAAAAAAAAAAACAAGTAGGCCTACATTATGTTTTATTTTTTATTTAATCTCAATCGAAAAGTACATTTACAACAAATCACTTGTTCACAACATGATATTAAAAAAGTGCATCACTACAAACAAGAAAAAAAAAATAAATAGAAATCACTTGGGAAATCAAAGGGTCAGGATGTTTTGGAAGTGTTTGGGTTTTACTAGACCACAACCATTCAGGAAGGGCACCCATTAGCCTCACACACACACTGGCGTCTCTCACGCATCCCCGGGTGCCCGAACACTACCACTTCACCCATCTCTCTGCAGTTCTTCACACTGTTTTGGAGGTCCCTCGTACGGCCAACACACGATTGTTCCCGTTTCCCTTTGCTTTACAGCAAGCCATCCCACTTCTGACGCCACGTGTAGTGAAGGGAGAGAGCGGTCAAAACCCACCCTCAAACCACTTCATTTTCTGGTCCCAACAGACAATATTATTCCCAAACGTGTGGAGAGGCCTGCAGTACTCCATGGGAACCGTCACATCTACCTCATTTTGAAGACACATTTTTAGACAAACACTCAGCAAACCCTGGCCTGAATAGAAGGGGTGTGTGTGTGTGTGGGGGGGTATTTAGCTGACTGAGATCATCATTTCAACATCTCAACATGAAGTGTTTGAACTAACAGCAAGCACTACAAAATGTGATGTGTCTTAAAACCCCCCGTAAAACATATGGCAAATTTGTAAAACAGGCCATTCATGTTACCTTTAAATTGTAATTTTAAGGTGTGACCCCTTCATTTACAGCTCCATTATGACTGATCTTTCCATTAGACTACTGTGTCCAGATGTTTCAGATCCTCACACAACTTCTGTGTCCACAGAACAGGTCTTTCAGGGCCGTACACGACTACTGTGTCCATGCTTTTCCATGCATCAGCTAAATGGATTACACAGTGCAGAGGAAGAGCAACTGTTTACAGAACACCAAAACATTTGTGTTCGAGCCATGTGAGCTGAAACGGGCCCAAAAACCCCAAGAATGCAACCAGATGCTGCCCACGTTGGAGAAAACAGGACCAACAGATCAGTACTTGAGGAACATGCACATGATGTGTGTGTGTGTGTGTGTGTGTGTGTGTGTGTGTGTGTGTGTGTGTGTGTGTGTGTGTGTGTGTCTGCTTGTACTGTAAGCATGATGTGAAATATGTGTAGGAAGTAAATACCACTTGTATACAGAAATGTTTGCAAATGTTTTTGTGTGTGTGTGTGTGTGTATGTATGTGTGTGTGTGTGTGTGTGTGTGTGTGTGTGTGTGTGTGTGTGTGTGTGTGTGTGTGTGTCTATACAGTAAAGCTTACCTCATAGGCTCACAAGGTTATTGAGAAGTTCCAACTCCACAGTACAGTAATTAGAGTTTCCCTCAATACATGCAGTCCTGATAAAACTCTCAAGGGTTGTTATCTTCCAAAAAGTTTTTTTTTTAAAAAGGCCGAAGGAATATGCAATTCTAAGCCAGTCAGTTCCAAAGAAATCCAGAGCCTGAACATTCCCTCTCAGCTGCCTTGTGTTGCTGCTGTGCACAGTGTTTGATGTGTGTGTGTGTGTGTGTGTGTGCGTGTGTGTGTGTGTGTGTGTGTGCGTGCCGCGTGCGTGTGCAGAAGCTCCATAAGCACTGCTGTAAGTGGCTGTCACTGTATATCATGAAGAAGTAAGTCCTGGAAATGAACTGAAAACATATGTTTATATTGTTTACATTGGATAGCAAAGCTGCTGACATCCTGTGGAAGTCAAGAAGAGCTGGGGTGGTGACTCCTAGCTTGCTGTTCAAGTGAGAAGCTGCCTTTTTCATCGCTATGTAAACGTTTTGCTTGAAAATAACGCGGCTTAGGCTTCCCATGTGAGCGTTTGGTTGCTTATTCATCATTTTGTATGTGTTTGGTGTCGGTGATGTCTTTGCCATGGCCTGGCCACAAAAGATACGGATGAACGGCATGTCCGTGCAGTATGTCGGGGCATGGCACGAGACTTTCAGAGGTCTTACTGCACAATCCTGCCGACTCACTAGTGTTTTTGTTTTAAATGTCGGAACCACATCACACCCTGACAGTGACACAATGCTAGTCGTCAATTAGACAACTTTACTGACATTTGCTTGAGTGACACAAATGGATTTGTTAGGTGCCCCAGAGCCACTGTAAAGAGCTGGATAAGAGCCGGATTCAACAGGTGTTCTGAGAGTGTGTGTGCTGTGTGTGTGTGTGTGTGTGCTGTGTGTGTGTGTGTGTGTGTGTGTGTGTGTGTGTGTGTGTGTGTGTGTGTGTGTGTGTGCTGTGTACTGTGTGTGTGCGTGTGTGTGTGCTGTGTGTGTGTGTGCTGTGTGTGTGTGTGTGTGTGCTCTGTGTGTGTGTGCGTGTGTGTGCACTGTGTGCTGTGTGTGTGTGTGTGTGCCTGTGTGTCTCTGTATCTGTGTGTTTGTGTCTGTATCTGTGTGTGCATGTTATTCATCTTTCAATAAAAACACCTATTGAAGTGTGTGTGGGTGTGACAGAGTATGGCACGCAACTGAGCATGTGCTCAGACCACTGTTTCCTTTTGAGGTTGTGTTCGGTGGCACAAAAAACAACAATGAGCTAATGGTAACTTTTGGACAAACAAGTCGATATTTCATAGAGCACTGCGCTAAAGTTCGATTCGTTTTCATTTCAAAGAATCTGCGTTGGTTTGAAACGTTTCAACCGGAATTCCTTTAGGAACAGATTGAAACTGTCTGTAACAATGGGGAACGTTTGTTATGCTGTCACTCCCCGATGTGAGTCACTACCCGATGTGTCACGCATGCTCAGATTGATAGGTAACTGGCAGGAAAGTGTAACATGATGAGGATTTGATTTTTGTACTTTGACCAGTTTAATCCACCAGGTGGCGTTGCCAGACTATGACACCCGCCTGAGCCTCTCCCCATCTTCTCACCCCTGCATGGAATGGCTCTACACAATGCCAGTGTAATGACTCTACATAATGTCCGTCATGAGCAGTTGGTCCTGTTTACTGGATGCCTGTCCTTTTGGGGAGCCTTGGAGAGCATAGCGCAGGCTGCCAAAGGGCCGAGTTCAGACAGTGAGATGTTTACGCCATCTTTCTCATTCTGTTGATTTAACTGGGGACGTGTTTAGGGTCGTGGATCGCCTCCTTTCCGCAAACACAAGTTCAACGCGTTCATCGTCTGAAAGGGAGGATAGCATTGCCCAGCCTGTGTCCGAAATGGACCCACGAGACTTCACCCCATATCTCTCTTGTCCTACTGAAGAATGTCCACTCACCTCAATAGCCTGCTCTCTCCCATGTATTGAGAACAGAATTGACTACCTGCCCACAAAAAGCACAAACTTATCCTCAGGGACATGGATGAAATAAGATTAGAACTGCACAGGCTCCTTTATGACACAGAAACTCTTCATTCCCTTCTTGGTCCCATAAACGAATATAATATGGATTTGTGCTCTGATTACAGTAGAAGATCATCAACAGGTCACACCTAAATGAATGAAGGAGACTTATTCCAAATTCCACTAAAAGTCCCTTATGAATTAGTTGACTAATGATGATGAGGGAGGAGATGTGGATATAAAACTTACAAAGAATCAGTGCTCTAGACAGACTGCTGCTTCAGAGAGCATCCTTGCAGCCCTAGACAGACTGATGCTTCAGAGAGCATCCTTGCAGCCCTAGACAGACTGATGCTTCAGAGAGCATCCTTCCAGCATAGCCAAGCTCCTCTCTGGCCATGCCTAAGGCGGGGATCACATTAGCCAGTGGCAAGCGGCAGGTTTCCTATTGTTCTCTAATGGTGGCAACGCTGGCATAACGCTAGCGTTGAACAAGCTGAGCGTTGAACAAGCTGAGTGTTGAATTTTGTTCAACTCTCAAAGCGAAAAGCAAGCGTATTCAATTGACAAACCGTTTGTGTTGCTTAGGAACGAGACAAAACGTATTATGGTCTGAGTGTTGCGTTGCGTTACGTTTGCCGCTGCCGCTTGCCGCTTGCTGCTGCATGGCTGATGTGATCCTCGCCTAAGTGGGGATGGGTCACACTTTGACATGACATCTCATCCAACTTTGGGCGCCTGTTTAGGAGAACGTGGGTTTCAGTAAACAACACGCAGTAAATAAAATGGAAAAAAAATGCAACAGCTGGACACACCAGAGATTTGTGTGTAACAGCAAAAAGGCCACATGTTCTGTGTCTGGCAGTCAGATAAGACATTTAAATAAGCAGATCAGTGCACAGACATAAGCTACAGAGAGAACAGAAAGGCAGATTAAAGGTTGTTATTGTAACAGTGATAGCGGTTGGCTTCGGACACAATGGTAAGTTATAAACACTGCTTTGCAACTCTACTCGTGCTGTTGGAGCACTCGAGACTGGACTGAGGTCAGTCTGAAAGCGTCCCGGAGAGGGTGTGTGCTTATGCATGTGTGTGTGTGTGTGTGTGTGTGTGTGTGTGTATAGGGCCAAACCCAGGCAGATCAGGGACTAGATCAGGGACTCAACAATGCAAAATCCTCAGGGGAAGGGGTGAGTTTATTTGCAATTGATCATGAGCTTGACCTGTACTTTATTCTTATTCTTCTTCTTTTTATTATTATTATTATTATTATTATTATTATTATTATTATTATTATTATTATTTTATTAGCAATGCAAAAACACTAATGGACATTGACAGAAAAAGAATACCCCACTAAACAGGTGCTCCTCGATAGGAGCACAGCTTGAATTGAAATGTGTGGAATGCACCTGCAGGGGGCGCCATATAGTCTCCTCTTCACACTCCTGACTGTCATCAATAAAGAACATCTGAATACAATGCTTTCTGCTTACATGTCTTTGGTATCAACTGCTTTTTAACGGTATGATTAATAATTAGTCATCCCGGACGTATCAATAGCAGTTCCTGAGAAAGGGCTATTGGTTTGGGAACAGGCTTTGTGGGAGAGCTAAATGCTAACCTCACAAACAGCTGCCACAGTCACATTGCTAGAGAACAAGCCGTGATGCACAGCTGGATAACACACACACTTATATCTGACTCACACACACACACACACACACACACACACACACACACACACACACACACTTATATCTCTGGGAAGCCGATTGAGCATTTATTCTGATATCTTGATATCAGGCATAATCGTCATGTACATGTAAGCCATTTTTGTCAACTAGTTAACTAGTGAGCCATGTCTGTGTGAACTAGTTAACTAGTGAGGGCCAAAATATGCACACTAGTTAACTAGTGGGAGCCAAAAGGCTCACTAGTTAACTAGTCAACACATTTTAGCTTCACTAGTTAACTAGTGAGAGCCAGAAATGTCTACCAGTTAACTAGTAAAGGCCAAAATGCATACCAGTCAGCTAGTTGAAGGCTTTTGGGTCTCACTAGTTAACTAGTGACAGCCAAAAATGTGCACATGTTTACTAGTGAAGGCAAAACACATCACTAGTTGCAGTAGGTCAATGTCACTAGTTAACTAGTGAACCATAAATGGCTTACTAGCTAGCTAGTAAACTAGTGAGGTCATAAATGTATACTAGTAAACTAGTTCAAGACAAAATTCACACTAGTCAACTAGTGGCTTAGAATTCAAATTAGAGGCAGAGAATTCTGGAGAATTCTTTGGCTCCCTATGTCCAAATAGAACATGACAACCAATCACAGTACAGAATTTCACTAAATCCCACCCACAACATTTGCATGTGGCACAACAAGTTAACATGCTGGCCAAAGGTACTCTAGCTAGTAAACTAGTGGCTTCAGTCGCGACACTTACATGTAAACTAGTGAAGGCAGAACTGCTCACTAGTTAACTAGTGAAGACACAAATGCCCACTAGTTAACTAGTGAGGTCCAAAAGTGTCACTAGTTTACTAGTGTGCACCAAAACACCCACTAGTGAACTAGTGATGGCAATTTCCATTAGACTAGTTAACTAGTGCAAAAGTGTCACTAGTTTACTAGTGTGCCCCACTAGTTAACTAGTGAAGGCCATTTCAGCCCCACTAGTGAGATGAGATGCCAAAATGGTCACTTGTTAACATGTAAAGGCCAAAATACCCACTAGTTTACTAGTGAGGGTGTTGTGGGCCTTACTAGTTAACTAGTGGCATGCATATTTTGTTCACTAGTTAACTAGTTACACCTAAAAACACAAACAAGCTGACTGTTTTTGTCCACTAGTTAACTAGTGGAACAATTTCAGTCTCACTCGTTTGCATGTGTGGCAGTGAAGCAGCTCACTAGTTAACTAGTGCAAGACAAGACACACACTAGTGGCTGTTTTGGAGCTATCTAGTTATCTAGTAATGCAAAAGGTACTCTTACTAGTTAACTAGTGACAAATTGGCCTTCACTAGTTAACTAGTTGACACGTTTGGCCTCACTAGTTCACTAGTAATGGAACAGGACATGCTCACTAGTTAACTAGTGAGCATATCTGCATTATAATGCCTTTCACTAGCTTATAGAGGGCATTTTGAGCCTTACATGTTAGCTAGTGAGGACAAAACACTGTCCATAATGAACTAGCAGGAGAAAAATGCACCTCACACTAGTAAACTAGTGGAATTTGAATAAATACACAAACGGCTGGCATTTTGTGCAACTAGTTAACTAGTGGGACGTAATGTTGGCCACTAGTTAACTAGTGCGCAATGTCGCACTTGCATGCAAATGAAGAAGGCGGAACAAGGATTTTGATTGGTCCATTTAGGACTCAGAAACCTAGAAAACATGGCTGACTTCGTCCAGGCTGTTCTAAGAGCAAACTTTTATAAACTAAGATCGTTTGAGCATAAAAATATGTTTTGATAACATGTCTAGTGACAAAGTTCATGCTGAGCATTACTAGTTAACTAGTAAGATATGAAACATATGAACTAGTTAACTAGAGAGAATTTGGGCCTTACTAGTTAACTAGTGAGCATTTTGGCTGTCACTAGTTAACTACTGTAGTTCACACAGAAATGGCTCACTAGTTAACTAGTGGACAGAAATGGCTTGCATGTACATGACAATTATGCCTGATATCACGATATCTGAATAAATGCTCAATCGGCTTGCCATATATATCTGACTCACACACACACATACACACACACACACAGCCATACACACACCCAAAGCTTCCTACATGTCGCTCCCCCATACCCCTTTGTCCTTCATGGTGGTGATGAGTACACACACACACTTAAACACAGACACACACACACACATTGCACTCTACACCGTTTGTCCCTGCCCCATACACAGCACCTTGAGCTGTCTAATCGCACCGGCCCATTTTGAGAGTGAGAACGTCTGAGTTGGATAATTGGGTAGAAATGAACTGTGTTTCCTCATCTATCCGATGCAGCTCTCTGAGCTGTTGCTGTGTGTGTGTGTACGGGTTGCTTGTATCCCTGGCATCACTGCCCCCCTGGAACTCACAGTCCAACTTGCTGGAGTCTCCAGCTGCAGAGTCTCCCAGGGCTGTTTATAGTGTTTTAGTTTGTGTGTGTGTGTGTGTGTGTGTATACATACTTTTGTGCTTGTGTGTGTGTGTGTGTATGTGTGTGTGTGTATGTGTGTGTGTGTGTGTGTGTGTGTGTGTGTGTGTGTGTGTGTGTACAAAACGGGTCAAACAGGAGCAGGTCAGCAGTCAGTGGTCTCGGGGTATACATGTAGTAGCGATTTTAATGTGCTGCATGCGTGTTGCATGATCCAAAAGTGAAAAGAAGCAAGAAGAAGGGTCTGCTGGAGACACAGAGCAGGCACCTGGTGTACCCCCCCACACACACACACACACATACCATACACACACACACAATATACCTTTTTAATTACTACTATAATAATTACTTATAATCCTTTTATGAGTACATCATGATAATAAACTACTTGAACTTGAACAATGATTATGAACAAGTCTGTAAACAAAGATGTGTACAGCATCTCATGCCTTGAAGGAATCTATATATTCTGATCTATATATTCCATAGTATATTCCACAGGTTATTTGAGGACACGAACATTCAAGTGACACAAGATAAAAGACTCTTATATTTTCTACCTCTCCTCCAGTCTTCCTTTGGCCTCTCAATCTACTATACAAACAGACAGACACATATACAGAGATAGAGAGACAGACACACACACAGAGGAAGAGGGAGACAGAGAAAGAGAGAGAGAGAGAGACAAAGAAGAATGATTAAGTACTACTATATTGAGCCTTCGGGGGGCAGTAGTGTCCTGCAACAGAATCACTGATGCCAGTGATACAAGCAACCAGTACAAACAGCAGATAGATGAGGAGACACACTTCATTTCTGTCCTATTATCCAACTCAGACGTTCTCTCTTTTCAAGTCATACATACCGGTAAAGGCTTGTTTGTTGTTGATCTTTTATTGACAAGGCTTACACTGATAGATGTTTGACTTAACATGTGAAACTGTGAACTGTGTCACATAATTCTTCGGTCTGAGTCATAATAGTCGTTTGTTTGTTTGTTTGTTTGTTTGTTTGTTTGTTTGTTTGTTTGTTTCTTTCTTTCTTTCTTTCTTTATCATGTCATATTTTGGTAGGCATAAGGTCCTAACCTATTGGCCATACTCAGTGCTGCGATCTGTAAAGCATGTTTACTGTAACTGTCAAACTGCTACACCCTGAGCTGTAGGCTACTGTAGTATCAACGTGAAGCATAGAAGAAGCCAAGGAGTTGTGTTGTCCAGGGAAGCGGTCCATGGCATGCGTTTTGTTTACATTGTATGCTTTATGTTCTAAAGAGAAGGACTTCATGTTCACAAGCTGGACAAACCACTTACATCAACATTCCTTTTGGTCCTGCACACAGCAAAAACACAACACAACACAGGTGTGCACTTTATCATTGTGTGTGTGTGTGTGTGTGTGTGTGTGTGTGTGTGTGTGTGTGTATACTGCCTTGGCTTGAGGCCCCATGCGGGACTAATTAAAATGATGTGTATATACAGTAGATCAAAGTCTAAATAACTTGATCAAATCTATTTGCCCAGTTTTTCTCAGTCACTTTGGTGTGTGTTTCTCAGATCAGAATTGAGATTATCAAAACTTGTTGTTGAGTCTCAACATCATCTACAGACTTGGGCACATCATAAAAGCAATTTTTCCTCATTTTGGAACAAATAGCAAATGCGTTTGTCTTTGATTGTGTACAATTGTTTCTGTTGTCCTATACTCTCCAAAACATCTAGGCATTAGTTCATTGTTTTAGTCAGTACATACAAAAGTGTTGAAAAGTTGTCATAATATGCAATCTGTTCAGTGTAATGTTGCCACTTCTGTTACACTTTTTTGGAAGGAATCTCATGCTGTAAAATAGTCTGTTTTTTTCCCTGTATATGATAATTGATGACATGGTCTGACAAAACAAATTGTAGTAGGCTAAAAAAATATGTTTTTTACACAAAGTTTGGGAGGAGCCAACAGTGTTGATTGACAGCCATCACTCAGTTCACTTCTGTTTGTGGGAGATGAAACCCTCCTTATCTGCATCCTACACTCTTAAAATGAGCGTGTCGTCCCTATATCTGAACAAAGAGATGTGTTAAAAAGGTTGTGTTGTTTTCAACACATTCGTTTTAAGAGTGTGCATCCTAGGACCGTGGGCAGCTACCAAGCCAAAACATGCTTATTCTCAGCACTCAGTATAAAACAATCGGGCAAACTAGTGAACGGGCTACTGTAAAAGCATACGGTGAATATGAATTCTGTCTGATTACCTACAATCTTCCATAATGTGCATAATGTGCATTTTAGTGCTGAAATTGATATATGCCACACATAGATACTTTTCAATAAAAGTAAACTGTTATTGACAACATGCCTAAGCATTGAGACTATCCTGTCTGTAACAGTATCACAGGAACTGGTCATTCCGGTCATTCCGGTCATAGATCCAGTTTTTGGCAACTGCTTACACACTAAGAACGAATGCTTAGACCAAAGCTTCAAAAGCTAAACTTCTTGTAACCATACATTAAATACATTTTCTGTTTTGCACTTAATTTGCAATTCTGCCACATAATTATTGCAATTATGAAATCTCTTATGATCATTGGGAAAACACTGCTATTCAAAATGCAATATGTCTGGCAATTGGATATAAAAAATTGCAAGGAATATTTGCACATACCTCCCCTTTTTTCTTTGTTTATTACAGTTTACACCATAAGTTACGTTTCGAGCCTCAGCTCTTGACAAATCTGATGAACAGCTGAGGCTCGAAACGTAACTTATGGTGTACGGCTTTGCTTTTTTATCCAGCACCTATTTTTGGATGTGCTCATGTTTGTTTGCCAATTGGATATACCCACACACATACCTGTAAACATACCTGAAAACTGAACACCAACATCAGGCTTAGCTTTAACCTTACAAATAGACCTCTATGAGCCATTGTGTACCTGTTCAATTGTGTATTTTTAAACAATGTAACAATGGAAAGTATATGACTGCCAACCACTTTCCTGCATGCCACTGCAAGCTAGGGAAGAGACAAGATCAAGTTCAAGTTCAAGTAGTTATTTGACATAAAAGGAATTATGAAGTAATTAAATTCCTTGTGCTCAAGAGCCAGCTATGGTGTGTGTCTGTGTGTGTGTGTGTGTGTGTGTGGGGGGTGGTGGTGGTAATGATGTGTGTTTGTATGGGGGGGCGGGGGGGTAATGAAATGGTGTGTGTGTGTTTTTGTGGGAGAGGGGGAGGAAGACATGGGAAGACATGTAGGTGGAGTCAGTTCAAGGGCTTAATAATTGTGCTTATTCATGGGTTTCATCAGGTCCCTTTCCACAGGTGTATAAAATCAAGCACCTTGATTATCAATGCAGGCTGCATGGTGCTTGATTAATATACCTGTGGTAAGGGACCTGATGAAACCAAGGGGGCAGGCGAATTTCCGGAAGTAGAAGCATCGATGTAGCGGTGGTTATCAACTCTCTGCTAACCCCATAGAACGCCCATTCATTTAGGATTTTTTTGAACTCCCATAACTTCATATAACATATATCATGTGCCGATATTTTGGCTTCTGTGTTATCTACATAAACAATAAAAGGCAAAACAAGACTTGACTACCTCGTACGTAACGTTAGGTTCCCGTAAGAAGAATGTTTAGCATGTCCGGTTGAAGGGAAGCTAACGCACTGAAGGGAGATAACCGTATTGTTTGGATAAGAAGCGTAGTCCAGCCAGCACGGAAACTCGTGAAGAAAGCATTGTAGCCTATGTTAAGGTAAAGCATAGAGGCAAGTAAACCTAATGAAAAACAGTAGTTTTACCGTTAGGTAGTCTAACGATAATAATTTTAGAGGTTTTCGATGGATTGACCGTAGGTCAGAAAAGTGGAAAGAAGATTAGCCTCAAGGCTATAACGTTTTTGTTTTGTTTTACCATGACTGTTTTTGAAGATGATCATGTGTGGTAGTTTCAACATTAACACGACTTGATATCACTTGTGAGGATGATATTAATAATAATACATAAATCAATGTTTAACTTTGATGACTTTGAAGGCGAAGGAAGTGTGAGAAGAATTTCTGTGTATCTATCAAATGAGTTACAAGATTCAGTTCGATGGCTAACGTCACGAAGTTAAGTGCGAGTCTGCGCAGTACTGGGGGGACCAACTGAAAAATGACTCAGTACCCTCCCATTGAGAACGACGGAGTCTGTTCGTCCATTTATTTTACTGTCTATGGATGAAACCCATGAATAAGCACAATTTTGAAAGCAGGGCCCGTTTTTTCAAAACACTATACCCAATTAACACAATTGTTGAGTTTACAGTTACAGTTTTTTTTAACTACTTTAACGCTAAATTTTTGCTTGTCACACAATTTTCTAAACATGTCTTTCAAACACCATAACCCCTTATCAAATCTGCAAAACCTTCCAAAACCACTAATTCCCAGTGTTTGACTCAGTTTTCAATTTCCAAAAAGACATTTTGCAAACACCACACACAATTTTCTACCTAACACACACAAATCTAAGAGGAAGTAAATTGATTTAGTTTTTCAAACACGACCTATCAAAACAAACATTCATAACTTTACTGAACACTAACATTGAGCTATTGCACCAGGCAATTGTGGATTTTGTTTGTAGAGTTTTGAAAAATAGACAGAGTTTTGAAAATGTGTGTAAACAGTGTAAACAGTAAAAAAAACTGTTCACACCCAATAGTTGTGTTTTTGGATGGTAGTGCCTTGAAATTGCAAAGAGGAGACATTATCTGAGTTGTCTGTGTCTAAAGTAGAGAAATGTATTTAGAGTTTTGTAAATCAATGTTTCTTTTGCAAAAAGTGTGATGCTGATAATGTGCTTGTGCAAATCTGGGCAGATATTTTGCTCCTTGAGTGTAATGTTTCGCTAACTGTGGGATACTTTTGATTTTAGTGTTTAATCAATTGTAAAAAACTGTACAGCAAGTCATGATGCAATAATGTGCTGATAATTCTCCTTCCGGATCCAAGCTTTCAGAGCCGCTTGTTTTTATCCAGACAGTAAAATAATTTTTCCGATTTAGTTTTACCCTCACTGAGGTGGTGACAAAGTTTACAAGTTATGAAAACCGTCTGGCTGCACTAGTAAATGCTTTTTACAAAAAAGCTGTTGGGCCCGTGACGTCGGACTTTAAGGTGCTCTAAGCGATGTTACACAGTTTCTAAGTTTGCACAGGAGGGAGGGGGAGGGAGTAGCGAGCTAGCTCTCTGTTTTGTTTGAACATCAACAGAAGTGACATTACCCAACATCGCTTAGAGCACCTTTAACAACTGGATGGTGGGATCCATGACATGTTGAAAAAGGTTAGAATTTCAAATTAGATGACAGACATAGATGTGAGTTGCTTATTGCCAAGGTGTGTTTTATTTGGTTGGTGTGGAGTTGTATAAGAGAAGAGTAGAGAAAAAAAAATTGCACAAATTTGATTGAGAAATGCATTGGCAATGAGCTGTTTACGGTGGCTCTCAACCCAAGAGATGGACCTTACAAGTTTTGTCGAATATAAAGACCTTTAAGAATAGACTTAGATGAACTGAAATCACCACTACTGTTGTGTAAACATTAATGATGATTCGAGATATGTACAAAAGTGACTGAGAAGGTATACTAATATCATGAGCAAGATCCTAAGAGTGAACATGGTTAGGCCAGATAGTGCTCCCACAAGATCTTTGGTTCATGCATTACACATGACAACAAATCAGCTCTTATTTAAAGATTACTGAATTCTGACCTGTTTCTCCTAAACCGCTAGAAGAAATAAGGAGCAAAAAAATAAGTTAATTTAAGATGTAAAAACTAAGAACTTAAATTGGATGGAAATTGGACTTGGGCAGAGACAAGAGGCTATTTCATTAGATGTAATTAGAGTAAAAATATGAGAAAGTTGTCAAAATCTTATAGGTGAAAATCTTGCATATTATACCTTTAAAATAAGTCAAATACAGTAAAAATAGAATAAAAATGATCATTAAAAGTCACAGGACTAGTTAACTATCACGTCTGGTGTAGCTACTTCCATTGATTATAGTGGAAGCTAACTGTTGCAGCAGACATACACGAATTCAGTTACTCGCCTGATGTAGCCTCCCGTACAGTATAGACTAGATATTGAACCATTATGTATGCTTCCATAGAACTCTTTTTGCTAAGGGAACACATGGTAGGAGTTGTACTCTTCCCTTTTCTGCCATTGGACCAGCTGCTAGGTGGAAAAGTCATCATACTTTGGAAATATTACAATAAAGCATTGAGTCACTGGATTCCATTTAAATTGGCAAGTCATTCAAAAACCATAGATTCTATTGTATAAAATGTACTGTACATGGCTGTAATGGCCAAACCCAACTGAACAGGATGTGGGGTTTTTTACATAAGAAAATTCCAATGTGTCCATCTAGTTTGGCCATTGTTGGAATGGAGCCCTGAGAATAATAAGAATGTTTGGCTTGGAAGCCGGAGATGGTGCTGGGATGGTGCTGGGATGCCTGTATAGCAGAGATCTTGGAAGCCGGAGATGGTGCTGGGATGCCTGCATAGCAGAGATCTTGGAAGCCGGAGATGGTGCTGGGATGCCTGCATAGCAGAGATCTTGGAAGCCGGAGATGGTGCTGGAATGCTTGTATAGCAGAGATCAAGTGTGAACAATGTCCACTGACACCCTCTATGGATAAGGTGTAAGCTTGGTGCTGTTAGTGCGCTCTTAAAATAAATGTGTTGAAAAATAACACAACTTGTGTTTTTTTTTTTAACACATCATTATGTCCAGATATTAGTAACAACACAGTTTGTGTTGTTACTAATACACTGTTGTTGTTATACAGTAGTCGGTTATTGGTTGGAACACTTTATTCTGCCTTTGATTGGTTGGCAACAGTTTTTGTTTTTGTGTACAGATCTCGGAGCTAGGCTGCCTACAGAGAGGCGTTTTCTGGCTCCAGCAATCTGGGCTTGAGAGCTCATGTTCAAATATGTTGAAATGGAAACCAGCTCAAAGCCCATAACCAATAGTGTGGCTACTGAAAAAGAAACACTGGACTTTTCTCCATATCTCTTCTGTTTTGTAGTTAGCCTACAGTATTTATATTTTATTACATAAAGTGGATTTTTTTTTCATTTCAGTAACATTGATTGGTTTCTCTGCCAGACTGCCATTTCCAATATGGCAACATATGGTTTCATAGAAAATAACAAATGGTCACACTCCAAAAATCTTTTCTTGCTTTTAATCCATTTAAGCACAGGGGTTAATTGACAAACGTTTCGGCCTGAATGTCACACTGACGAAGGCCATCAGGCCGAAACGTTTGTACAGAATTACACAGGGCTCCTTTAAACCATTACAAGCTACGGAGAGCCAAAGGCACCAATCATGTTTGTAGAATGAGTGTTAACAAACCATGATGTTGAAATATGGTAGGAAAAAAAGAAATCTGATAGCTGGTCTTGTCTCCTCCTTTTTTTCTCATGTAAATTTGTATTCCATAAAAACATAACACTCCCATTAAAAAGGCCTAATCAGTTTGGAGTTTTGGCAGATTAATTTCATTTGCTGAGTTGCCATTTTACTGTTTTGGTCCATTCTGAAAAATACTCTAGACAAGCATAAATAAGACGAATTCAAATATTCAAACATCAACTTTTACTGTAATTCAAACATTCACAACTGTCAGCTACACCTATTCTTACCCTGACCATAACCCAATTGAAGGCCTATTGTGTAAAATGTGTAATTGACAGCTTATGATCAGGATATGTTTTGATCAGCTATCTATAGATTTGATTTTTTTTATACATCTACCGACTCATTTCATTAAATGCAATCAACAGTAATGTAAATTGCGATGGATTAAGTGTCTGCTGGACGAACAGATGAACGGTTTAAGATAGGTCCTCACAGTTTATAAACAGAGAGGGGCTCTCTGTTTACAATTCAAAGCATGGTCTCCATGTTGGAAAACTACTTACTTGAGGCTCTGCCTTAGGATTTTTTTAACCATACCATATGCATATACAGTAAAGTACATTTTTGCATTGCATTTTTGTTAAGATATCCTATAACACCATGTTATTTCTGAGAACATTCTCTGTTTTGTGCCTAAGGGTTTGTAGTGTACCCAGGATTAAGGAATTTTGCATTTCTAAGATTTTATGTTTCTTTTAGATTTATTTTTATTTTCGAAAGCAGGCACAAACAAAACCTGCATTTGTGCCATTCACATTTCATTCCGTCTTTATTGAAATATTAAATATTATTAAAATATACTGTGGTACATTTCTGAAAGAATCTTCACATGTGATATTAATGTGTATAATTAGCTATGATATTTTGTTGATGACATTTGGTGATCAACACACAACTCACACTAATAATATTTAACATGAAAGGGTGAGGACAATTTAACAGAACATGTCGTCTTTGATGTAAAAGAAATACTGCAGGACACACTTCAGTCTCAAGTTCTTGTTCTATGCTAAATTGTTCTAATGTGGGACACTTCCTAATGTGGGACACCTAAGCTCCAGTGGGTGTGGCTCTTCCTCAAACTAATAAATGTCAGTGAAACTATGGGAAAGCCAAAGCTGTAGGGCCCTGTGATCAAAATTGGATGTGGATTTAAAGGAGAATTCCGGTGTGATATTGACCTAAAGTGTATTGAAACATGATAGCCCGATGTCGAAGCACCACTATTGAAAAAGCTGTTGGTAGCATCGGCTAACTAGCCCCAGATTTTGGAGTGCAGGGGACAAGCCGAGATGGGCTATGAGACATACGTTCACACTCGGTATCATGTTTCAATACACTTTAGGTCAATATCACACCGGAATTCTCCTTTAATGTGTTTCCTTCACATTGTAGCCTAATATAGGGTGTGTTCCAAACGGGAGACAGCTGCCTACTGCCTCCCTCCCTACATAGAGAGCTGTCTCACTAGACATAACTTTGGATTAAATGCATCTTTTAAAAATGAGCGTTGCACTCTAGAATCTTTGGTTAACACTACGGTATGACGTTAGCAAAGGCCTGACGTTAAACTAAATTAGCTTACGTAAGCTAGCAGGCTAACGGTATAAATTAGTTTTACGGCGGCAGATATATCAGACCAGGCGCTATTAATGGATTTACAACAATGGCATAATCAGATAGTAAATTGTTTATTTCTAATCTGTAATCTGCAAATCTAAGCAAAATAAGATCACACAAATGACATTTTAAACAGATTCAGCAGCCATTACCGACCGCCATGTTTGTTTACCTTTCACAGCTGTTTCAGACGTTGCCGCAAGGGATTATGGGTAGGAGGCAGCATGAAGTGTGCATCGATGCTGCCTTCAAAAATGACCGTTATTTGGGAATTCTAAGATATCTTAAAAGGCAGCAGAATTTGTTTTTTCGGTTTCGAACCGCACTTGCTGCCTTGCTCCCCAGTTAGATATCTTAAAAGGCAGCAACTTTACCCGTTTCGAACACACCCATAGCCTATAGACCCTTTAAGAAAGAGAGTTCCATTATCAGCATCATAGTTGGCCCCACAAGGCTTCCGTTTTAACATTCCATATGTTATCTTAATGCAGAGGAAGTAGATTGGGAACCAAATAGAATGTCCATGCATTGTTTTTGTTTTTATTGTTGAAAGGGTCCATAGAAGTCTGAAAAGCAAAAAATGTCCCACAGTAGGGCAATCCACCCCTACACCTTAAGTTCTTGTGGAGTCTTGAAACAGTGGGTAGGGTGCCATAACGAAACCAGCCCCAAGGGCAATTCTCCATACTGTTCCCTACATTGTTCTCTGTTAATATGTGTATGTGATTGTAATGCTCTGGAAATGTTACTTTTAATCTTACTTAAAACTATATTATTTACTATACATACATTCATCGAAACGCCCATTCAGAGAATGTTACGCACAACTTTTAAACAGAGAACATTGTGGCACCAAAGGAAAACAAAACAAAAGAAAAACAAAAGAAAAACAAAAACTTGGCTAACCAAGAGAGTGCACTTCTGTCCTGAGTCTTCCCTACATCCAAAACCAAATGTTGAATTTAATGAAACATCTATAGATTTTCATGTAATTGTTTTGGATTGTCTCTCTGTATGGCTAAGGAATGTGAAGAGGAGAAGGATGCTGGCTCTGTTGATTGTGCTGCTGTCAAAAAACAATAACAGACATTATACAATATGTAGTACGTTTTTTATCAATATGAAAACTCATTATTTTCCTTGTTGATATTTGGTATTGTTGTTTATAGTTGTTAAAAAATGTTTAGCTAATGTATTCATATACTGTAAATCACTTTGGACAAAATATTAGTATCATACCATAACATCCAAAAGGATGGCATATAGAAGGAGCACAAGTGCAGGAAAACATTAGTTGAAATTTGTGATACATTTCTCACATATAAAAACATAGACAGTCATGTTTGAAGATGTCTCCGTTTGAAGAGGTTTCCTACAAAACTGTGGATTAATCTAATTTATGTCAATTATGACCAGCAGCCAGACCAGTAGATATACCCTGTCTAAATCACTGAAGCTAAGCAATCATAGGCTTGGTTAGTACTTGGATGGGAGACCTCCTTGGAAAACTAAGTTGCTGCTGGAAGTGTTGGTCGGTGGCTAGTAGGTGCCACATCATAAATCGTAAAAGCATAATGGCTGGCTTGCCCCACCCAGGGGGTGCTACAGATTGGTGGAGGTTAGTGAGTTCACCCCATACTGTGAAGCTCTGTGGGTCCCGAAAAGCAATATTGTGTAGTTGTGTTATGGGCTATACTGTGCCTTCCCTTCTTGTCGTGTGTACTGTTATCTCATTCCAGCGTAATAATCAAGGAACACCATGGGCACAGCAGCACAATGATATCATACAGCACCTGAAAATAGTCCCCATAGGCTAACTTCCAGCAACATGGTTGAGCTGCAGCAGACAAATTGGTTAGTGACTGGATTATTACGCCTGAATGAGAGTATAGTTCCATGTCAAATCAGCCTAGAAAATCAGCCTAGAGATCTTAGTCACTTTTAAACGTGATGCTAGCAGGCGAGATGCTAATGGTCTAATCCGATTCAATGATCTATGCTAGGCTGGAGCTAAAATTGGTATAGCCAGACTCGGTTGGATGAACGGCTGGATGAACTTGAGAAAGGTAATAATCAATTGTTTAACTTGAGAGGAGGTGGAAAATTAGTGTAATTCTCCAAATGGTGGAATATCCCTTTAACACACATTGGCACCAGTCTGGTTTTAACATTGGCATTAGTCTGGTTTTTAACATACATTGTCAAATATATTTGCTTGACCAACTTATCCCAGGCAGGTCATCCGGTTCCTTTGGCTTCATGGATTATTCATGGAATATTCATGGGTGTTTCTCATATTTTATCCACCCGCCACATATTAGTGAGTGAGTTTGTGTGTGTTGTCAAGTTTATTATAAGTTCTACGTAACTCAAATTAAATACTTCAAATTGATTTAAATAGAACTGGCTGCTTTAGGTTCTGCTAACCACTGTTTCTTATACTAAACAGCATAACATCACATTGTTATCCTTTTTAAGCCTCAGACTGATATTTAAAATCTATAAAACATGTCTGCATATTTTAAAGAGCCTGCTGTTCTTATACATCTGAACTCAGCTAGGCTCTCTGTGGGTATTGAGTCCTCATTTAAAGCCTACACTTTACTTACATTAACAGTCAGACTTTAGCACAGGCCAGTATGATGGGCATTAGACTGGTCCAGTTCTGGCAGCTTCGGGCCAAATGAGGCTCAGATCTGCTCCGGAGTCGCTCTCCATCAGCAAAGTAAGTTTTGAGGCGGGCTTGAGGGAGGATCCATTTGAGTCCAAACTCCTGTACTCAGCATCGCGAGTGCATCTTAAGGGGAAAAAAAACCCTCAGGCATATAAAAGGCTGGGACAGCAGCATACTGAGGCAGAAGGGCAGGATTTATCTGCTGGGGTCTTGGGCTGGACTGGTCAACCATATGAGTGCAATTTGAACACACACAAGACACCCAAACAAGGAGTCCTGCACTTCCCTGCGTCTCTCGCTACCTCCTCCCCAGAGAGTCTGCATGTCCGAGGCGCAAACATGCCCAGCTTTGTGGATGTAGGACTGCTCATCTTAGCAGCAGTGATTTTGGCACGTGCGCAAGACTTTGGTAAGTAGCCTGCGTTTATGTTGCTTCTGTGAATCTAATAATTTAAATGTTTTGGGTGGGAATTTCAATTTCAAATGTAAACCAGTGGAGGTGAGGGAAGTTTATCTTGTCACTATGACAACATGTGCTGGATGCCTGTATGCTGAATGATGCAGCTCTAGTGGGTGCACATTTACATGCAATATGCAATTGTCCACTAGATGGAGCGCTTGCATTGGGAATAGATTGCATGCAGGTGAAGTAGATACCCAATTTGTGGTTTGGTGTTAGAACCACAGGCCAATCTGGTATTAAAACCACAGAACAATTATTTATTGGCATTCATTGTCTTACAAACCTAAATTATAACAAATATTTGTTTCAATTAATGCTCAATGGCTTGGATATAATTAGGCTACACAGAAAATAATTAGGCCTACATTGTATTGTTTAAATTGCTTTATATTTGGGCTGGTTTAATAGGTTATAGGTCTAAACATGTTTGTAGGCTTTCACGTCTTTTACATCAGTTACTTACACTTACATTTTCCCCTGGTATCTTATAATAAGTTGTGTAAGAAATAAAAAAGGCTGTTCAGCTAAGTTTTCATAATGTCTGTATCAGTTGCAGTCAACAAATATGAATGCAAATGATACAGGCGAACGCCAGATTTCAGTAAAAAAGGGTTTTTGGTTTATACTGTTTAGCTGTATGGTGCTGCTGACCATGCAGTAGTGGGTGATTCTTTTGTATTTATGGAGCCTAGTTTGGATGAATAATCTGATAACCTTCCTGGCAGTAAGACCGATGTTAGTCAGATGCTATGATGAACGGGTAACACTTTACTTGACACCGTCAACATAAGAGTGACATGAAACTGACATAACTATGATATGACACTGTCATAAAAGTGTCATAAACATAAACATGTCAAATATTTATGCTTGGGTTGTCTTGATTTTGACAACTTGACATTAAATATGTTTGGGATGTCTTTGTAATGACAATTTGACATTAAACATGATGGCATTACCAGAGGATGTCTTTGACATGACAGCTTGACATAAACAGAAAATCCCCCTCTTTTTGTATTCATGACATGTTGACATAACGATTATTGTAATTAGATGTGCAAGGTTCTAGTACTTGGTCAGACAGATGTGTGACAGGATATTTCACAAAACTGACTGTCATGACATCATTATGACAGTGTAACAAATACATTCATTGACCTAAAGTAAAGTGGTAGCATTTTGATTTGTCCTTAAAGGGATATTCCACCATTTGGGGAATTACACTCATTTTCCACCTCCCCTTGAGTTAAACAATTGATTTTTACCTTTCTCCAGTTCATCCAGCTGTTCTCTGAGTCTGGCGATACCACTTTTAGCTCCAGCCTAGCAAAGATCATTGCATCGGATTAGACAATTAGCATCTCGCCTGCTAGCATCACGCTAAAAAGTGACTAAGATGTAATTTTCCCATTTAAAACTTGTCTCTTCTCAAGTTAGAACATCTGTGTTAACTGGCTACGACAACGAGACCATCCAAGTAAAGTCGTGTCATGTCATAGTTATGGCAGTGTCGTGTCCCTCTTATGTCGACGGTGTGAAGTGTTACTGATGATTGTACTATAAGGGTCATATATAAATACCAGATTTGCAATAAATTGAACAAGTGAGTCTAAATGATTTAAACATAATATGGACCTCAGTATACATTGACTACATAGGCCATTTACTAACATAACCTACTACTAATCTCCTTTAAGTTTGCTCCAAGTGGCTAGACAATTAACAACCCTGCATGGATAAAGGGCTACATAATTGTCTTCTCTCTCTTTTTTAATTATGATCATGATAAAATGCCATGATCATGATAAAATGCCAGTTTGGTAAGCTCTTACTGAAACCGTCCAGCATAAGCCACCTAGCTTGATGTCTGGAGTTGTGAGTAAACTGACAAAAACCTCACCAAAACTTGCTTTCCAGGTCATGTCTAGAAGAATCCATTTTTGTACTTGAATTCATTTTGTTTTCATCAAATGTGTCTAGAAGTGCATTGCTATTTTCATGTTCATCTCATACACTTCTAAAATTGTGCAGAATCCTATCGCTAATTTCAATAACTGTTTTGTGTAGGCCTAAATAAGACTTTACTTGGATAGTCTGCCTACTGACACACATAACATATTTGGACAGATTTTGAACAGGTTTGTTGAAATTGGAGTTGAGTCTTTAAAATGTTGATGAACAATTAGGCTACTGCACATCACCTTAACCAACCCCTGAACATCTGTGTTAGTCTGGCTACGAGACCATCCAAGTAAAGTAGCCTACACCTCTAGAATAACAGGTGTATTTATTTACCCATCCAACGAGGGCACACAAGTGTATCAAAAAATATTTTTTTTGTTCTCTATTCGTTTGGTCCATTTTTATCCTAAGGGCAGTTTAAAGGGCAAGGCTTAGGCTAGTCTACTCTCTGGTCTGTAACTGCTGGCTATGCTAGCTATTTAGGGGGTCACCCCATGTTCCCACAGCCCAATGATCCCACAGCCCTATGTTCCCACATTTCTAGGTTAGGGTTAGGTTAAGTTTAGGGTTAGGGTAAGGGTCTGGAAACATAGAGCTGTGGTAACATAGGCACGTTCCCCCCCTATTTAGAACCTCTGATCACCAAACTCTTCTGCTATGTTGACTAGCAAGCCAGACAAGTTTGCATCATTTCTTTTCAGACTTTTTTTCAAATCCCACTTTTGTAAAGTTGCTTTGCCTGTATGTCTGTATATAGAGCTCAATAGCCCCGCCCCTCCTCCGAGTAAGCTTGGTTTCCCGAAGTAACAGTGCGTTCATGGGCATGGGAAAAAAAAATCATTTTCCCTGCAGTGAAAACATCATCATTCACATCACTTCATGAGGTGGGCAACTGGGGCTAGATTTTGCTACGTTGTCCAGTTGAGGGCTCGTCATCACTTTTGTTGTCACGTTGTAGTTGTTTGTAGTCCATGTGGCCTTTCATGGTCAACAGTTTTAATGTGAACTTGGGAATTTGCTGTTTTTGTCACTTGAAAGCTGCATAGCCTTCTTTCACAAGAGTCTTACGCCATATTTGTAAGCAAACACAGTTGTTTATTTAAAGATTAGTGAGCGTATTTTTTAACCTTTGTTGTGGCATCCATGTTGTTCCCTCATTCTGACGGCAAAGCACATGTGGGAAAACACTCACAGTGGCAAAAAACAACGTAATCACAGGGGTGGTCCCTGATATTCCTAGGTGCCATGAATGCACCCTAAGTTTCCCATTTATTTCGCCAATCGACATCTTGCAAAATACATATATAAAAAGTTTTAGACCTTGAATTAGGCTGACCAGCTATGACGTGACTCGTAATCATACGACATTTAATGTCGAGCAAAAAAACATTCAACTTTTAATGTCGAGCAAAAAAACAAACAGAAAAACAAAAAAAGGCAAAGGTACAAAACTGTATATTTTAATTTTCGAACTACTGCTCCCAAAAGCGTTTTCGAACTATAACACGGAAATTACAGAAATATGTAGTCGTCCACTATTTATGTATTCACAACACCACATTTTTTTTCTGTGTGAACTGCTCTCCAGGCAATTGTGAACAGGATGGCCAGACATTCAACGACAGGGACGTCTGGAAGCCAGAGCCTTGCCGGATCTGTGTGTGCGACCAAGGAGCTGTGATGTGTGACGAGGTGATCTGTGACGACTCTGTCGGCTGCTCAGACGCAGTGATTCCTGACGGTGAATGCTGTCCCATCTGCCCCAACGGTAAGCGCTATGGTTAGAGAAGAGCTTGAACACCGCGTCTGCCAGTGTGTTAAGCAAATTTGTCCTAAAAACAAGTAAATTTGTCATAAAAACAAACAAATTTGGGTAACACTTTACTTGACAGTATTGACATAATGACCATATGTCATGAACATATGACACTGTCATGACACATGAACCCTAACACTAAACCTAACCGGTAACACTTTACTTGACGGGTGAGTTCGTAACACATTCATAGCAGCTGTCATGAACTGCACATAAAGAATTCATGACTGTTTCATGAGACACGACTCAACATTCATACCAAACCTTTCATGAATGTGGAAGACAGAACGATCACAACTTGTCAAAGTAAAAGTCCAACAGACATCCGAATACCGGACATGGCAATTCAATTTGCGTCATAGGCTGTAGATATTTTTGATTGTAGATGCACTCTTTAAAGTTAATAGCAACCTCCTCACATTCCTTATTATTTCGGATTTAAAACGCACTAGAAAAGTTTGAGAACCTGTGGCCTAAAACAATATTGGTGGTTGCATGTTTGCTCTGAAGTGAAATTGGTCGCGATGGTCTGTCATTTTTAAAAAGTGGGTCCCCAGAAAAAAAGTTTGGGAAACACTGTCCTAAAGCAGCTACTTCAGAATTTCAGTTCAATTTCACTCAAGTCAACTTCATTAACTCCATTTACTATAGTGAATGGACTCTAAGTTATGAAGGTTTGTTATGTTTATGATTATTGTAATTATTCTGTTACATTATACATTACATTATTGATGGGGCAGCCGTGGCCTACTGGTTAGCGCTTCAGACTTATAACCGGAGGGTTGCCGGTTCGAACCCCGACCAGTAGGCATGGTATGTTGTAAGCCCTTATGAATACATTTGTAGAGCATAAAGAGTGCACTTGAGTGTACTAGACATACTGTATGTAGTATTATACTGTCAGTAGTTAAAACATTTATCCCATTATTTGTAGGTCCAGAATTCACTGAATACCCAGACGTAAGTAATTAAACCACTGCTTCAATGTTGACATACTGCTAATGTTGTCACTGCTGCGTGTGTAAGTCTGGTTAGGCACACACACACAGTTAGCTTCAATTGGCACAGCATGCCTGCTAATACTACTACTACAGTATTTTGTTGTGTATTAGCCACATTTATGAAAATAATAATAAGAAAACAACAACATGTATTAACCACACCCATGTCCCAGTGTCCAATAGCCCAATGGATCAGAATCAGATCGTGCTTTATTCATAAAGAAGAACGAAGAAAATAAATGCATTCCTATGTATAGCCTATCCCTGTGTATAGACAAATGCATGTTGCAAAGTCAATGTATAAACCTTGTTTACTAAGCGGGAAATGTTGTAATAATAATGACACTCCTAATAATGATTATTAAAGTAGATAATATTATTCAATCTGTCAATCAGTTGAGAATATCCTTAATGCATTATTATAAAACATATATTATACTTTTTAAAAATAATAAATGCAACTCATGATATAAAATTTTGCATTTTGTTTTTGTTTTACCTACAGATTTTTGAGAAGGAGGAGGATTATGATGTAAGATATTTCCATTTATCAGCTTGTATTTCACCTGATTATTGAAAATTTGAATAGAAACATTAACATGTGTTCAAAAATGTTTTCTTTTGGCAGCAGACTACACTACCCCCTGATAATGGAGTAAGATGTTAAACTTCTTTGGCTACTTCTACTTAAACAACAACAAGAATGATATTATTATTATTATTATTATTATTATTATTATTATTAATGATAATATACTGATAATAATCATAATTTTGTTTTGGCTGCAGGTTAAACCATCTCCTGATAACGGAGTAAGATGTTGACTTTCTTTGATTACTTCTATTTAAGCAACATCAACAACAACATCAACAACAATAATAACAATAGTACTGATATACTGATAATAACCATAATTTTGTTTTGGCTGTGTATTAGCAACATTTATGAAAATAATAATAAGAAAACAACAATATGTATTAACCGCACCAATTGTATTAACCGCAGTGCCCAATAGCCCAATGGATCAGAATCAGATCATTCTTTATTCATAAAGAAGAACTAAGAAAATAAATGCATTCCTATGTATAGCCTATCCCTGTGTATAGACAAATAAATGTTGCAAAGTCAATGTATAAACCTTGTTTACTAGGTGGAAATGTTGTAATAATAATGTTAATGATTATTAAGATAATATTATTCAATCTGTCAATCAGTTGAGAATATCCTTAATGCATTATTATAAAACATATATTATACTTTTAAAAATAATAAATGAAACTCATGATATAAAATTTTGCATTTTGTTTTTGTTTTGCCTGCAGATTTTTGAGAAGGAGGAGGATTATGATGTAAGATATTTCCATTTATCAGCTTGTATTTCACCTGATTATTGAAAATTGAAATAGAAACATTAACATGTGTTCAAAAATGTTTTCTTTTGGCAGCAGACTACACTACCCCCTGATAATGGAGTAAGATGTTAAACTTCTTTGGCTACTTCTACTTAAACAACAACAAGAATAATAATATTATTATTATTATTATTATTATTATTATTATTAATGATAATATACTGATAATAATCATAATTTTGTTTTGGCTGCAGGTTAAACCATCTCCTGATAACGGAGTAAGATGTTGACTTTCTTTGATTACTTCTATTTAAGCAAACAACAACAACATCAACAACAATAATAACAATAGTACTGATATACTGATAATAACCATAATTTTGTTTTGGCTGTGTATTAGCAACATTTATGAAAATAATAATAAGAAAACAACAATATGTATTAACCGCACCAATTGTATTAACCGCAGTGCCCAATAGCCCAATGGATCAGAATCAGATCATTCTTTATTCATAAAGAAGAACGAAGAAAATAAATGTATTCCCATGTATAGCCTATCCCTGTGTATAGACAAAATAAATGTTGCAAAGTCTATAAACCTTGGTTACTAGGTGGGAAATGTTGTAATGTTAATGATTATTAAGATAATATTATTCAATCGGCCAATCAGTTGAGAATATCCTTAATTAATTATTATATAACATATACTGTATTATACTTTTTAAGAATAATAAATGAAACTCTTGATATAAAATTTGCATTTTGTTTTTGTTTTGCCTGCAGATTTTTGAGAAGGAGGATTATGATGTAAGATATTTCCATTTGTCAGCTTGTATTTCACCTGATTATTGAAAATTGAAATAGAAACATTAACTTGTGTTCAAAAATGTTTTCTTTTGGCAGCAGACTACACTACCCCCTGATAATGGAGTAAGATGTTGAACTTCTTTGACTACTTCTGCTTAAACAACAATGATGCTAACAATAATAATAATAATAATAATAATAATAATAATAATAATACATAATTATAACTAGAACATGTAATTCCGAGGAATTCCCAGTGCATGAAAATGCAAAACATATTATGTAAAATACACAGTGAAAATACACATACTGATAATAACCATAATTTTGTTTTGGCTGCAGGTTAAACCACCTCCTGATAACGGAGTAAGATGTTGACTTTCTTTTATTACTTCTACTTAAACAACAACAACATCAACAACAATAATAACAATAGTACTGATATACTGATAATAACCATCATTTTGTTTTGGCTGCAGGTTAAACCTCCTCCTGATAACGGAGTAAGATACTCATCGATTTCTTTTTTTAACTACAACCTTTATTGACTACAACTACTGGAGCTACAATACTAACAAAATGATGATAGCAATAATTATAAATATGATTACAATGATATACAACCTAATAGACATAAAAGTGTTATTATTTTATTGACATTTCCTTTTTGCTTTTTCCTTGGCAGGGGACAAGGCCGGGACCAAAGGGTAGTCCTGTGAGTTTTTTTTTATTTCTACTTTTGCTGCTTCATTTTTTTTCTTAATTTTTTTTACTATAAGGGCTTTGCTTTGGTGTTGATATCCCTGCTTTGTTGTATCTGTGCCTTGGAGGTCAAATCCTAGTCTTTGGTGTTCATATTTCAGTCTTTGACGTTCATATTCTAGTATTTGTTGTTCATATTTCAGTCTTTGATGTTCATATCCTAGTCTCTGATGTTGATAGTCTTTGGTGTTCATACACTGCTCATATTTTGTGCTCATACTGTACCCCTGTCTCTGCCTTAGGGTCCCCCTGGGCGTCCTGGTTATGATGGACATCCTGGTCCTGATGGCCCCCCTGGCCCTCCTGGCTACCCTGGACCCTCTGGAGACATGTTTGATGGAGTATGTATTTCACTCTCATCTGATTGGCTGATTTCCCCTGTTTGTGGCGGCCATGTTTTCTCCTATTATTTGGATTCCATTCTATGTAGATTTACTGTGCACACATACACGGTACCATGGCATACATATACATACATACTGTATACACACACAAACACACACACACACACACACACAGGTTGTAGCTGCAGGATAGTGAATACGGCCTCAAAATTCATTGGCTGTAAACTCTCTCCCCATTTGTGAGATCTACAAGGCCCGTATCCAACAGAAATGCCTACAGATCCTACAAGATGAGACTCACCCTGCCAACTCCCTTTTCTCCATCCTCCCTTCAGGGAGAAGGTTGAGAGCTATTAAGACAAAAACCTCCCGCTTTCTCAACTGCACATACTGCAGAGCCATCAAATCTCTAAACAGCTCTCCATCCCTGAACCAGTACCTCATGAAAAAAGGTTCTCCTAACGAGCCTGTATATTTTGCACATCTCTTTACATTCTTTTTACAATACTCTTCTATATGTTTTATGATTTTTTATGTGTCTTTGTAAATGTCCTGTCATGAGCAAACTGAAGCAAATCCCTAGCAACTTGCACCGAGTTGTATGGCAATAAAGTATTGAATCTTGAATACTGTACATACATAGATGCATACACACACACACACACACACACACACACACACACACACACACACACACACACACACATACATGCATACAGTACGTACATACTGTACATACGCACATACCAAGCTATAAGATGACATAAGAATAAAGCAGTCCTCCACTCCAAGCACACTTCTTTAATACTTTAATATTTACATACCATTCACCTGCTTAATCTTTCAACTTTCAACTTATATATATGTGTGTGTGTGTGTGTGTTATATATTAATATTATTCAAGTACACTGTAAGAAAATCCACATAGTAGCAAATGTAATTACCACAACTCTTTTTATAATTATTATTAGCTAACTGCATTTACAGTTTCTCAAATTAATATCTATATCTCTAATCTCTTCTTCCTTTATAGTACTACGCTGCCCAGTACGAGAAGTCCGCAGGTGATGGGAAATATGGAGGTGGCAAGGTAGAGTATATTGAAACCTACTGTATATCTATGGTATAGAAACCTACTGTATATCTATGGTATGCATCCCTTTGGCAGTCACAAATGGGATTATGTCATCACCCACTTTGTCCTCCTGAGTTTGTTTGTTTAGTTTTTTCCCTCTCTCAATAATTTTGTTTCTCTCTCTCTTTCTCTCTATCTCTCTTTCCCTGTCTGTCTCTTGCCCCCAGAGTGGTGGAGGGGGTTATGGCAATGTTGGCCCTCCCGGCCCCAGAGGTCCAGCAGGAGAGAAAGGCCCAAATGTGAGAAAATGTATTTATTTATTTATGCAAACACATCGCTATATACATACTTACAACTCACATACAAATACTTATTAATAATAATAATAATAATAATAATAATAATAATAATACAATAACAATAATACAATAACAAACAACAACAATACTACTACTACTACTAATAATAATAATAATAATGCTAATAAACATAATAGTACATAATTATAATAATAGAAGTCCTCAGACATTTAAGTAAATTAAGAGGAAAAATAAAAAAGACAAATGTACATGCACATAGCATTTATGCTAAAATTTAAAATCCCCCTACTTGCCCAAAAAACTGTATTAGAGTGATTCCTGGCAACAGCATTTCAGCTTTTGAAAGCTTTTTTTCAGCTTTCACTTTTTTTAGCTTTTGAAAAATAAATCAATCTTTTTCATATTTCTTGCATTCTATCATAATGATTACATGTTTAACTACTAAGCAATACATGTTTCATGCTCATCAACTCAAAAATGAACAATTATTAACATTATTTGTCCAACAGGGTGGAACGGGCCCTAATTTATTAGGTGGGCAAAGTGTCAAGTCTGTTGAAATTCAGCTATTGTGTGGCATATGGGATAACTTTGCAGACTCCTCGATGTTTGCGCCTAACTTTCTTGCATAGTGTTGAACTAGCAAATTAATTACTTATTAAATGAGCTCTGTTAGGTTTGTTGACCTTGCAAGACCTATAGAATTTAATGTAAAATCGAACAGTGGGGGGCAATTTCGAGATGTAAGCCCTATAAACATAACTTATACAAAGTCATGTCAGACTTGTTTTTACATTTTTTTTTTGATTGGACAAACATTCACTATAGCAAAACAAACAGGGTGGAACTTTAAGAGTGCCTTAATATGGATAGCATTTCAAAAACTACATTATACAACAATTGGGTTCTATGGAACTATTTATTTGTTTCTGATTGGCCGAGAGACGTTCCATGAGTTGGAATATCCCTGGACATTTCAACTCAGACTTTGCACAGGTAATAATAAATCACTCCGCGATACAATGCGAAGATTCAACACCATGTTCTCATCCCAGCTCTCCACTATTTTAAGCAATGGGTTACTCCTTAGCAAACCATAACGAAACAGTGCTTCACCACATCTGTGGATTAAGCCACACAGTCAACTCTAAGTAAGATAAACGAGGATGCTAATTGTTCTCAGCATTGCCAGCAAACTACAACGAAAAGTTAGGTGTGACAGTTAAAGCTTAACTTAGTTTGCACAGTTGTCGAATATGGTTTAGACAGTCATAATCAAAAATTGTAAATATCTGCTTTAGAATTTGTTTTTGCCCCCAGGGTCGTCGAGGTGCTCATGGTCCCATTGGACCTCCTGGCTTGCCTGGTGAACCTGGTGGACCTGTAAGCATCCACTTCCTGTGCCAACTTGTTTCACTTCCTGGTTCAGTCTGTTATAGACCTCTGAAGTTTGTCTACAAAAAAAACTAACATCATTGCCCATATAAAAAGATCTTGTATTATTTTTTCCTATGGGAAAATAACATGGGGATATATCGCACCTGTTACACTGTTGCGGGGATGAAGTCTGAAATGCAGACATATTTCCTACACACTTTTGTCAACTGCTTTCAAGCGAGTTCTGTGATCTTCGGTATGTTTCGATTTTTGCTGCACCAGAGCTAATATAGTAGCTAGCTTCGATTAGCGCACAGATTTCCTTATATGGGCAAAGATGGCAGCTTTAGGTACTTTTTGTAGGCGAACTTCAGAGGTCTATCTGTCATTTCCTGTTTCATCTCCTCTTCTTCTATGTTTTCTTCATCATCATCATCTTCTTTTCCTTCCTCTTCTTTTCCTCCCTCTTCCATTCATTTTTCCCTTTTTTATCTCACAGGGAGCCATGGGACCGATGGGTTTACCCGGTCCAAATGGAAAGAATGGAGATGATGTGAGTGAGAGCTTCTGTTGTCTTCCACATCTACGTAGTGCTTGTCACTGCCTTGTCTTGTCTTACTGGTCAGGCCCATTAGTCCCTTGGCATGGCTCATATATTTGTGGATTGTTTTCTCCAGGGTTTGGATGGAAAAACTGGTCGCCCTGGTGACCGTGGTTCACAAGGTCGTATGGTAAGTGATCTGCTTGACTCAGGGCGTCAAGGTCTACACACAAGTACACACACACACACACACACACACACGCACAAACACACACACAAATACACACAGTTGACTCTGAGGTGGCAGTGATATGTTTCCCCGAACAGTCCTGGCCTCACACACACACACAAAACACACACACACACACACACACACACACACAAATACACAAAGTCCCTCTAACTATTCTGGTCTCGTCCACAGGGTGAACGAGGACCCAACGGACTCCCAGGCATGCCTGGCATGAAGGGATACCCAGTAAGCACGTCTGTTCAATTTTGACATTCGACCTATAAGTGACCTCTGCCCCTTGACAATGGTCTGTCTTCTCCTCGCAGGGCTTCAATGGTCGAAATGGTGCCAGAGGAGACCAAGGTCCTCCTGGACCAAAGGTGAGGCTCAAAGAACTCTGCAGGAATACATGGGTCGCTATAAGATGGCTTCATTTTTTAGATGTTCATCATGGCTGAGCCAGAGAAAAGACCAAAGAGGCGGTTGTGAAATATGCCCCCCAAAGCTGCAGGGGGAGCTCCGCAGAGAAAAATGTGACAACAAAACTGAGAAATCGGTGAAGAAATTACTGGAGATACAGAACAGCCCTTTAAAGTTAGGGGTAACACTTTACAGTAAGGGTACATGAATTAATGAATGATTGACGTATTACTTCATTCCTTAATATCTCATGAATCATCAGGAATTTACATGAGTTCATGAGTCATTCATGACCTCATACATGAACAACACATCAATTAAAGCATTAAGTATGGTGAGCACGCATTATGATTTATGATTTATTTTAAATCATGATGATTTATTTTTTTGCCAAAAATGTAGTCATCACTACTCAAATTTGATTTGAACACAACTTGTGCAGTTCTCTGAACACAATGCCATTGTTAACACTTTAGTTGAGGGGCCACAAACATGATGAACTCATAAGTAATTAACCTGACATACATGTAATCATGATGATCATGCTTAAGAAATCATCAATCATAATGATGTACCCATCGTACCTAATGCTTTAGTTGATGTGTTGTTCATGCATGAGGTCATTAATGAGAGACTATGAACTCATGTAAATTCCTGATGATTCATAAGATATTAAGGAATGAGGTAATGCATAAATCATGAATGAATTCATGCATGAATTCATGATAATTTGTGTACCCTTACCGTAACGTGTTACCAAGTTGGGTGTTCTATAAAGATAGAACAAATATTATTATAGATGTTATGATTATAGATTGAAGTGTAAAGGTTGATAGATTTTTATGCAGGACAAAAGGGGCATCTGTATTTAAAGGTGTTTGAGGTATGTGAAAGTATCGGAGGATTTTAGGATCTTAGTCGTCTTTATTTAAAGGAAAGATTCTGTAGTGTTTTATTGATAGAAACTTGAAATATCATGATCACGTGAGTGAGTGTGGTTGATACAGATTCTTTAAGGTATGCGATGGTATGGCAGGATTTTAGGACCTTGGTTGTCTGTATTTAAAGGTATTAGAAGGTATGGCTGGACTTTAAGACCATGGTTGTCTGTATTTAAAGGTATTAGAAGGTATGGCTGGACTTTAAGACCTTGGTGGTCTGTATTTAAAGGTATGGCTGGACTTTAAGACATTGGTCGTCTGTATTTAAAGGTATTTGAAGGTATGGCTGGACTTGGTTGGTTGATGGAATAGCAGAGTTTTAGAACCTTGGTGTCTTCTGACATGGAGTTTTGTTCTTTCAGGGTGAAACTGGACCTGATGCTGGAGACGGTCGTCCGGGTCCAGTGGTGAGTGTCTAACATCTGTCTGTCTGCCTCTGTGTGTGTGTGTGTGTGTGTGTGTGTGTGTGTGTGTGTGTGTGTGAGTGTGTGGCTGGCTGTGTCCCTGTCAGTAGATACAAACATATCTAAGAGAAGTTTGCGGCATTTGAGTCTTGTAGATTCTGCATTAAGTGCATTGGTGGTGTGTATTTAATTCCTTCTTACATGACTCTTGGATTCCCCTTTAGAAAAGAGCGTATTCCTCCTAATAATAAAATGGATGCATTTTGAGTTTGACACCTTTAGTCTCTTTTTCTGTCCTCACACAATTCTTTCTCTATCTCTCTCTCTCTTTCTCTCTCTCTCTCCAAACACACACACACATAGGGCCTGCCTGGTGAAAAAGGCCAAAGAGGTCGACCAGGTCCATCTGGTGAGATAGTAAGTATAACCTTCAAGTTTACAAGCCACCCATCAAACAATCATCCTTTAAAATGCAAGGCACTAATGCCATTTGTTAATATTATCTAATGATAAAATGAGAAACTAACCATTTAGTAATACACTGTAAATGGTTTATTAAGGGACTTATAAACTATTTGTAAGTAATTTACTAATGTTATCTAATGGAAGTAAATAGCTAACAAACTATTTATTTATGCCTTGTGAATGGTTGGTCAACACACGTTACTATAAAGCATTATCGTTTATGGATAGACTAAGAATTAAACTCAAAATTATTGTGAGGGGGTTTAGGAGAAACAAATCGTTCCTTTAGGAAAGTACAGAAATGCGGGCTACTGTTGTGAATGATGTACTCGCACAGAGTCATACTGGAATGTGTACTACTGTACTGTACTGTACAAAGCATTTCTGTAGAGGCTACAGAGGCTTTTAGTGATTTCTAAAATTCGATGGATTTTGATTGGCTGTTTTGAGTTGATGTTTCTATCGTACTCTGAATCACTTTGAATGTGATCCCTGATGATATTGTTCTTCGTGTCGTTCTCGTTATAATACACAATATGGCCATTGTCATTCGAATTAACTATAACAATATTTAGCATTGTAGTTTTTATTATTGCAGTTATCGTTGCCGGTGTGGATAAGCCTCAAGTCTTTACATCCCCATATGTAAACAGCAGAATAGCATTGGATGTACAAGAGCATTGGTAAAGTGTAAGGACTGTCTTCTGTTTACAGGGTGAGATGGGCAACAATGGTCGACCAGGCCCTCAAGGACCTCCTGTGAGTACTTCACACTTCATATACATTTGTTTATTTAACTGACGCTTTTATCCACAGAGATTTACAGATGAGGACTAATGAGCATTAAAGCAATTCAATTAAGTTATTCTGTCTTACAATAATGGCTTCAAACTCGTTTTGATGCTACACTGATTTGTCAGAACACCACAGGTGTGTTAGGTACCGTTGATTGCTTTGGACCACATTTAAACTGGTGTTGATGTGATGTGAATGTCTCTTTTGCCCTGATGATGGTCCCACCGAGAAAATTCCCAAACTTCCCAATTACCAGTCCGTGCCTCGATCCACCCCACCCGACACGACCCAGTCTTTGGGGACCAATGTGTTGGTTTATATCGATGACCTTTAACCTTTAACCTTTAGTCTTGTTTTATCCTAGGGAGGTCGAGGTCCGGCAGGACTTATTGGATTGAGTGGCTCTACTGGATTGCCTGTAAGATGTTATGGATTCACTCATGCCATTATGTTTAACATACAGTACATACACACACAATAATGAATAGAAACATGTGTGTGTGTGTGTGTGTGTGTGTGTGTTAATCTACATGTGTGTTGTCTCTTTATGCTTTTATGTTTGTGTGTGTGTGTGTGTGTGTGTGTGTGTGTGTGTGTGTGTGTGTGCGCGCGCGCGTGTGTGTGTATCCTCCTCCAGGGTGAAAAAGGTCCTAAGGGTGGTCGTGGGCCTCCAGGAAAGGCTGGTCAACGAGGTGACCCAGGTCCCGACGGAGAACAGGGCCGTCCGGGTGTAATTGTAAGTCTCACACAGAATCAGACAGAACCTCACACACACACACACACACACACACACACACACACACACACACACACACACACACACACACACACTCCACCTGACGAAGCTGTTTACTCTGCCTTCTGAGGTGTGTCATGGATTATAGATAAACAACTTGGTAGGAATTATTAGGAATAACAACGTCAGTTACACCTGCACTTTTTAAGGGGCAGACAGTCTGCAATTCTAGAATGTCTAGAATGTTCTAGAAATTCCTTAGATATCCATCCCATGAAGTGGCAAATGAAGGAGTTCATCTTCATTTCTGTAGTGATAAACATTGCTTAGTAGTTGGGCAATTCCACGCAAAACTGTCACGCCCATAACAATTATCACTCTTCTTGGTTGTAGACCTGTTTTATACAACTTTATTATTATAGCCCTTTACGTGTTATCCCTTAGGGTACTGACGGAACCGATGGAATCCCAGGAACTAAAGGAGATAAAGTGAGTAGAACCCCATTTGTACTGGCAGCACGGATTCTATATATTATATTGTAATATAAACGACATGGCCTAGGGGTAGTAGAAGTTAATGTGTGTATGAGCTGATAATGCTGATTAGTAAATGACATTCTAAAGAACACATGGCAGTGGGAAATTCAACCAATCAGTGGTAAGATAGTAAAACAGTGTGCGTCTCATATTCAGCTTTTCTGATTTTGACCACGCCTTTTGCTTGTTTGCTGGCTTTTCTGAATTTTCCATGCCTTTTGCTTGTTTGTTTGTTTGTTTGTTTGTTTACAGGGGTTTCCAGGGATTGACGGAGAAAGAGGGATGGCAGGTGACCGGGGGCAAAAAGGACATCCAGGCACCGGTGGAGTCCTAGGACCAAAAGGCAGCCGGGTAGGTCGGCTACTCAAGGTCAACACCAGGGGCAGCCGTGGCCTACTGGTTAGCACTTCGAACTTGTAACCAGGGGGGTTGCCGGTTCGAACCCCGACCAGTAGGAACCGGCTGAAGTGCCCTTGAACAAGGCACCTAAACCCCTCAGTGCTCCCTGAGCGCCGCTGTTGTAGCAGGCAGCTCACTGCGTCGGGATTAGTGTGTGCTTCACCTCACTGTGTGTTCACTGTGTGCTGAGTGTGTTTCACTAATTCACAGATTGGGATAAATGCAGAGACCAAATTTCCCTCACGGGATCAAAACAGTATATATACTTATACAGTACTTACTACTTATACTTAACACTCTATAGACCCTTTCAATCTGTTCCTAAAGGATTTCCGGTTACAATGTTCAAAACCAACACAGATACTATGAAAGGAAAATTACTTCAGCATCATGCAAATTGGCAACTTTAAAAGTGTCATTTAAAACCATTTTTTTGGTCTTTGTCCCCAAGTTACCATTAGCTCAATGATGTTTTCTGTGTCAACAGAAATGCCTTATGAAGGCACATGTTTGTTTATGCAGTTTAAAAGGTCTAAAGTCTCCTACCACTCCTTGTTATAAGCAACTCTCTTTAGTCCCCCAGCTATCAACTGAATAAAAACCCTCTCCTTTTGAAATTGAAATGTTTTACTAACAACTTCTGTCACCAGTTTAGAAAATCACAGCATAGCAAAATCTGTAGGACCTTTGAACCTTTAATCTTCAGGCTGTGTGCCTTTGTGTAGTGTTCAGTGGTGGCCTGTAGTTGTGGAAACAAAATATGAACTTTGATCTTTGCATGGTAGGGTCTTCCTGGTGATATTGGAGAGAAGGGGGGACCTGGTGTGAAGGGGGATACGGTGAGTAATTTTGCACAACCTCACACGCACACACACACACACACACACACACACACACACACACACACACACACACACACACACACACACACACACACACACAACCACACATGCACAAACACATGCATGGACACCCACACACACAACAAATGCAGGAAAATAATTGACAATTACCAGTTGTGGTACACTCCAAAACATACCACGTAATCCAACCCCCTTTCAGGGAATTCAAGGAGTTGGGGGTCCTCCTGGGACACCGGGCCGTGGTGGACAGAGAGGACCGTCGGGAGGGAAAGGAACACCAGGACCACCGGGACCGCGCGGTGAACAGGTACATTTACACGCACACACACACACACACACACACACACACACACACACACACACACACACACACACACACACACACACACACAGACACACACACACACACACACACACACACACACACACACACAGACACACAGACACTTGCATTGTGTTCATTTCCTGTTCATTTAAACATTTTAATCGCTAAAACTGTCTTGTTTGTAGAACTACTTTTTTCCGACAAATATCAACTAATTTCTCAACTTGTCAGTCGTTAGTTCTAAATGGATGGTTGCTTCGGCCAAAGGCCAGTGGTTAGTTCTATCTCTCCCGTTGTCAAGCGGACATATCCCAGGATTCTGATCTTTGAAACATCGCTATTTTACTTAGCCTACTGCCATCCAACTACATAAAAGCCACCTCTGTCATAAGCTAAATGTTGCTATGTTCTAAACGTCTGTATTTTACAGCTGGGATGCAACGTGATAGTTCATTTCAACTTCACAACAAGTTCGGCGAATTAATATATAAGTGTGATACGGCCAAAAAAAAGGTGTTCAAATAACATATGTTAATGCACATTCTAAATTACGCAGAACAATAGGAAATTCAACCAAAATATAATATATATGCTGCTATATTATATATATGTATATATATATATATATATATATATATATATATATATATATATATATATTAAGAACAAAATTATTCATACACCTGGCAAATATTGATTTAATGTTGATTTTCTCTTGACCAATATGTTTGTTCTGACTGAACTGCCAAATGACACTGCCACATGCCAAAAGGTCGCAAGACAATGTAGGAGTAACATGAAAAAAAAAAAAAAGCATTTTCATCTTTCTTAACATTTTTATGAATATATATTTTGGGGCTTTTATGCCTTTAATGTGATAGGATAGTGGAGAATGACAGGGAGTGAGTGGGAAAGAGAAGGAATCTAGTCAAGTCAAGTCAAGTCAAGTCAAGTTTATTTATATAGCACATTTCATACACAGAGGTCATTCAATGTGCTTTACATAAACAAAACCAAACGATAATAACAAATAAAAGCATAGAAGGGCAATATAGTCAAAGAATAGTTAAAAGGTAAAGATCATAATAAAAAAGAAAAACATAAAACACAAGGTAAAAATCATTTAAAAATAAAGAATAATTAGTAAGCAAAAACAAAGGCAAAAGTAGTAAAAAAAGTAATAAAAAGACAAAGTAGAATAATTATCGAGGCAGATTCAGAATTTGTAACTCGCACAGTTAGCAGAAAGTGTCTGAGAACAGTTTGGTCTTAAGTCTAGATTTAAAACTGGCTACAGTTGGGGCCTTTTTAATGTCATCCGAAAGTTGGTTCCACAGCTGAGCCGCATAGCAGCTAAAAGCTGCTTCACCATGTTTAGTTCTAACTGTAGGTTTTACTAGCAGGTTTTTCACCTGGGACCTGAGAGGACGAGAAGGTGTGTACTGCTGAAGCATGTCTGACAAGTATTTAGGTCCTGCTCCATTTACTGATTTATAAACAAGCAATAGTGCTTTAAAGTCAATTCTGTGACTTACTGGAAGCCAGTGCAAGGACTTAAGAATTGGAGTAATGTGGTCAGTTCTTTTAGTTTTGTTAGAGTCCTAGCTGCTGCATTTTGTATCACCTGAAGCTGTTTAATAGTCTTTTTAGGAAGGCCTGTGAACAGTCCATTGCAGTAATCAACCCTGCTGGAGATAAATGCATGAATGAGTTTTTCTAAGTCATGTTTTGACATCAGCCCTCTGAGTTTGACAATATTTTTGAGGTGGTAAAAAGCTGATTTAGTTATCGCTTTCATGTGGCTGTTGAAATTTAGATCACTGTCAATTAATACACCAAGGTTTTTAACAGTATCCTTTGCCTTCAACCCTTTTGTGTCAAGGAGAGTGGCAACCCTAAGTCTTTCCTCATTTTTACCAAATATAATTACTTCAGTTTTTTCTTTGTTCAGCTGAAGAAAATTTTGAGACATCCAGGTGTTGATTTGTTCTATACACTGACACATAGATTCAAGAGGACCATAGTTGTTTGGTGATAGAGCTAAGTAAATTTGTGTGTCATCTGCATAGCTATGATATGAAATCAAATTATTTTGAATGATTTGTCCAAGTGGGAGCATATAGAGGTTGAATAATAGTGGCCCCAAGATCGACCCCTGGGGAACACCACAGGTCAAGGACGTTGGTGTTGAGGTACAGTTTCCGATGGCAACAAAGAAGCTCCTTTCTTGTAGATATGATTTTAGCCAGCTGATAACTATGCCTGTAAATCCAACCCAGTGTTCTAGTCTGTGTAGTAAAATATTGTGATCAACAGTGTCAAATGCTGCACTAAGGTCCAGTAGCACTAGGACTGATGTTTTACCTGAATCTGTGTTGAGGCGTATGTCATTGGAAACTTTAATGAGAGCTGTTTCAGTGCTGTGATTTGCCCGAAAACCAGACTGAAAGTAATCAAAATACCCATTTGATGTTAGGAAGGTGGTTAATTGATTAAAGACTACTTTTTCAATAATTTTGCCAATAAAAGGTAGATTGATATGGGCCTGTAATTGTTTAGCATGGAGGCATCCAGGTTATTCTTCTTGAGAAGTGGCTTTACAACAGCTGTTTTCAGTGACTTAGGAAAAGTGCCAGACAGCAATGATACATTTACAATTTGAAGGACATCCGCTATGAGGTGAAAAACAGTTTTGAAGAAATTGGTAGGCAGAGTGTCTAAGACACATGTGGAAGGGCTGAGATTCTGTACCGCTTTTTCAAGTGTTTTCAGAGTTCATCAAGCTGAACTCTGACATCAAGTTTAGTTTCCCTGTTTGTTGCTGGAAGTTCAGGTTGTTGAATTTGTAATTGAGCAGATATGTTGAGTCTGATTTTGTCAATTTTACCTTTAAAAAAAAGATGAAAACTCATTGCATTTATTAGTTGAGAGAAGTTCAGGGCTTAATTGTGAGGGGGGATTTGTTAACTTATCAACAGTTGAAAATAGAATACGAAAGTGTTATTTGAACTTCTATTGATAATGTTAGAAAAGAAAGACTGTCTTGCTTTGCATATTTCAGAGTTATATGTGCGGAGCATCTCTTTATGGATTTCATAGTGGATCTGAAGTTTGTATTTACGCCCCATTTTCTTTCTCAGTCTTCCTACACTCTCTTTTTAGAAGTTTAACTGCTGGATTTTGCCTCCATGGTGCTTTCTGTTTGTCCTTAACTTTCTTGAATTGTAATGGAGCAATGTCATCCATAATGTTTGCCATTTTTGCATTAAAGTGATCAAATAAGTCTTCAGAGTCTGACAGTTGACTTGACTTTAGTGAAAGTGCTTGCTCAAAGAGAGCACTTGTCTGATCATTTATGATTCTTTTTTTACCATCATAGCTGTGTTTTGAGTGTGTGGGGACATAGACACATCAAAGAACACGCAAAAAAATGATCAGATAAGGCCAGGTCTTTAACAGCTGTAGAGACATCGAGACCCTTTGTGATAACAAGGTCGAGGGTATGGCCGAGAGAGTGTGTTGGCCCCTGTACATGCTGTGTTAGGGAGAAAGTATCGATTAGTGCAATGAATTCCTTGGCATAATTGTTTTCAGGATTATCCACATGCAAGTTTAGATCCCCTGATATAATAAGACAGTCATACTCTATGCAAACAACTGATAGCAGTTCACCTAGCTCTTCAAGAAAAACTTTAGCTGAATGTTTTGGAGGCCTGTAAATTGTCAGTAATAAAATCTGAGGAGAAGACTTAATGCATGCACACAGATATTCAAATGAAGTAAAGTCACCGAATGACGACTGATTGCACTGAAAAGACGCCTTGAAAATTGTGGCTATCCCCCCACCTCTTTTATTTGCTCTGGTAGCACTCAAAAACTGAAGTTTGGGGAGCTGATTCGATGAGAGTAGCAGCACTGTTTGCTTGATCTAACCATGTCTCAGTTAAAAAAAAAAAAATCAAGGTTGTGTGTGCAAATTAGATCATGAATTAAGAATGATTTGTTTGAAAGAGATCTGATATTTAGGAGTGCTAGTTTTGTTAGTTTAAGTGTTGGGGAAATATGATCCATGGGGGAAATCTGAGGTTGATGTGGTAATGGTAGGAGATTGGACTGGTTTACCCTATAAGCTCGATGCATTTGTGTTCTATTTCTTGTCAATACAGGAATAGAGAATGTCATGGGCTTACTGGGTCCCGGCATGTTCTCAAAACTACTGTCAGTACCATTTATATTGCAGGGACCCTGAGAATATCATGCAATACAGTCATCATATAATTGTCCCCTGCTGCTGCCATCTGTATTTTCCACTGCACATTCCATGCTATATGCCGGCTGAGAAAATGAACTAAGAGGTTGCTGCTGCTTAAGAGATCCTTCTAAACGGGGAGGGGGAGGGCGAGGGGGTGGAGGTGCCCTTCGCTTCTTTGGTGCTAATGATCTTGGGCTAGTAAAACTCTGCATGGCTACTGGTAGCAGTCTCTCCATTCTTGCAGGGAACATCATGTGCTTGGGTGGGGATGGTGATGGGTATTCAGGGGATCCTGTGGAGTTTGAGTGGGTGGTGGGATGAAGGGGTGGGGATGGGGATGGGAGATTAGGGGGGTTTGTGTGGCCTGGGGAGTTTGATTGGGTGGGGACGTGATTGGGTGTGGGTGGTGATGGGAAATCAAGGAGGTTGGGGTTGAAAATTGATCCAGAGTCTCCATCTGCCTGCTGAGGTTCTGGGAAGTTTGTTGCAGATGCCCGCTTTCAGCATGTATTCCAGTAGTGTATTCCATGTTGTTGTGTCTTTGTGGTGACAAGGAGACGACGGAGGTGGGGAGGGGTATTGGTACTGGTGTTACAACATGACCCTTCCTTTCTGATATCCTCTCAGCAGCTTTGATAGGTGCTATCTCCTCATGCTCATCACATCCATTTGTTTGCTGAGATTCCAGGGAGTTTGACGCCAGTGATTGACTTTGAGTCATTTTAGCAGCACCCATCTTATCTTGTCCAGTGGACATGGCTTGGCATTGTTGAGCTGGTTGTTTATGTTTCTCCAAGGTCTGCATTTCAGTGGAGGCTAGCGGGTGGTTATCAGAGGGCCCCACAGCAGGGCAGGTTGGGCATATCTCTGTTTCAGCCTGTGCAGAGTGTTTTGGTTTAGCTGAGTTGTTGATGTCATCCGCTTGTTCCGTCTGTATGGCCACTGAGCGCTTATCAGAGGCTCGGCTCAAGGTTGGCAGAAAAAAATGTTGGGTGCAGGAGAGAGAGGTGATAGTATTCGGTTAAGATCTTGGCCCCAGTCCAACTCAGCTCTGTGCTATTTGGTCTGAAGTATTCCCTGCGATTCCAAAAAAGGTTAAAATTGTCAATAAAATTCATCCCAACTGAAAAGCATGTTTTTGCGAGCCAGGTGTTTAAACTGAATAGTCTGGAAAATACAAAGCTTCCCTCTGCTGGGAGTGGGCCACTGATGAAAATTTGTATTCCAAGCTCATATAGGGCCGAGAAAAGTTCCTTGAAATCTTCTTTGAC
>NC_063210.1:20492037-20517037 GCF_017589495.1 Alosa alosa | reverse complement strand
AGATGGACTTCCTGGACACCCAGGAAGGTCCGGGATCCCTGGGAAAAAAGGCGCCACGGTAAGGACCGATTACGGCACTTGAAAGTGTACTAAATCTGTGCTCAGTGACAGAGCTAGACATGCCGGCTTCAGAAAGTCCTGACATGAAATTCGTCTGCCTGTGTACATACAAACAGGTGATATTACTAATCCACTGGTCAGCTGGTTTAGTGAATGGCTGCTTAGGACGTTTACTTTCTGAAGCTGAGATGCTCACCTCTGCTCAACGAAGCGCTGAACTTCGTGGCACTGTCTAACCCATAACACTTGTTGACACATTCAGTGAATATTTCATGATCCACTAAATGTACCTCTCCACTCTGTGAGTGCACTGTGTCAAAATAAAAGTCAGGAGGCAGGAGTCTGGGGAAATGGAAGGAGGGAGGTCTGGGGAGGGGATTGATGAGTTCACTGTAGTGTTTTTTTGGTGGTTGGTTTAAATATTAAAGGACATGATGCCACTGATGGTACCTTTAACTACCTTTAACTGTATACTGATGATTTCCGATAATTAACAAACTCACATACAGTAGCTTCAAAATGCATGGCTAATTATATCTGTCATATGATAACGATATGACATGTGCCACACTTTACTCTCTCTCTCTCCCACTATCTATGTCTCTCTCTCTCTTTGTCTGTCTCTCTTTCGCTCCGTGTCTCTCTTTCTGTCACTCTCTCCATCTCTTGTCTCTTCCACAGGGCGACATGGGTCTGCACGGTCCACGTGGTGCTTCAGGGAACATGGGAATGCAGGGTCTTAATGGTGAACGTGGTCCTGATGGCTTGCCCGGCGATCCAGGGGATAAAGTGAGTTTTTTAAACATATTTAAGACATGTTTGCCTTTAATGGGCTGTGGAGCTTAATCAACAGCAGGGTAACATGTGAGCCTTATTGACCCTTTCAACAATAAAAACAAAAACAATGCTTGAACGTTCTATTTGGGCCCCAATCTACTTCCTCTGCATTAAGATAACATATGGAATGTTAAAACGGAAGTCTTGTGGGGCCAACTATGATGCTGATAATGGAACTCTCTTGAAAGGGTCCATAGCAATCAAAGCGTGAGATAACCATAGTCTTTACCAAGAAACCATGGTCATCTCTCTCCCCTCGATTACTGTAACACTCTCTCTCTCTCTCATGGGCCTTCCGGCTTGTCCAAAGCAACTCAATTAGGGATGGCATCCAAGACACAGTACTGTAGGAGACCTGTTAACAATAGACACTGACTGTAGGAGACCTGGATAGATAGATAGATAGATACTGTAGATAGATACTTTATTGAGGAGATAGATGGATAGATAGATAGATAGATAGAGATAGATAGATAGATAGACAGATGATCCCCAAGGGGAAATTCAAGTTGTTAACAATAGATACTGTCTTGAAATGAAACTGAATGAGCCAGGTAATATTAGTAATAGTAGTCATTAGAGAAAGGAAGTAGTAATAATAAAGTAGTGAAATAACTTGCAATCACTTGCAATCTCCTGATGCCGCATGAGACATTCCCAGAAGTGGGTTTGGGAAAGTCTTGGGTCATACCGAGTGCGTGGACACCAAAACACTTCACTTTCTTTTTTTGGGGTGGTGGTAGTGTAGTGGTTGAGGAGCTGGGTTAGCATGTAGTAGCCTGAAAAGCTTCCATCTTTGTGCCCTTGAGCAAGGCACTTAACACCAAGTTGCTCAGGGGACATGGCCCTTTGTAATATAATGGACATATGTAAGCTTTGGATGGTTGCTTATTGTCTTTTTCTCTGTGCTTTGCCTTGCACCAACTACTGTATGGGCAGGCTGTACTGTACAACACACACAACATTATACTTGTGTACCTTGCTTATGTATAACATAATTTGAGTGGAATCAATTCAAAGTTGATTCAATTCAACATCGACTCTATTCAAATTAAATAATGCTTTATACTGTACATGAGAATGAATACCATTAGACATACAATATAATTGTTGCCAAAGTACCGGTGTGGGTTTTCAATATTGACTCTCTTCCATCTCGATTTGTTTTACTTGGTTTTTGATGTTGTATGCCACATCACACCCTGCTGTGTCGTCCTCCTATAGGGGGAGCCGGGAGCCGGTGGTGGGGATGGTAAAGATGGTAAAGATGGAGGTCCTGGACCGAGAGGTCTGTCTGGACTTCCAGGTCCAAAAGGCCCTGCTGGGGAGAAGGTGAGGTCGCGAGAGAGATGTGGGGTTGAGCTGCAGTGCTCTGAAAGAAACTACTTCAGTTTGTCTAGACACCCTCTCCACAGTAGCGTAGATGTGTAATTTTTTTTTTAGCTTAGTTACAGTAATGGTTTAAAAAGCAATTTATTTTGACGTAGCAAAGATAAGACAAGGCTATGCTATATGCTATTCATATAGTGATGTTGTTTTGGTCCCAAACAAAATAAACCCTAGGTTGTTGTTAGACCAGATTTTCCCCTTGAATGGTTTTCACATACAATGCAACAATGGCACTGCTGTACTCTGAAAAAAAACATTCAGGGTTCCCACGGGTCATGGAATTTCTTTGGAATATCTAATCATGGAATCATCATTTGAAAAGTCTCAGTTGCATGAGTGTTATAAGGAGTGTAATAAGCACCCTGCTCCATCTGTAAATCAGATTGTCATGTTTATAGACATAAAAGGGTGATGAAAAAAATAGTCAGATAGAAATAACAAATAAGGAATGACACACAGAAAGAAAGAAAGAAAGAAAGAAAGAAAAAAAAAAAGAATAACAAAAACATCATAAGAAACTCTCTGTCTTGTGGCTTTGTCACAGGGAGAAGCAGGAGGTGCTGGTCCACCTGGAAGACCTGGAGAGCGTGGCTCTGAGGTAAGGTCCCGACACTGCTCTGAGTCTAAGACTGCCAATAACGTCTGTCTAATGCTTCCTTGTTAGTTAGTTTTGTGGTCTAGAGAATGGTGAGAAAATGTCGATCAGTGCTGTACAATCTCCAAGATGACCTCCTCAAATTCCTTGTTTGGTCCACACGCCAAAGATATTCAGTTTATTCTCATAGTGCAATATGTAAACCAGAAAAAAAATCAAAGGCACTATAAACATTTCTCAAACCGATTAATTTGATAGTTGACAGAGATATTCGGTGTGTGCTTCATCGACATGTTGTGTTTTTGCCTGCTGTTGGCCTCAATTAACAACAATCTTTCATTTGACTCCGGACCATTTTCCTTTTACAATTCAAATTTAGTATTACACTCTTGTTGCCTCCATCTTTTAATGTGTCACTACAATTGTCCTTCTGTAGGGTGAATCGGGAGATGATGGTCCTCCTGGCCCTCCTGGTATCCATGGAAATAAGGTAAGAGCCCCCGCTGTCTCTTCCAGCGATAGAGCTTTCTAGAGCAGCAGTTCCCAAACTTTTTTTCCCGCGTACCACCACCTACACCCTGACTCGGCTCACGTACCCCCACCACACAGATAAAAGTGTAACACATTCAATTGACGCATTCCAGGCATCATGTTTAATTAGCCGCCTTACATGATGACAAATAACAAAATCAAAATGTGCAACTGGTCTATTAGCTCTCACACAAAAAAACAGCGTGGAGAACAACATTATGAAATACAAAGAACAAACAGAACATAGGCTTAAGATTTTTAACACCCTTCCGACATTGCCTTTTTCATCTAGCATACCCCCTATGGAAGTTTGCATACCACCGGTGGTACTCGTACCACAGTTTGGGAATCCCTGCTCTAGAGAGATGCTAAAATTTATATGGTGTGCACATAAAGAAGCATGCTGGTTGCAGCCATCTTACTACTGATTGTATGATGGTAGGGTAGAGTGTGCACTGAAAAGACTGATAGAACGGAATCTGTGTCTCTGTGTCTGTCTGTCTGCCTCTTCCTCAATCTCTTTTCCCTCTCTTTCTGCTTCTCCACATCTCCCTTTTCCTCCACAGGGAAATGATGGTCTTGATGGTGAGAAAGGGGATAATGGTGACCCAGGTCCCAAGGGCGATCCTGGACCTCCTGGAATTCCAGGTAGCAAAGGAGGTGTTGGTCGGCAGGTAAGGATTACGTACAAACAGTGACTGTGAGTTTGGTAAAGGTTCTAAAACAGGGGTTTTCAACTGATTATGAACCAGGGACCACCCTTCTGACTAATTACGCAACCCCAGGACCACCACCGAATAAAAATACTGATTCCCACATTGAAACTACATTACTGAATCCATGGTCACGGACCACTAGCAAAGTCCTCTTGGACCACTGGTTGAAAACCCCCGTTCTAAAAGACACACTGGACAATGAGTGCATTTACATGAATACTAATATTCCAATATTAACCCAATTAAGACAATATTTGATATGGAAGTAAGGTATGGTGAGTAACTGAAGTAGGGTATGTGGAGTATTCTGAGGTTATTCGCATTATTGAGGTACATTGTAGACATGTATACACCTTATTCACATTATAATGTCCTATTAGAATTTATGCAGGAATTTGCAACAATTAAAGGGGAAATCTGGCCATTTTTAACCCCAAAATCGTTTTCCTTAGGGTCACCCCGTGTTGGGGGAAGCAAAAAACCCCCAAAAAATTGATTCGACCAAGCCGGCGATCAGCCCTGGCTGCCAACGCTTCGAAATTAGCATTAACGCTAGCTATGGAGGCAAGCGATTTAACCGTGTTTGGGGCCTCTAAAGATAGATACTGTAGGATAGATACTTTATTGATCCCCAAGGGGGAATTCAAGGAACACACAGTCAGAAAACCATTCCAAGACCTACGGAACACGAGTTGCTTCCTTACGAGACACCACCGTGCTCGTTTATCTCAAATAGTGTGGAGAATCAGCAGCCTACAGCTATATCAACAGTAAAAGCTAGTTTCTCCCATTCCCGTGAACGATCTAGAGATACAGTATTAAGAGACTCAGACTACAAAAGGTGTTTATGTCATCTCATCCGGTGTATTTTTTTGTTTTTGAAATGTATAGGTTTGTGAAATACCTATATGTAAGAGTTCTCTTAATTGAGTGACTAGTGGGGCTCTTAGACCCAATCATACCAGTTGACATCACATGGTAGGTCAGCTGATTGTAAGGCCTACATATATCCCTTCATCAAATGTGTCCACCATTTGCCTGAAGAAGACCCAGCAGGGTGAAAACGTTGCCTGTTGTGCATTAAATATATGGGAGTCAAAAGCAGTGTTGCGGACATTATATATTTTTTAATTTGAGTATTTTTTTTGTTGCACCTGTGTATTGCATTGTATTTTTTTGTTGCATTGTTGTACTGCGTTGGTGTGTGTTTTCCATCTGTGTATTCTTTCTGTGTGTGTGTGTGTGTGTGTTGTCTTGTTCTTTGTACCTTTTAGGGTCCCTTAGGTCCTTTTGGCCCCCGAGGTGGTACCGGCCCCCCTGGCCCTCAGGTTGAAAAAAAAGCCTTTATCACATATCACATTGTCCTAGAGATAGTGTCTAAATATATACAACACTTAACTCTTCTTAAACTATTTAGTGATTTCTGATGATTCCATAATGGCTTGGTCAGATTACACAATTTCACCCCGAATTTGTCACAGTTTTGTCATAGCCAATTAATTTCAAGCGTCATCCTTTGATATTGAATTGATCTGCATTAATAAATTACATTCATAACATACATTGGAAATACACTTTAAGTCGTGTGTGTGTTTATGTGTGTATGTTTATAGGGATCATCAGGACTACCTGGACCTATCGGTCCACCGGGACTTCCTGGAATTGCGGTTAGTTTCTCTTTGTCTTTATCTATTTACTTTTATCCGTTTGATTTCATTTCAAATCTGAAAGTTATCAGTAAAACTTCAGTAAGCATTAGGTAACCCAGAGGCACTGGGTGTTGTTTTGACCTGAGCTTTGTGTATTTTCCCCCCCACTATTTTTGCAAAATTCCTTTTTCACTTTTTTTTTTTCATTTTTCCCTTCCTGTCATTTTCATCATAGGGAGGGCAAGGGGAGGCAGGGCTCCCGGGGAAACCTGGGAAGCCAGGCCCTAAAGGTTTCCTTGGGGCGAGAGGTCCCCCTGGAGTTAGTGGTCCAGGCGGCAATATTGGGCCAGCTGGTGAACCCGGTTCTGTCGGAGACCCTGGGAAGGATGGACCTCCAGTGAGTTCTACAATCCCCTTCAAGCCCACAAACACTGCTACTGCAAAAGTCAATTTTCTCTTTAGGTTTATGTTTATGTAATTTAGAAGACACGTTTGTCCAAAGCAACATACAAATATAACAATACAAAATGAAAAATAAACAATAAACAGTTGTAAAAAAGTTGGTAGGACTGCATTAAGGATAGTATTGATAACAATAATGTCAATACAATATCAACAATCAGTAATGAAAAAAATGTATGTAATGTATACAACGACCTCCTAAGTCTGCTTGTCCCCTAATACACACACCACACACACACACATCTATTTTATGCAAGTTGGCAAATTACCGGTATGTGTGCTCTTAGCCCTCTTTCTCAGCTTAATCTGTGTGTTAACAGGAGCTTGCCGATACTAAACATCAAACCTATTTTGGGGGGCGATGGATGAACAAACAAAAATCTAAATAAATGATAGAAAGCCAAATTTGATATCTTTAAACACAATTACTTAGTAGTAGAATTGTTTTATAAAAGAATTTGTGAGATTCATGTAGTTTGGTTGCTAAGTTCATATGTTTGTCTGTCTGTCTGCTGGTTGATTAGTCTCCATCCTTCCATCTACCCCTCCACACATCCATCCCTTTGTGAATTACCGTCTTTTCCTCTCTCACACAGGGTAAAGATGGCCCCCCAGGGCCCGGTGGAATCATAGGAGGTGGAGGGCCAGTAGGTCTAACAGGCGCCATAGGCTTAGATGGCTATATGGGAGCCCCTGGAAAAGCTGTGAGTTTGTCTTCCTTCCTAAAGGGCCATTCACATCAGGAACGATAACTAGAAAGACAACCATAACTGTAACGATAAGAGCGCCCACACTGACCAACGATAAGGACAGTGTCTGCTCATATTCATGAATGCTATGGCTAAACACTGATGGATTCTGATTGGCTGTCAGCTTTTTATTGTTCAAATCATTCTGAAAGTGATCCACAACAATATTGTTCTTCATGTTGTTGTTGTCATAGTTTATGTGTGAAAGTCGTCATTCATATTAGCTAGAATGATACTTTTTTGCTGGTATCGTTATAGTTATCACTCTTGGTGTGAACAAATGAGTTGACAGTCATATTGAAAATGAAAAGACCACTCCAAATGTGAATATGACCGTCAACTCATTCGAATGTCACTCAGCAACTGTAGGATGACATCAGAAAAATATGCAGTGGTCTCTTATTTTTTTTCCAGAGCTTTATATACTCTGGGGATTTCTGGGGAAAAAATTGAGGTAAAATGAAATGAAAATGTCTAAAACTAAAACGTTTTGCATCCTGACAGGGAGAACCAGGCGGAGTCGGACCAAAAGGCGGCAGAGGGGAAAACGGGCCTCGTGGGCTTAATGGCCCTTCTGGCCCACAAGGACCCCCAGGAGAGCCAGGCAAGGAGGTGAGGAGCCTGACTTTTTTAGAAATTTAAATTCCATAAGGGAAAAAATGTTTTTACATTCAAGCGACATATTGTAAGAATTGGCAATGCACTGGGTTAATGTCTAAGAAGAGAAGTCCGCACACTTCTTGGTTTTCTTGCTTTATTTTTTTTAAATTATTTTTGGCTAACATGACATTTCGACTTACTGGTCTTCCTCAGATTCACTGCACTGGATCTCAGATTCAATGCACTGTGGTACCCATTTAACATGAAGGCCCAGTGAGTTGAAAACTGCTGAAAAGGGTTATCTTCCTGCATGGCCCTGCAAAATTACCTTGTATAATACCTTGTGTTTCAGGCACGCATCCGCGATATCAGAAAAAATATTCTCCACATTAACAGTCAGTGTATCATCAAAGTCAGTTTGTTATTTTAAGATAAAAGAACTATATAGTGTGCATAGTAATGCATCCAGCAAAACATGTTTTCCATTAAAGATCATCAAGCAATGGCTGTCCTAGTTTGCCTTAATGTCCTAAGATGACCTGATATTGAGCTCCCATTGGCAGTGCCTGCAGGCCCTGTTTAGTGAAGTAGCTACATCTCCAGGCCTTGTCTCCCTTTCTGAGTGCTGTTATCTGCCACTGGCTATTATCTGCCCCAAGAACCACCACTGTCCCTAAGCTTACACAGTAGCATGCAGGGAATGATGTTTGCTCGAGCTAAAGTTGGAGTTAGTTAATTAACCAACCAACCAATAAGTTGTACTGTTTGTTGTATGTGTGTTTGTGTGTGTTCCTTCAAAAAGTGGTGCATAGGTGACTAAAGGTGTGATCAGACAGGACATGTTTTTGAAGTGAACTGTTTTGTAGCTTTTTTCTGTCGTTTTATATTGGCAGTAAGCATCTTGCACGTAGCTTATGTGCAGCGTTTTGCAGAGTCAAACTGAAAAAAGTTCAAGATCCAAGCGGAAAGGGTCCGATGTCATTCATGTTGTTGATGTGTTTTAGCAGGAATCATCCTATCTGTTCATGGCCTGAGGCTACTCTTTCTCTCTCTGAATCTAGGGAACTCCAGGTAACCAAGGCCCACAAGGTCAACGCGGTGCATCAGGACAAAAGGTAAGCTGTACCGTAGGTTTGTTTGCACTTCTATTGCATAGTTTTATCATTTTCAGTTGTTATGTTCACTGTTGTTATAATTTTATTGAGTGCTGTTGCTACAATATGTTCACTTCCACTGCAATGTTCTATTGTGTCATGTTGTGTTTAGGCAGTGTGTGCCTTGAACAGTGAGGCAATGTTCAATGTTCTATTGTTTTAACTCTCTCATATCCAGTTCCCGTGAAGTTATATAAACGACACCATTTTGGAATCACTTTTACAGGCAGATAAAGTTCCTGTTTACATTAATACATTGACAGATATGGGTCTTTTCTATAGTCATTGTCTTTAAGACCTCGTTTTACGGTAATGTAGATCGACTTTGTGAAAATGTTGTGTGCCACTCCCTCCAGCAAACGGGAAAAGGGTTTTAAAATGTTTTAACCTTAATCAAGCAACTGATGTTACTGAATTGGTTAGATAACTAGTTATTTTCTTCAACTAGCAATAGCCTACTATATTAAAACTGACAGGCCAGTATAAGTGAATCCAAAATGGAGTCGTGCATAGAGCCTATTCCTTCTGTGATATCATGATTTGGACTAACCTTTACAAAATTGTTTGCCTGTGGCAGGGGGACAGAGGAGAGTCAGGGCCAGAGGGACTTCCTGGGCCACCAGGGGGCCCCGGTCCCCAAGGGCCAATGGGAGGAGACGGCCCTCAGGGAGACAGAGGCCCACCTGTGAGTGACCGGCAACCAAGCGAACACATTTTAAGTCGAGGCAGCTTAAAGTCAGCGTTCATGGCCATGTCCATCAATGCATGTCATTAGTGGACCTGGCCATGAACGTGTCCACTAGTAGGTGGTAATCCTTTCCTAGCTATGGAGGCTAACAGGGCTGGTGCTGTAGAAAGAGGAAAGCACAAATGCACACACACACACACACACACATAAACCTATGCTCTACAGTACAGTGTTGGCACCAAATCATAACACATCAAAACACACACACACCTTTGCGGTACAGTCCAGCGTTGGCACCAAATCATAACATATCCAAAAACACACACACACGCACACACCTTTGCTTTACATTCCAGTGGTGGCACCAAATCATACCATCAACATTGCAGAATACAGCCTGTGCTCCGTAGCATTGTGGATGTGATTTGACACCAAGTGATTCTCCTGCAGTGACTTTCGTGTTGCTATCTCTGTTCTGTGTTCAGGGTAATAAAGGCTCAGACGGGGGTCCTGGAAGACCTGGGCCTGCAGGACCCATGGTACGTCCTCGTCGACTATACTCCACACCTGAAACATCCCACAAACACACAACTTTTCCTTTTCTCTATGCGGCACTGTAGAGCTACAGAGGAACACTGCTCCCCGGGTTACTCAGGTTGGCTTCTACTCTGCCCCCTACAGGGTCCTATCGGTCCTGCTGGTGATAAAGGAGAAAAAGGAGCTTCTGGGGACTTTGGCATCAAAGGACACAAAGGCTTCCCTGGGATGGCTGGCATGAATGGAGCACTGGTAAGGGCCAAGATTCTTCCTAAAATCCATCCACCTGTTCAGTTATCAATCTATCCCATTTTCAGGATTCTCCAGCTTAAAGTGTAATTCCGGCGAAAATTGACCCCAGGGTGTTTTTCTGCATTATAACACATCAAATAAGCCGTGGAGACAGTATTTTTCGTTGATCAACCACTATATGCTATAGGACCGGTATATGCTATAGCCCCAAATTTAAAAATGCTATTTGGGAAGCGTTTGGCTCACTGCCCCTAGCTAATCCACTGTCTGCGATTTGGGGCTATAGCTTAAACTGGGCCAAGCTCTGTAGTGGTTGATCATAGGTTGATTCATAGCAGCCATTTTGACATAAAATAGTAGGGCAAACAGGTGTTACTGTAAAAAATGGCTGATGTCAACAATTTCCATACCAGTGTGCACAGAGAAGCTGTTCCAGCAATGGACTTCTCTACCCAGGCTGCTTTAGAGAGTGCCATAGATCTTTGACTGCAGCAATCAGACTTTTACAACAGCAGCAATCACTGCGATACCATTAGTTATCAAAAAAAGTAAAAATGAGGTGGTGAAGTGTAATTGAAGGTATCTGTGACCTAACATAGTCAAAACTGCACGAAATTGGAAGTGTAGGATCATTATGACACCCTCTGTATGCACGCCAAGTTTTGTGGAATTCCGTTCATGGGGGCCCACACAATAAATTAATTTATGTTACTATACACCAACTGGCCTGTAGGTGGCGGGAGACAGTTTTCTGTGAATATCTCGAGAACCGTAGGGGCCTAGGAGGTCCACCTTTTTTATGTTGGTCTTAAGGGGCATGTCAACCCATCCCATTACCACTTATTTCATGTATAGCGCCACCTAGTTAAAAATTAAAAGCATAAAATTAGGTGTTTTCATCTCAATATCTCTGGCTGACAAGGTCAAAACTGCACAAAATTAAAAGTGTAGGATCGTGACACCCTCTGAATGCATGCCAAGTTTTGTGTACTTTTCGTTCATGGGGGGCCTTACAAAAAAATAATTTATGTGTACATTTAGTGGCGTACACCAACAAGGTTTCGGGACACTGAAAGAACCGGGTACACAAAACCTGGTGAGCATGTACCCCATATGGATAGCATGGAACCGTCATTTTTCGTTTTCATCTGCAGCCCCCCGCTGGACTGGACCCCTAAAGGAGTGTAGGGCAGACACAGTTCTCTGTGAATCTTTTATGGTATGTTGGTCTCAAGGGCCCACATAAACCTGGCTCATAATCCCATTTGTGATTGCCCCCCCCGTAAAAAAAAAAAATGAAAATCAGTAGGATTAAAAAAAGCCAAAATAAATATTCATCATCATCATCATGGCTGCATTTTTCAGTATTGAGAAGTAGTCGTTTGTCCACTAGATGGCGCATCGTTGCAGTGAGACATAATTTTTGTTGGAAGTTAAAGGGGTTGGAAAAACAATGGACGCTTCATACAAGGACTGTAATTTACCGCTTGGCGAACATCTAATAAGGATAGGGCGATGTTCACATGAAGTGTAATTCCCATTTCTTCTGAAGCGGAAATAAATCTGAGGATGTTTATCGGACATGCTTGGTTTTACTGCAGGTGCGTTAATCTTGTAATATCAATAAGGACCTAGGTAATGTTACCGTTAGCGTTGGTTGAGTGATGGAGGCATTTGATTTATTGCATTTGTAGAAAACTATAAATGCGGTTATACCAAGCAAATGTATAGCAGCACTGTTTGTATCTTTCGACTGTCATTTATTGCACGTGCTACAAAATCATTCTGTGCAATGGAAGATTTACCAACGTTACACCGGTCTGATGCAGTTTGCCTATACATGCGTGAGACTGAGACGCCTGTTTATTTTGTTTTAAGTGCGTGCAGGGTGTGAGAGGTCGATGTGCTTTGATTACAGCTTGGTAGTTGTAGTCTGTGAAATTAAAAAGCACGCGTGTGTGTGAAGTATCAAACAATGACACCTTCATTTCATTATGGCTGTTTTAGCAAAACACCTTAAGCTACTGTGTAGTAGGTCCCATTTAGAAGTGGCTACTTCATTTGCTTTCCTTGACTCATGGAGCTGCGTGAATGTTATTACAACTTTTAAGCCGCGATATGACAGTTTAAGTCCGCTTGATACTGTAAGGCGTAAGCCATTGGTTTCAAAGGAGATTTTATTTGTGTCGCCAGGATAGCCTATTGACAATTTATGTTGTCAATAGGCCTACTTATAATCCTACCTGTAGCTAGGGAAGCTAACAACTTTCTATTAGGATCTAGTTGTTTTTAGTTACCGTTTTGTCATAACTCCTGATGCATTTTGCATTTAGAATAGCCTGGCGTGTATATCTCAATGGAACATTAAACAATATCGGGTGCCTATGGACTAGGCTGGGTGAACCCAGCCTGATCTGCCGCTATTTATTTTTGATTTCTTAAAGATTGAGCTTGGTCTGATGAAAGCCAGACTAGCCATGGACCTCAGTTAAACAATGCAAGGAACATGAATCAGCCTATATTTGCACTAACAATAACGGACAAAGCTCTTCAACTTTGGCCGTTAAAATGTATGAACAGTCTAGCGGCGCATTTCATCAAGGCCATTTGGACATGTCAGTTATTTGCACCACTGGTTAGATGTAAAACAGCGCCGTTTCAGACTAGGCTACTGTTACTTAATTTGTGCATTAACAATAACGTTTCAGACTACTGTTACTTAATTTGTGCATTGACAATAAAGTATTACATGAACTAAAGATGACTAAAATCTTATGTAGAAGAAGAAACATTCACAAAATCCATCCATCCAAAAATGACCTTTGTTTTTGATAGCTGTTAAACTGACATGGAACTGACAAGAGATGTTTTTTGTTTATAAATACATAAAAATAAATAAATAAATAACATTATGCTGATACCTTTTGCTTTTCCCCAAATACAATGTAGCCTACAGGTGTAAGTGACCTTTCATCAATCCAGTTGCAATGGATGAACTGTGATGAACTGCCCTACTTGTTCTTTTTTTAAGTATTTCTTAAAGAAAAATGCATCTGAGATCATGTATTTATATAGCTGTCGTTTATTTTACCGTTTGTGTTTGTATATATTGTTTAAAAGTTGCCTGTTTCTTGTTTGTGCTCTGACTGCTGCTTTAACATCTGTCTTTCTTTTGTGAGATTACGGTAATGAAGTCCATGTAAACCTTATCTAATCTGATGCCCAACTTTTGTGAGATTACGGTAATGAAGTTCATGTAAAGCTTATCTAATCTGATGCCCAACTTTTGTGAGATTACGGTAATCAAGTTCATGTAATGCTTATCTAATCTGATGCCCAACTTTAGGGGGCCCCGGGAGAGCCTGGTGTGGCAGGAGAGCCAGGCCAGATAGGACCACCGGTAAGCAGGCCCGCCGTGAGGACACACACACACACACACTGGAGATACTGTTTGGATATGTGAGAGAGCACAAAGAGTAAATATCAAGCATGCCTTTCAGTCCAATCAAACGGTTACAGTAATTTCCTGTGTATTAGCCGCATTGTGTTTAAACCGCAGGACAGTGTTTTATGCAAGTTAAAAAAACGAAACCATATCAACTGCCCCCGTGTATTAACCTCATAGCTGAAGAAATGTTGTCATATCAATGGATAAACCTCAGCTAATAGTTGGGAAATTACAGTTATATAGACAACTATATTTGTGTTTGAAAATTGTTCTGTAATGGTGAATATATTGCAGGGAACCAGGTACCCGAAATAAGCTGCTGTGTATGTGACAGTGCTTGTAACTTGTGGGGGGTGGTAGCGTAGTGGTTAAGGAGCAGGCAGTAGCCTGTAGGAGTTGTGGAGTTGTGGGTTCAATTCCCAACTTCTACCATTGTGCCCTTGAACAAGTCAATTCACCCCAAGTTGCACAATGGCCCTTGTAATATAATTGACATTGGTAGGTTGCTTTGTTTAGAAGTGGCTGCTAAATTAATAAAACTGAAACTTGTCTTCCTCTGCCAGGGATACAATGGTCCCGATGGAACCCACGGGAAGGAAGGTCCGGATGGTCTCCCAGGTCCCATTGGACCACCCGGGAGTAGAGGAATTAGCGGAGACACGGGACCTCCAGTATGTCCTCATAAGTGTGGAAACACGGTCGACTTTAGGTTTTTGCAGACAGTTCATCCAAAGCGACTTTCATAGCATTAGAAAAAAAAGCAGAACTCACAAAAAATATAATGTTTGTGCTATAACTGTAGACAGATGTAATGTGTATGTAAATACGCAATGCCTGACAACTTCAACAATACCTGTAATGGTTATAGTAGTATAATAGTAACTGATACTATTTTTGTAATGATAATAATAATTGCAATTATGACAAATCAGTGTGATCTATCGATGTGTGATGCAGGAGTTCCTCCTAGCTAAGGTCTCCTCTGCACTGTAGCTTCAATGCTATTCTCTTTCTGTAAGTCGCTTTGGATGAAAGTGTCTGGCAAATGAATACATATACATGTAAATTGTGTATTTTTTATCATGGCTTCCCTCTCCGACATTGTGACTTCCCCAGGGTCCCCCTGGTCCACCTGGGCAGCCTGGTCCCCCAGGTCCTCCAGGCCCGGGCCAAATATGGCGTGGAAATGGCCCGGCGCCTATACGGGAAAAGGGCCCAGGGCCCAGGTACTACAGAGATGATCCCAACGCTGAGACCAGCAGACCTAACATGGGTGTGGAGATCGACTCCAGCTTGGACACTCTGAGCCAGAAGATCCAGGACATCCGAATGCCTGCTGGTAGCCGCGAGAACCCCGCCCTCACGTGTCGGACACTGCGGAAATACCAGCAAGAGTTGACGAGCGGTGAGGGCTTAGCCTGCACAGCACGTCTATTATGTTCATGTTATTGTTTATGTTTGTCCTTGTCCATGTTTATGTTTAGATTTATGTTCATGTTTACTTAGCTGATGCTTTGATCCAAAGTGACTTACAACATAGATTAACAATAAACATTAAAATTAGAGGATTAAAGTAGAGCATTAGAATAAGCATTAGAATTAGAAGATTAAAGTAAAGTCACATAAACTGAATTAGTTCTTCTCCTTGTCTCCCTCTACTCAGGGCTTTACTGGGTCGACCCCAACCAGGGCTCTCCTCTTGATGCCATCAAGGTCTTCTGCAACATGGAGACTGGCGATACCTGCGTCTACCCATCCCAGGCCAGCGTTCCTCAAAAGAACTGGTACAACAGCAAGAACAAGAACAAGAAGCACGTCTGGTTCAGCGAGTCCATGTCCGATGGCTTCCAGGTAAACAACTTGAGACGACCGTGTGGGACAGTTCAATTGTCAGTGTTGGAGGCCATTTTTGTTTTCAACAAAACTCACACTTGACGTTCTCTCTCTCTGTTTCCAGTTCCAGTATGGCGAGGAAGGCTCAGATCCTGAAAGCGTAAACATCCAGCTGAACTTTATCCGACTGTTCTCCAAACGAGGCCACCAGAACATTACCTACCACTGCAAGAACAGCATCGCCTACATGGACCAGGCCACCGGCAACCTGAAGAGCGCTCTGCTGCTGCAAGGATCCACTGACGTCAGCATCAAAGCCGAGGGCAACAGCCGCTTCACCTACAAGGTCTCCGAAGACGGATGCAAGGTCAGTCTGGCGTAGTCGCGCATGTTTGCAGATCCAGTCCACTTCTGCAGGACTTTCACCCTCACCTTGTCTTCTCACATATACACTGCTGTTTTAAAAAAATGTGGGTCACTTAATTGAAAGTTTTTGAAGAAATCTAAATGGAGGATTCTTTGATGAAAGCAAAAAAGATTCTGCTTTAATTGAATTACTGCTTCAATTGAAAAAAAATATTCATTTTGTAACCCTGTTAATTACTATATTTCCTATTAATTTTTGTTTGATCATTTCATATTCAAAGTAATTTCATACATGTGTCCATGAAAAACAAGGACATTTTTATATGACCCTAAACCTTTGAATAACAGTGTATATCTCTTTTATACTGTGGGCCAGATGTACGTACATTTGCGAACGTAGCGTTATCAGCGCCATGGACACACTGCAGATTGCGAACGCTGTCAGACCCAAGTTTCCGACGTATTTATCAATCGTTCCATAAACGCAATTTACGAACCTCCACAACTGAATGGCAGAGCCTAAGCGCACTTGAATGAAGTTAACTGATGACAACATCAAAAAGAATCGAAGAAACGTTTAGCGATCATGAAATAATACCATACATGATAAGATGTAAACAAGCAGGGAGATAATGACGATCAGTAGTTCTACTCAAACTACTTGTGCACGTAGGCTATGGAAGATTGGTCAAATCTAGCAAGTACGAAAGTTAAGGTTGCTTTTGGTAGTACAAATACTTTCACCACAAAAACTGGTGCTCTAAATAGCGATTCTGTTGTCTTTCAAAGGTTCTCTTATTGACGCATTGAACTGCAATTTGGATTAACACCTGCTTTTACAAGGTGGAAGTATTTAGGTTTAAGTTTGTTAGTACATAAGTTTGTACATACCTCACAATGATTTTACACGCACATTGTGAAACAAATGCGCCTGAAATGGGCGCAAAAGCGTTAGTACATCTGGCCCTCTGTGTCTTGCTCCTCTGTCAACTCTCTCTCTCTCTTTTGCTTCCCCCTTTTAATTTATAAGAGACATTGCAATAAGGGATATATTACTAATAATATTAATATTATTAGATATTAACTAACTACTTTTTCCCTCTGATTCCTTGCAGGCACATAGTGGCACATGGGGAAAGACTGTTATCCACTTCAAGACAACCAAAATCGCCCACTTGCCGATCGTTGACATCGCTCCTATGGATGTTGGTGCTGCAGATCAGGAATTCGGGGTGGATATTGGTCCAGTGTGCTTCTCCTAAAATGGAGAATTTTTGGACTTGGTGCTCGGTTTCGTTTTCATTTCTTTTTTTTGTGGATCTTTTTCTTCAGCCACCCTGTTGCCACTGTTTTTTTTTTGTTTGTTTTTTTGTTAAATGAGCGAAAGAAGATAGTTTGTAACTGGACACTGTAAATTCTAGGCAATGGCCTTTGAGCAATTTGTTGTCATTTGTTCTGTCAAATGCCAGAGAAACTAGCACATTAGCACTTCTCATTTTTAAGAAATAAAGAGAAGTGAAAGCGATGTTATTCTATGTCCTGTGTTGTGTTCCTGCTCCAATGCTGTTTTTCAAAAACATTTTAAGGCAAATATTTACTCCTTGCATGTCCAGCAAATAGGATGAAATCATAACTTATTGTGTTTCATTTGTGATTGTGAACTCAGTAACAAATGACAGTAAATCGCAGCTACCCTCAATGAGAAATTAGTAAAGGTTGAATGAATGAATGAATGAATGACAATCCGAGAGGCTACAAAAAAGGTATAATAATAGAATATCTAGTATACACACAGGGATTGCAACATTCACAAAACCCAGCACTACACATAGGGCCAAATAACACTGTTGCGCCCACTTCAGGCGTATTTGTTTCGCAACATGCACGTAAAATGATGGCAAGGTATGTACAAACAGGCCACACTGAGGTAAAAGCGCAGACTGCCTGTCGCGGGAGCTGAACATGGCAAATTGAGCTTTTCCGTGTCATGCATATGCATTAACAGTATAAATCAATAACACTGAATTGAATTGTTTGACTGGTTTGATGGTAGACCAGCTCAAGGTATGTTTTTCCATGATTTTGATGGTTTAGCTGGTTTGACCAGCAAATGATGGTCATTCTAGCTGGCTCTGCTGACCATACCAGCATGATAAGATGACCACACCAGTATGTCCAGCTTGATAAGATGGTTACACCTGCACCAACCAGCTAAACCATCAAAGACCAGCAAGAGCTGGTATGAGACCATCTTCTAAGACCATCTTAGACCAGCTAAAACCAGCTACCAGCATAAGCTGTCTTTTAGCTCTTTTTTCCGGGACGTGGCATCTTTCCTCACATATCTCCAAAGTCCTTTTAGGCAAGTCCTTCCATTCAATGTCCATATTGCAACACATTTTGGCTACTTATCGGGCATCTACTTTGGGCAGAACTGCCAAAGAACATGGCTTCACGACACCAACCTAGCTCCAGATGCGATTGCCATGATGTATTCACAACATACCACATGATTGGCACGATGTATTCACATGTCAATTTTTTTCAGCGGAAGGGGCAACATATGTGTAGATGACTGATGTTTGCATTATGAACTAACCCCATACATTTCTATGGGAGATTCTTGTCTCATCATTAATGTAAAAAATGTAAATCAGGTTTATAGGCCAAGTATACAGGTGCTGGTCATATAATTAGAATATCATGAAAAAGTTGATTTATTTCAGTAATTCCATTCCAAAAAATGAAACTTGTATCATGTATACATTCATTCCACACAGACTGATAAATTGATATATAAGTGTTTATTTCTTTTCACTTTGATGATTATAACTGACAACTAATGAAAACCCCAAATTCAGTATCTCAGAAAATTAGAATATTGTGAAAAGGTTCAATATTGAAGACACCTGGTGCCACACTAATGAGCTAAATAACTCAAAACACCTGCAAAGGCCTTTAAATGGTCTCTCAGTTTAGTTCTGTTGGCTACACAATCATGAGGGACACTGCTCACTTGACAGTTGTCCAAATGACGACCATTGACACCTTGCACAAGGAGGGCAAGACACAAAAGGTCATTGCTAAAAGGCTGTTCACAGAGCTCTGTGTCCAAGCACATTAATAGAGAGGCGAAGGGAAGGACAAGATGTGGTAGAAAAAAGTGTACAAACAATAGGGATAACCGCACCCTGGAAAGAAAACCCATTAAAAATGTGGGGGAGATTCGCAAAGAGTGGACTGCAGCTGGGGTTAGTGTTTCAAGAACCACCACGCACATCAGCTGTTGCATTCCTTGTGTCGAGCCACTCTTGAACAAGAGACAGCGTCAGAAGTGTCTGCCTGGGCTAAAGACAAAAAGGACTGGACTGCTGCTGAGTGGCCCAAAGTTATGTTCTCTGATGAAAGTACATTTTGCATTTCCTTTGGAAATCAAGGTCCCAGAGTCTGGAGGAAGAGAGGAGAGGCACTAGGGTGACCAGACGTCCTGAGCAATTTGGGACAGTCCGGAAATCTAAGCGTTTATCCAGAATCCGGCCCTAATTGTCCCGAACATTATACTCAATCAGAATACTGAGTAGTTATTTTCTAATAAACATTAAAAAACTGTCCGTAGAGAGAGAGCATGCAGCCCCCGACGGCAGCTAAGTGTCTGGATGCAGCCCGGCTACTTTGTTTCTTTTTTGACGTTCTATAATTGGGCGTGAATATGCACTGGTTTTAGCTAATTTTCATTAATTCCTTAACATGGCTGATGTACCGGAACCCCAACATGCCGCTAAAAAGCAAAAGCGTCTATGCAGGTACTGGGAGGAGTGGGTGGGGAGGTACCCGTGGATTGACAAAGCCTTAAGCGACGAGATGAAAGCATTCTGCAAAGTGTGTAGAAGAGAGTTTGGTGTTTCTGTTTTATAGAGTAGGCCTAGATGAAGAGGGCGCAAGTTGCAGCAGCCACGAAGCCGAGGACATTGAATGTGCAGGCAGCGCAGCAGGCAGAGCCAGCAGTGATTAATTGGTTGCGTCATGTGTGCAAAAAAATACGTCGGAAGTTCGGCCTAATGTCCGATGTCGTTTTAACATAATCTACTTAGTCTAACAATTATTTTGTATTCTTACTTAATGACCCATAATTTTGGCAAGGCTTGTTATTAGCCTTAGGCTATTATCCTTATTCTGAAAGGTCTGATTAGCGTTAGGCTGTTATCCTTATTCTGAAAGGTCTGATTTGCACTGTTACGCAGTCATCGTTTTTTTTCCCCACAATGACATTTTGAGTTCATGATTTCTCTGTTGTATTTTGAGGCAGACTCGATGTTTGAATAAAAATGTGTTTTGGTACATGTTTGAAAATTAATTATCTTTTATAATAGTCTATGTAGGCCTACAACCCCCCCCCCCCCCCCCTTCCGCGAAAAAGCGTCCCGAATTTCAGCCAATCTCATCTGGTCACCCTAAGAGGCACAGAATCCACGTTGCTTGAAGTCCAGTGTAAAGTTTCCACAGTGATGGTTTGGGGTGCCATGTCATCTGCTGGTGTTAGTCCACTGTTTTCTGAGGTCCAGGGTCAACGCAGCCGTCTACCAGGAAGTTTAGAGCACTTCATGGTTCCTGCTGCTGACCAACTTTATGGAGATGCAGATTTCATTTTCCAACAGGACTTGCCACCTGCACACAGTGCCAAAGCTACCAATAGCCTACCTGGTTTAAGGACCATGGTTTCCCTGTTCTTAAAGAAGCCCTCTGCAACAATTTTAGCAAAAATTACTTTAACTACAGTATGCAGGTTGAGAGTCGTTCTGATGATTCTACAACACTTTCTGGGTAGTTTGGTAGGTGCTTCCTCTCCCCCTATTGCTTCTCCGCGGAAAAAAACGAATATGCAACTTTCTGAACCCAGACCGGGTAAATCCGGATGTGACTCCGCAGAAGTATCCAATCGCGCCTCGAAAATGTAGTCAAATTGTAGTTTCTAAGAAGACTGCAAAACAGACGCCGACTTGGCTTTGTTGCTGTTGAAATTGTAAGTAGCCTACCCTTGGGTGAACTTCGTTTTTATAATGTGGTTTGATAGTCTGTTGAACAATGTGTTTGCTCGACTGTTTTATTGTGAGCCCTGTATGTGTATAGCTTGGTTTCTTGATGGCTAGCTGGTGGGGGTTTAGCGTAGCAGTCACTTGCTACCGAAGCTGCAGGGGGAGCTATGTCATGAAAAATGCGAGCCCAAATCTGGCAAAAACCAGAAACAGCGAAGGAATAACCAGACCTGCATCCTTTGATTGGTAGAGATCACTGTTGCCATGAAAAAATTAATCTTGTGATCCCGTTGTCGTCTTACCAGTAGTAAGTTGTCCGAAAAAACGGAAGTTACGCAAAATTACACAACAGCACGCCCATTTCAAGTCACAGGACCCCCAAGTTCAACGAAGAGTTCTTACGACTTGAAAACAAAGATGGCTGCGCCCTGTGTTTGTGTTAAGTAGCTGTGCCATTTCAAACGTCCCACATACCCGACCTGTAGCGCGACAATGTGACGTCACAGGAGCGCCGTACCTATTTCTACTCGCGCGTGGCGGTAGCGACACTACTTGCCGTCTTCTCCTGAACAGAGGTGTCGCAACTGAGCAAAAGCTACCCACTTTGCTAGTCCAACACTACGCAGTAGTAGAAGAAGATGGCAGAACTGACAGCAGCATTGGCGCAAATGTCAACACTGGCTAGGATGATGGACAAAATAATTGAGGAAGTCCTTTGCATCACGCCAGACATAAATATGGTGAGTTCAATCTCGTCATGAAACCAATGAGGATGATAGACGAAAAGAAGCACTTTGAGTGCTTCAGAAGAAGCACTTTGAGTACTTAATAATTCTCTGTTTTTATAACTTAATGCCGTTTTGAGCATTATGTCACGCTTGTTTGCCACGTAATTTCACTCGTCTTCGACCACAACAGCAGACACCACTTACATAAAACCAAGGTTTATTAACGAATAGATTAACAATAACATAACAGTTAAAAATAAGATAAGCTTAAAAGAAGGTAGGCCCTAAAAACAAGACATGATTAAAAAATGAGAGCTTAACTATAAGACCATAAGATTAGGCTACGTTTAACGATAAGATAAAAAAAAAATGTGCTAAAAGTAGGCTAAAACTAAAAAAAGATCTAGCCATAGGGTGCATTTAAAAATGTGCATCGTTCAAGCATCAAATATGTGCATCGTTGCATCATCGCGGGTGCTTCTGTGCGTGATCTAAGATCATCTGAAGCACTTTCTGCTTCAGCTGGTCATGCATCTGTAGATCCACAGTCTCCATCAACTCCGCACAGACTTTGAAAAAACCCGCCGTAGGTGGTTGCTGGTTCGCAAGCTGCACACACCTGTCCTGGCTCTCTTGGAACGAAGCCCACATCTTTTCCCTGTGCTCCTTCAGATATTCCAGGTGCGCTGCCACCACAGACTCGTCGCCTACCATCCGTCTCTTCCTGTCTTGGGGCACTCAGAGAGGATGAGGATGCCACCGCTGTCGGAACTTGGGAGATGGGGGGAAATTGGGATGGCGAGGGGTGGAGAGGTTGATCGGCACGGTGAGGAGGATCTCACCGAGTCGGTGGATTCTGTACATGCTTCCGACTCAAACTGTGTCAGAGATGAACCACACAGCTGTGAAGCCTCGGGCGCTTGGCAACACATCTAGGACTTGGTCGCTGGGCTGCATGTCTGGATTGATGTAAAAACAACAATGTTAATAATATAGCCTATAGGCCACGTCAAATTCAACAATTATGTTTAACAAACCGTATCATTTAAATGTTAGGCTATTCAAAGTTTGCTTTTGGCAGGAGCGAATTGATTGAACAAGGAATAATAAATAAAAAATAACATGTTCTGCTTACCTGAATATTTGTTTCTGTCGGCCTGTGCTTCACAAAATTACCAAGCCATGACAGTTCTTCAAGAATTGGTGCAGGTCTGTATCTTCCTGCAGCACCACTTCTTGCAGCTGCCTGCGACCTCTTCTTTGCTTTTCCAAAGCGGTCGCGGAGGTTCTTCCATATCTTCCGACAGTGTGGCTCCTCTCTTCCAACATTCATGGCGATTTCTCGTCATGAATTCTGGCACCTCTGTGTTCCTTCATTGCAGGATCGTAGAGATGCCTGTAGAGGCGGACTTGCTCGGACAGCTTTCCCTCGAACTCGTCCATCTTCCTGTTTCCGCTTTGTCGCGCTCGTCTGAAAAAAATTGACTGGTACGCTATCGCTACCTGGCTTAAATCCTGGAGCGCCAGCAAGATCTACGTCATTTTGACGTCACGTTGTCGCGCTACCGGTCGGGTGCGTCGAGAATGTAGAAGCCTTTACTTTTCTTTTTACTGCTTAGCAATTGTCCTTTTCAATTACTTATACTGTACACATTCCAATGCCTCAAGGGTGTTATGTTGTCTTGTTTGTGGAATATCATGGAATATGTTGTTTATCCGTTGGTGTTGGTAGAAGTGGCTAGCAATGCTGCAGTGTTGCTAAAAACAAACGCTAGACAACGCTACGTTACTTGAGGTGAATACCATGCTCTCTGACTCATTGTGTTGTGACGTAAACGCAGACCGGAACATGTATAGCTCAGTCTTACAAGGAAGTGACGTCATTACACAAGTTACAGGTTGTCACTATGGACAACGGGACTACACCATTATGCCTTACTACCGCCTTTACTAACACGGCTTCTTGTTGAAGATGGATGCCAGGCAGTCAGAAGCGATGTGTGGCCATCCGATGAAAAGGGAAAACTTTTTCACTTTAAAAGCCAAATTTACTCGGTAGGAAGTTGGTCATCTTGTTGTTTTATATTCAAAAGTAAGCAATGTAAATGATCATTTTGTCGTATTTATTATATTGTACAGACATCCCAACCTGCAAAAAGTCATTTCAGGGAGGTGTCACACTAACTAATTTGATCTAATTTGCAGGCGTCAGGGAGCCGCTATCAATATGTGGGAGACTCCAGGAACTTCCGGGAGACTTGGGATGTCTGTATTGTATGATTAGCAAAGGCTCATGGAATGAGTAGTCCCTTTGCTCAGAAATAAAAATATGTACACAGTCTTGTACCTTAGGCTTTTTTGTTTTGCTTTTTTTTTTTTTGCTCGATGTAACGCATGCTAGCTCACGCATGAGCTACATAAGGGAGTTCCACGCCAGAATGAGTAACTAAGGAATATTTCTTAAAGTAATATATGAAAAAGTCAGTGTAGTGAATAAAAGCAAGGTGTAGTGCGAGTGTATGTCTAGGGATGTGTTCAAACAAAACAAAAAGACGACGGTCGAGAGGAGAGGAAGCCCATCTGCGCTTGGAACCCAGGCCTTCAAATACAGGTGCTCATCAGGGCAATACCAAACACCTGCACATCTCGGGCAACCAGCTTCACACAGAGACAGACAAACATGAGCGCAAGTGGGCGGGACCAGTGGAGACCCGGCAGGGTCGTAACATCGACCTGAGATGTTGAATGACTAGTCACGCCGTAGTCTTTATATACGGACTTTCCCAGACGTCGATTGGAGAAATGAATGGAAAACTTTAGAATGTTAGCTTCCATAGTATAGCGTTGTTGAAAGTTCGCACATTGTTTTAAAACGTGCATCTTTTTTTCTTTCTTGCTCTCGGAGCCTCCCGAGCATTTGCTCTGCTGCTGGCTTGTGCCTCCACGTCGCCCAAAATGCTTGATTGCATCGCCATTCACTCCTTCATCTTCATTAACATTCCCAGTATAATTCTCAATCTTTTTGGCCTATATGTGTCCAGTTACATAGTCTCTGTCTGTTCTTGGTCTTGAATTTTGTGAAATAAATTTTTAAATAAATGCAACTTATAGTCCAGTGAGACTTGTATATGTTTTTTCCTCTTCATGACACATTTTTTGACTGATGCGACTTATAGTCCGGACTTATAGTAGTATATTTTAAAATGTACTACTCAAGTACTGAAAGTAAAAGTGCAAGTATTGTGTTATGTAGTTATTAAAGGTGCCATGTGAAATGTCCGCCAAAAAATAAATTCATACTCCACATTCCATATAAGATGGGGGCAGTATACCTCCAGAAAGTGAGTTGGTCTACCCTGGAGTAACAACCGTG
>NC_063210.1:20471931-20491537 GCF_017589495.1 Alosa alosa | reverse complement strand
CACGTGTTTCTCATACTTCAAAAGCTCCTCTGTTGAAAGTTGCTGTGAGGAGTGAAGAAAAAGTAACACCAGTCGCTCCGGAGAGTCCCACCAAGCGAACTCCCCTCCCCAACAACATTTGCTGCAGAGCCAGCCAATCAAATTGCAGTTATGCTAATGAGTAAATCCGCCGAGTTCATAAGATGGTCCGAGACGCCGATTTGCAGATAAAAGTAATTTGTTTTGTAGCCTAGAAATCTAGACGCACCCTGTGGCGGCAAATTAATTTGCTCAGCCTGTACGCCTAGTACCAAACCATAGGGATTTCTATTGGCTGACGCTGTGGACGCCATCCAATCACAGCGCCTATTTTGTTAGAGAGTCTTAAAGGCGGGCTTAACAGGATAACGACAGTCCTGCGACAGTGAACAACAAGGAAGGTGGCTATGGAGAACTAAGAGCGTTGTTTGAATCAGCGCTGCCATCAACTTTGGAGGAGTTGGACTAGTGCTTTTTCTTTTGAAAGTTGAGCAACTCAATGCACTTAAGCTCATTCCTTTCTCAAGAAGGACGTTTTGCCGCTTTTGCTGGCCTATTGCATGCCTAGGCAGTTTGAAAGACAATTCTCTGCCTCCTTGATTAAGCGAGGTGAATGGTTTGATTCCAGACTATACATTTCAATGATATAGGATGGCCCGCCAGGCTAATTTGTTTGTTTTTTTATACTTGGATTTTCTGACCACTAGTGAGAAATAGATGCTGTACATTATTTAAAAAAAGCTGTTATTGTAATCCCTAAACACGTCTAAAATGTTGTTTGAGCCTATAGCCTACACCATCTAACATTAGCAAGTTAGCAGTCAGTGGTTAAAACACCAAAACAAATTTTTCACAGTATTTTTACACTGATAACTACTCAATTAAAAGTCTAAACCATTTTAAAATGGTACAACTGTGTTAAAAAACGGTGGATTCTTTGTCATTTAAACATTACAGACTTTGTCCCGCTTTTACGGCAGTCTTCTTTGAAAAAGCTGATTTTACTGTATTTTACAGGTATATTCTCTTATTATTAAAAATAGAGTATAAAACCGTATTTTTTACGGTAAATGTCAGCTAAAAACCTTTTATTTTTTACAGTGACTGACTAGTTACTGACTTTATTTCATCAAGACTGTTAGTTACTGACTTTATTACATCAAGACAGTTAGTTACTGACTAATTACTGACTTCATTATATCAAGACTGTTAGTTACTGACTTACTAACTTTATTATATAATGACCGTTAGTTACTGACTAGTTACCTACTTTATTACATCAAGACTGTTAGTTACTGACTAGTTACTGACTTTATTACATCAAGACTGTTAGTTAGTGACTGTTCACTGGATTTGAGCCCCATCTGGGCCGGCTGCTGCAGTCCCCGGTGTGCTGTGTGTTAGCTTGATTAACTAGTAGTGCTGTCAGTTAAACGCGTTATTAACGGCGTTAAGGTAAACCTATTTTAACGGCAATTTTTTTATTGCGAGATTAACGTTCTTTTTGGTGTAACAAACTTTGTAGTTTTTTCACAAGCTGTTGCAACAACTAGTAACGTTAGAACAACTACAACACCACACTGGATCTAGCTAGACCGTGCTGCATGTACACGCCCCCTTTTAGGGGAAAGGGAGCTGTTTGGATAATGGAAACCTATGCCATTTTTTGCCATATATGCCATTTTTTGCTCTTTCCAGTTTAGCCTAGGCTACTAACAGGAGTGTCACGAATGTAGGCACAGTCAAACTGCCCGTGGCTGACTATAACTAAGTTCGGCAAGCTTAACTTTACATATCATAACATCAACTAAACATAATTCACACATTCATTCTATCACTTGTAATATGAACGTAGCCTTTTTCCTACAACTAGGTGAGATAATTGCCTGTTATACTGAAGTTCCACAGTTAGCTAGCTAGCAAGCTAACCGTTTTACATGGGATATGGTAAGTGTAGCTAGTATGTGCTGAATGGGTTGTAATGTAGCCAGAGAATGTCTAATAAGCCTACATCGTTTCGACATGAGTAAGTTACATACACATAATTCTTTATAACTGCCGTGTTAGTAAAATTATTGAATGGCCTGTAAATTAATAACTAGATGTAACGTCAAGGTGTGATCTGTCTTTCCCATTAGAATCAATGATATATGTATGTTAACTTGTTTTCCGCTAAAATGGGACGTGATGCAGATTAAATGTAGCCTATCTTTATGATGATGCGCCTTTAGTAGGCTACGTAAAAGCATGCTGCACACACTTGTTTGGGCTTATGAGCCGGCCAAAGAGTAGATTCGTACAATAAACACCAACGCAGTTCTAAACTCCCGGTCAGCTGAATGGTGTTTTAAATTGCTGTGGACACCGATGCCGACATGAGTGCAATGCAGTCTGCTTTCGACATTCATTTACTGTACATTAGATTCCATTCTTTTCAATACAACTCTGCACACCAGCATCGCACTTTGCCGCCGTGTAAATCACGATTCAGTTATATTTGGTCGACGCCGCTCCATCCATTGTTCATCCACTGTTTGCGTGTTAAAAACTTGTGTGTGTGTGTGACAGTGCACCATAGACTGTAGGCCTTGGCAGTGCACTCATGTCGAAAAGTTCCTTATTTTCAACTGAACTCAGAGATAATGAATATAGTATTTTATGTTTGTTATGCCCTTTATTAGCTATATTTCTGAAGAATATATTGTGTTGCCTCAGGTCTGCTGCACATCATTTGATTTGAAATAATCAAATAGACCTACGCCTAAAGTTAAGTTAATGAAGTAACTTGCTTTGATTTCATTTGAATCCTAATCAAGATATTGTTAACATGGACTCCTGGAAAGTTCAGAAATGCAAAATAATAGAATTTTAATCATGCAATAAAATATGTGATTAATCGTGATTAACTATAGGAATTCAGCGATTAATCGTGATTAAACATTTTAATCGTTTGACAGCACTAGTAAAGCTGGGACTTGGTGCATTTGAGGTGTGTGTGTGTGAGTGAGTGTGACGTCACACACACCGGAGCCAGCTGAGGGCAAGAAACGCTTCTCTCTGTGTGTGTGTGTGTGTGTGAGTGTGTGTTTGTGTGCAGCTCTGTGATGATGTATTGTGAGGAATGTGTGTGTGTGTGAGAGAGAGAGAGAAAGCGAGAGAAAGAAAGTGACACAAATAGGACACACAAGAGCAATGTTGGAAGGAGAAGATATGAATATATGATAAGGCATGTGTGACTGTGTGATCTCCAAGTGATGCCAGTCAGAATGTGCTCTGCCCATAGGCTGTGTGTGGTCCTCTGTGTGTGTGCAATACAGTGTAATGCAATGCCCCACTGCTCTCTACTGTATGCTTGTTTCTCTCTCTCTCTCTCTCTCTCTCTCTCTCCTCTCCCTGTCACTTTATCTCTCATTATGTGTGTCTTTGTATGTGTCTCTCTCTCTTTTTCGCTGTCTGTGAATATGTGTGTTTGTGTGTTTGTGTGTGTGTGTGTGTGTGCATGTTCTCAGCATGTGAGTATATTAGTGTGTGTGTGTGTGCACGACGGGGGGATGTCGCTGCAGAGCAGGCGTGGGCGTTCCGGAGGACTCGGAGCAGTCACTCTCCATAAGCATCTGTGTGTGATGAGGGGCTCATAGCCGCGGCCCTTCCCAGCCACAGAGCTCCCTCTTCAGCCACGGGTGATGAGACTCTCCCCCTCTGGTCGTGGAGCCCCTGGCTCTGTGGCTGTGTCACTGGGCGGTTGTTTAGCTTCTGTCATACACACACACACACACACACGTCATACACATATCCCCAGTTGTGCCCTTTCTTGTTCTGCCACATACTGTACATAAGCAGAGATAGAGACAAATCCCCTCTTGCCCTCTAAAGCAGGCAAGACACAAATTATACACACACACACACACACACACACACACACACACACACAATGTACAGAAATACACATAGTTTTAAATACTCAAACAAAACAAACACAGACACATATCACACAATACACACACTCGCTCGAACAAATACATACACCCACACACACACACCCTCTTTAGTGTGCATGCTGCCACAAACACACACACACACACACACACAAGCACCCAGACACTTACATGGTCCACCTATGCTTGTGACAGCGCAGCGTTGGTTCTAGTTTCGCTTGAAAAGGTTCTTACATGTCCGCCATTGAGCCCCTAGCTGCATGCATTGGCTGCTCATTGGCTGCTGCACCGAGTCACTCTAAATGCAACTTTCATTGCCACTGCGCTTCATTGATGAACAGGGATAAGTGAGTGAGTGCAAATGAATGGGAAGGTGAAGGGGGATTTCCAAGGCCATGGCATTCTCTACTAACCTGACTCTCGCCAGATGAATTTCGTTCCGCCTAGCTCCACTCACATCCATCTGGGATCGGTTCTGTTGAGAGTGATTTCGGCACCAGATTGTATGGTAGAGCCAATCAGGTCGCAGGGCGGGAGTTTCATAGATGTGACGTAGCGTAGAAGCGACTGTGAGACTGTTCTCAGCGTCACGGGTTGGCTTCGATGTGAGTGGTTGAAGTAGCACGTTAATAGATGACGGACAAGTGGCTTATCCAATCATATGCAAGCATTTTTTGATTAGGCCCAGCCTTCTGAAGCACCACTCCAATGGATTGATCCCAGATGGATGAGTGGAGCAAGGCGGAACGAAATTCATCTGGCGAGAGTCAGGCTAATTCTCTACAGCTCTGTTGTTAGACTAATTACAGTACTTTTATTCTAGTTACTCTATAATAATGTTCCACAACTGTAACTCACTTTGGATAAAATGTCAGATTCATAAATAAATATAACCAACATGGCAGTGAAGACTATTTCCTACTTTTCCTATTTGCTACTATTCACGTCTTGATTCTTTCTGTGTTTCATGTGGTAGTTTACTGTAACACAAAACGAATTCAATGGTCACTGAAAGGTCACTTTAATTGAGCATGGTTTTCCATGGCTTATGAGGATGTTATCAGTATATCAGGATGTTCAGGCTTATTGTGATGTCTGCTTCTCAGTGTATGAAACAGTAAATTCGAGCATCTCAACTTTCAGGCTCGTTATGATGACTACATCGTGGAGCATCTTTGTTGACTTTGAGACTTGTTGTGATGATTGTATTTTAGTTGATTGTAACAGTGTTGCAAAGCATCTTTGCGATTTTCAGGATTGTAAGGATGCCTGCTTCTCAGTGTATAAAGGAGCATCTTTGTTGACTTTGTGACTTGTTGCGATTACTATACTTTAGAGCAGTGGTTCTTAAACTTTTTGTCTGGCGACCCTCCTAAAAAACATTGGTCAAGTCACATGACCCCCTTCCCTCCAACCGGCAAAAACTAAAAGTGTTCTCTCATAGCTAGGCTATGTCAACACCAACGGTACTGTCAATGGCAGCCTTTAAAGCTGCAGTTGGCAAGTCTGACAGATTGAGGGGACTTAGCCAATTTTGAATGTTTACAACTCTAATGCCCCTCCCCCACTCTCATTGAGTTTGTGCTCGTCAGTGCGCACCAGACTGCACCCGACTGTGATTGACAGTCAGATCCCACACAGCCCTGCTCTGATTGGACCAGAAGAACCAGGAGCTGTGGATTTTTGCAAAACAAATAACAGGCAGAAGTAGTTTTTTTTCTTCTAAAACCGGCTGATTTATGTTGTTCTGTCGGAGCATAGTGTCGGTTTCAGTGAATATAGAAAATCTTGCCAACTGCAGCTTTAACAATCTGATTAATTATTTTCCAATGGATAATTAGCAGTCATTCAATGTATAACTGGTACTCCTGTGGCAAAAGAAGGCTGTATTGTGTTCTGTCACTGGTAACCTCATACAGAGCATCTTCGAGCTAATCATTGCAAGAGGTGCAGGTAGAGATTTGTGTAATCAGAGCATCCACTTTGGGAGGAACATTATGGAAACACTGTGACTTGTATGCCTACATAAGGCACTGAATATCCCAGTTGTTAAACATATTTCTCTAAAAATGTTTAGAAAACTCATTTTGCGACCCCTCCCATATTTTTGGCGACCCCCCTGGAGGTCCCGACACCTGGTTTAAGAACCACTGCTTTAGAGTATACAACAGTGTTGCAAAGCATCTCTGATTTTCAGGATTGTTGTGATGCCTGCTTCTCACTGTATAAATTCACATCTTTGTTGACTTTGTGAGTTGTTTGCGGTGACTGCATATAGAGCATCTTTGTTGACTTTGCGACTCGTGTGTGATGACTGCATCGTAGAGATGTACGAATACATTCAATTCCTGATTTGGTATGATTCACGATTTTAAGTTCACAATACGATTTTCCCATGGTTTCTTTAACAGAATAAGCTGCAGACAAATTCTAACTTAAAAATATTCTTTCATTTATATAAACTGAGAGGAACACAAGGTCTGAAATTGAACTCCAATATTATTATTGTTGCCAATAATCGGCATGTCCGTGTTTTATCACTCTGAGCTCGCGGTGGTTGGCATTCATGTGAGGAAGGCAGACCTCTTTGTATGCCAGCAATGGACAGATACTTTTCAGCAGTCACTATGATAATATGAGCGCAAAGGGAAATAATTAAGCTATTTTATCAAAATCCATTCAGTCTATTTGATTTACTCTTGGTGTATACAGTACATCTTTCCATCGAGAATCATGTATTATCAAAGTGAAAAGGTTGACAGCACATATCAACGGTGTGAGATACAGTATATGCTGCGTTGCGATGACTGCATCGCAGAGCATCTTTGTTGACTTTGCAACTTGTTGAGATGCTTGTATTGAAGTAGCCTGACGTAGCCAGAACTCAATTCTATCAGAGATTTTCTAATGAGGAGACACAGCACTCAAAAAATCCTCCATAGAAATGCATGGGCTTAGTTTGTAATGCCAATATGGCAGTTGTCTAAGCATATCAAACCCCTTCCGCGGCAAAACGTCGACATGTGAATACATTGAGCCAATCTTGTGCTGTGTTGTGAATACACTGAGCCAATAATGTGGTGTGTTGTGAAGACATCGTGCCAATCATGTGATCTCGCCACTGGAGCAAGATTGGTGTCGTGAAGCCTTGCGCACGTGCATTTCTGCCGAAATGGATGCCCAGTTTTGAGTGCCCAAAACAAGTTGCAATATGCCGGCTGAGTGGAGGGACTTGCCTAAAAGGACTTTGATTCTGTTCAGAATAGGGATGTCCCGATTTGCACTTCTGATCCGATACCGATATTGTAGCTTTTAGCATCGGCCGATACCGATACCGGCCGATCCAAGCATGTATTAAAGATTAAAGATATTTACTTATTTTGTTGTAATACTCATGTTGAAAAGGGTTTTACTCTTAAGAACAACTAGCCAACCTAATTAGGTTAGTTTGAATAATCCACAGTGGTTGGTAATGAGAAGCTGACCTGTTTATTCTTAACAGGGTTAAATAAACACAAAATAATAAATAGTCAATTAACCACACAAACTGAATTGGCATCAGTGCTCTGCTCTTTGAACAACAAGAGGTAAACCAAGGCTTAAAAAGCCATCAGTGCAAACAATATTGTAAACTGTATAAAAAAAGCAAAACACACAGAAAAGCTGAGTAGAAAATAAATAGTCAATTCAAACACAAACTGAATTGGCTCTGCTCTGAGTGTAAACCAAGGCTTAAAAAAGCCATCAGTGTAAACAATATAAAATTATATATAAAAGCAACATACACAAAACCTGAGTAGAAAATAGTCAAATTACCACACACACACTGAACTGGCTATAACAACCCAAATAACTGTCACGCCTTCTACAGTATTGCTATCTCCTCCACACTTTACTGCTCCATCTCCATACTCCCTTCAATTTCTACTGTTTGCCCTGGCTGCAGTCTGAGCATGATGGGGAGATTCTTCTTCACAAAGGTGATCATTTCAACATGCTCAGGTGTCAGCCTGCTCCTGTGCTCATCAATGATAAGTAAGACTGCGCTAAAAAGCCTCTCACTGTTGCATTTTAAAAGCGAAACTGATGCCACAACTGGTCTGGGTTTGCTGAAGTAACCTAGGCCAGGGGTTCCCAAACTTTTCCACGACAAGGCCCCCCAAATACCACTAGGTTCTGGCCAAGGACCCCTTGATGTGTTATTAAACCCATCGACATTACTACGGCAAATGTAAAAATACATTAAGCTAATTCTAATAATTATTTTAGCCACAAGCACTTTGCGATTGAGCATACAGTGTGTAAAAATTGCATTTGGAGCTTTCTGCTATATGAGAGCTATCACTCTACTATTATTCCCAGTCATTATCATGGAAAATATAATGTTCAGATATGCGACAAATTATTCTAATGGCATTGTATAACAACCCTCATAGTAATAGGTATATTTAAACATTTTCAAATGTATTTATTTGTTGCTTTTATTTTTCCTTCCAAATTGCTGAGGCCCCCCTGGCACCCCCTTGCGGCCCTCCAGGGGGCCCCGGCCCCCACTTTGAAAACCACTGCCCTAGGCTAGAGGCTGCATTTATTACAGAAAAGCAACGTAGCAAGTAGGCCTATCTACACTATTTAGAGACAGGAGCTTAAGTTTACCGCAACAACAGCTGTCACTAATTCACATCGTCGTAGGCAAACGGTAAAAAAAGTTATGATAGCCTACTGGAAGCTTCTACCCTTTTGGATGTGTAGAGTTGTAGGCCTAGGTGCACTTAGTTGTTAGCGATTGACCAGGTTGCTTTTTGAAATGAAATGCGTTTAGTTTAAAATTTGTTAGGCTAGCCGATTGTAAAAATAGGGAAATTAAAGTGCGTGCTGTGCCTATACATTACACAAACAATCTTTTGATAACATTCGTTAGACAGGCAAAGCTGTCAGCAGCAACATGCATAAGAGCCTTAATAATGTAAGAGGGTCTCGCGGACACTCGCGGTCGTGGTTAACATTAGGTTATATTAATTCAACTGTGACATGAAATGTTTGCTCGATAACTTTAAATTCTTAGTGGGACATGCACAGACAAGTGGGATGCTGGAGAGGTCGCTAGGTGTGCTGAAAAAACGCGGACCGGATTTGGGGGGAAAAGCTGAAAAAAACTGGAATGGAATACCTACATCGGTGCACTGGAAAACACGGACCGGAGTTTTGAAAACAAACTGGATTGGGAGTCCGGATCGGGATTTTCCCGTGCAGGCCGATCCCATATTGATATGGATTTTTTTGCTAATATCGGCGGCCGATCCGATCCAAATATCGGATCGGGACATCCCTAGTTCAGAACATGAGTCTGGAAGTGGAACATCGGGACGTGATTATGGGGCGTGTTTCAAACAACACAGGGGAGAACGTGCCTCACACAATTGGATAGACCTAACCAATCAGAGCAACGGAATAGTCTACTGTGAATCCTGTAAGGGCAACAGTCAAAACATCCCTCTTCTCGACAATGCCTTAATCGCTGTTTTTCGGTTTGTTTTTTAAAGTTATTGCACTGTCAATATATTGTACAGAAGCGATAGCGACATCTAAACGTCTAGCTTCTGAAAGCTTTTTGCTGTAAACAAAATCAACCGCCCATTCAGGTCACGTGAATGCATAGGCACCATTGCTAATCTGTCCATTATTGTGTAGAGCCTACCCGGACGATTTGATCTGGCTGATCTTCATACGGCATAACAGCTTGTCAAAGGAGCAAGGCCAGACAGAATTTCCCGACCTCAAATTTTGTGGGTGGGATTAAAATTCGGGTTGGCTTCCAGGCTAGCATTGTAGAGCATCTTTGTTGACTTTGCAACTCGTTGCAATGACTGCATCATAGAGCATCTTTGTTGACATTCCGCTGCTTTTCGATGACTGCATTGTAGAGCATCTTTGTTGACTTTACGCTGGGTTGCGATGACCGCATATCTCTCTGTGGCCTCATGGTGCTGTGAAAAGGACGATGTGTGTGTGTGTGTGTGTGTGTGTGTGTGTGTGTGTGCATGTGTTTGTGTGTGTGTGTGTGTGTGTGTGTATGTGTGTGTGTGTGAAAAGGACAGTCCCGTATGTGTCACTCGGCCATCTGCAGCCAGCCATGAGACGCACACTGACACGAGACACCCAGGAGGAGAGATATGATGAAACACAGACACACACACACACATGCATGCACGCAAACACACACACACACACACACAACACACAAGCAGAATGACCTCAGAGTCTTGATAGTGTCAGTCAGCTCAGTCCTCCCTTGTACATCCATTCCTATCCTCTCTTGCAGTCTGTCTAACATCGCCAATTTTGCAATGTACTGTTATTCTGTAATAGTATTCAAATTTGCCTATAGCCAGCAGTGTTCATTTTATATTTGGCCTATATTTTGTTCGACTTCTTTTAATATGAGCAGTTTTGTGAATGTTCTAGGTTCTCGTCTCCTGGTTCTATTTTTGCCATGTTCTCTCGCCTCGCTTCTCTTCTCCTCTCATGCGTTGTTCTCCAATGATAAAGCTACTGTATGATAAATCACCTTCAGTCTGCTCTCTGTAAGGATTCACCAAGATCCCCTCTCTGCAAGGGTAAAGCTGGGAAACGGTTGTGCAATATTTATACAGCCTTCCTGAAATGTATGCTGAGTAGGGGAGGAGGGGGAGGAGGAGGAGGAGAGACAGAGAGAGATAGATGATAGGAGAGGCAGAGAAAGAGAAAAGAGAGAGAGTAGGGAAAGAGAGAGAAGGGGAGAAAGTGTCTAATGTAAAAAGAGAGGGAAAAGACAAGGAGAGATAAAGAGAAAACAGAAGGGAAGAGAGAGAGAAAGATAGATAGAGGGGTGAAGAGAGAAAGAGAGATAGAGGGATGAAGAGAGAGAGAGAGAGATGAAGAGAGAGAGAGAGGGGAGGAGAGATGAGAGAGGGAGAGATGAAGAGAAAGAGAGAGAGAGAGAGAGAAAGAGAGAGGGATGAAGAGAGAGAGGGAGAGATGAAGAGAGAGATGGGGGGAGAGATGAAGAGAAAGAGAGAGAGAGAGATGAGAGAGAAAGAGAGAGAGAGAGGGATGAAGAGGCCGGGGCTAGTGATGAAGAGAGAGAGGGAGAGATGAAGAGAGAGATAGGGGGAGAGATGAAGAGAAAGAGAGAGAGAGGGATGAAGAGGCCGGGGCTAGTGATGAAGAGGCCGGGGCTAGGGATGAAGAGGCCGGGGCTAGGGATGAAGAGGCCGGGGCTAGTGATGAAGAGGCCGGGGCTAGTGAGCCCTAGCAGGGAGCAGATGGAGAAGTGCGCACACACAGCTCGTAACACCGTTAGCACAAATCTGACATCTCCCTTCCTCTATTCGTTTTTTTACTCTCTCTCTCTCTCCCTCTCCATGCCCTTTCTCTGTCCCCTGTTTTTTTCCCCCCTACTGCTTACACAATCTTTACAAGGGGCTGTGTGTTTTGGACATCCTCACCACAAAACCTCTCCCTCTCTCTCCCTCTGTGCATGTTTGTCTCTCACTCGCCATTTACACACACACACACACACACACACACACACACACACACACACACACAGCAAGAGAGAGAGACAGTCTTCATTAATTGCTCAAAAGTCACTTTCATAAACTCGCTCCTTTGTTTGATCTTTTCCTCTCTCTCTCCCTCTTTTCCTCTCTCTCTCTCCCTCTTTTGCTCTCTCTCTCCATTCCTCTCGTTCTGTTTGCTCCATCCTCTACAAGCATCGCTAAGCTCAGCAGTTCTGATGGAAAGAACTCTTTCTCTCTCTCTCTTCTCTCCATCTTTCAACCTCTTTTCTGCATGTATCTCTCTCTCTCTCCAAGTGTGTGTGTGTGTATCTATCTGTGTGTGTGTTTATGTGTGTACATTAGTGTATGTGTGTGCGTGCCCAAACCAGGTCATGGTGAGGGAGTCGTGAGGAGGAAGATGCTAACACAAGCTGAAGGCGGCTGTGCACTATTACATAAACACACACCGCTGCTGTTTGTGTGTGTGTGTGTGTGTGTGTGACTGTGAATGTGTGTTAGTGCTTGTGTATGACTGTAAGTGTTTGTGTGTGTATGTCTGACTATGTGTGTGTGTGAGTGTATGTGGTTTTGTCTGTGTGTGTGTGTTGTGTGTGTGTGCGTGTGTTGTGTGTGTGTTTGTATGTATGTATGTGTATGTGTGTGTGTGTGTGTGTGTGTGTGTGTGTGTATGTGTGTGTGTGTGTGTGTGTGTGCGCGTGTGCGCGCGCCAGCTCCCAGAGGCCTTGGCAGCGTGGTGTTTACACCCCTGCAGCTCTGCTTGTGTTGCTCATACCCACGACCCACAATGCACCTGGGCTGGGCCTGACCCGACACAATGGCAAGCCCGGGGTGTCAAGCGCAGAGGCGCGTGGAGCAGCTGAGAGGTTGAGAGACATTTTCTAGTCCTCCGAGGCTACTGTAGGAATGCATTGCACACATACCACATAGAGCACTGCCCCACACAAACAAACAGCCAATCAGAAAGGTTCTTTGTACCTCTGTTAAAGGCCTCCCCCTTTACGGAATACTCAATGAGAATAGAGGGTGAGAAAATTCTGAGAGAAAGTTCTTGCAAGAGTTCTTCATCATTTCTTAGGTGGAACACCTTAGAGTTCTCTGTAATGAGAACCATGAGCCCGATGTACAATTCCATCTATCATTAAATCATGACTAGGATATTTTCATCATATTTGTCTTCTTTTAAAGCTAACATTTCAATAACAGTGTATTATTAAAACACCATGATATGCTATAATACATTTTGACAGCTCTACAAGGAGGGGAGATACCTCTGTGCTTTCTTAACAGGCTGTTGCTGTTCTCCTTTATTGATTCCCGATATGAGGATGGAACTCAATGCACAGAAGAAAATTCACCCAAAAATGCTTTGTTTCTTTGTTTCTTTGCATCACCACTACTGACTCCTGCTGTGTGTGTGTGTGTGTGTGTGTGTGTGTGTGTGTGTGTGTGTGTGTTTTGAAGGACCCCCACCCCACCAGCAAAGACACATTAGTCGATATGAGTCCATTCACTTGAATCATCACCATTACAACGCTGAGTGACAGACGACAGACTCCATGACACAAGGGGGACAAATTAGTGTCATGAAAAAGTCACTGCGCGTGTGTGTGAGTGAAGAAGAAAGGGCGAGAAGGAAAGAGAGCAGTGATGAGAGACAGCTTCTGAGAGAGAGAGGGAGAGAGACAGAGACAGAGAGAGAGAGAGAGATGAGAGACATGGAGAGATACATGATTAAGAGAGGGAGCGGGGGAGAGGCTGTGTGTGCACACGCATGTATGCATGCATGTATGTCCATGGAGGATGATGTGCCCGGAGCTCGAGCAATCGTGTTGCCAGTCGTCATGCTTGAACACTAAGCCTCATACAAGAGGTGGCGTGTCTGACGAGTTATATCTCTGTGAGATGACAGCCCCTTTCTCCCACTCTTTTTTATCAGTCCCCTCGCTCACTCATGATCTGGCCGCAGTGGGCAGCGACTCCAAAACGACTGCAAAACGACTCCAATACGAACCCAATACGAACCCAATACGAGTCTGGGCAGGATCTGTTCAGGCCCGGTCAGTCATTGGCCGCTCTAATGTTGACAACTTGGCATGTATCCTATTTAAAAACAGCTGTACAGCATGTGGCCTGTTTAAAAAAAAAACAATGTGCCGCGTGTGGCCTATTTAAAAGCAATTGTAAGCTTCAGTGAAGACATTTGAGGATGAGATAGCTTTGAATTTTGATGGCATATTTTGCTACTTATCTAGTCACAGCATTCTTTCTGCTTTTCTATGGGCAGATTACTGATGCATGGGGTGCCATGGGGTGGCACGGGCACGGCAACTGGCGCATGGAGACGTCCCCTTTGATCTCCGTGAATCAGAATTTCTGGCCCCAGCCGTGGCGCAGCTGGCTGGGACACCTGCACCGTGCGCCGGCGACCCAGGTTCGATTCCCGCCCCGTGGTTCTTTCCGGATCCCACCCCAACTCTCTCTCCCACTGGCTTCCTGTCATTCTCTACTGTCCTGTTGATTAAAAGCATAAAAGGCCAAAAATTATACTTAAAAAAAAAACACATCTTCCATTTCCAGCCACCACCACCAACAGTGGATCAAAACCCTGCACACCAGCGTGGTTCATATAGGCTACCTTTGAGAATCACGAATCATTTCTCTAGGCCTCAGTCCAGTTGCTTTGTAAGGACGGAGGGGATATTTTTGAGGCGCTTGAGCCTAGTTTTGACTAGTTTGATGTGCTGCACACCTATTAGGAGTGTGTCCAAGCCAAGGGCTGGCTCCCGTGTCCAGGTGGGCCTGACCAATGAGAGGCCCTCTCTCTCATAACCGTAATGCAGCTGTTGGCCTCTCAGCGCCTTGTTTTCTCCCCTTTTAAAAATAAGGTCCATTGATCTCGATCTCGTATTGACCGGAGCCTCATTTCTGACCGCTCTTGCCAGGGTGTCGTGGTTAGTGTTGCCAGGCGCGGCTCCGCTTGCTCATTGGCTGAGCCGCCGCGGCGGCCACTCCTCGTTTATCGACACTGCAGTGGCACGGAAGACGACTGAAATTTGCCTTGAATCACTTCTGCGATAAGTAAAGACCATGCAGCAGCTGTCTTCTTCATCAATCTGACACCGTTAAGGGATATGTAACTGATCAATTTAATACCAACCCCCCTTTATTGAGTCCCACAGCAGTGCCAAGAACTGTTATCAATAAATCATTAATCCACATATTGGTATTGAATAGTGAGACATGTTTCTCATACAAACCACAATGAGAAACTGGATTGCTTATTACTTTTCAAAAGCCTTAAAGTATAGCAGGTACCTTTCGTATTCTGTTGCCATAGTATTTTTAGTGTTATGGCTATAACTTTCTGTAAAAGCACGGAAATCACCAGGGCTCCATATTACAGGATCGAACCATGGGCGACAGCTCAGTGTCATTACCCCTATCAACAGGAGCTGATGATTGGCGCACAGGATGCATGATACTTAACAGTTCAGACAAATGGTAGACAGGATCAATTATAAATGACAATATGTTAAAGAATGGCCCGTCCAGTCATTAAATCTCTAGAGTAGTGACGCTCGACAATCTTTAGACTTGGTATCCGCGGACATAACTAACAACTAATGGACGTTATTAATTAGCTTCAGTGAACCAGACATTTGCCGAGAGCTTCGTTTCGGGGCACATTAAGACCTTAGCCTAGTCCATGTTCGGTTTTGAATAATGACAGTGGGCCTACAGGACAGATATATGGCGATTTGACTATCTGTCAGCCAGCTCCTGAAACACTGGGTGCATTTAGGCTACCTTGCGACATGGTTGACAGGGAGCTCCATTTAAGGACATCCCATCTTAAACAGACATTTAACGACCAGTCTAACTTGTAATTTTATCAAGACAAATGAGTTTGCATGGTTCCTGACTAGCCTATTTATGAGGCAACTTTCCCCTTGGGCTGTTTTTTTCTATTTCCCAGGCATTTATTTGGCGATAACCCACTTTTCTTCTTACCTATAAAACAGCCCGATATCCCGTGATGTTAAGCCAACTCATCAGATCACATGTATTTGTATTACTGTTACAATTGTAACGCAGGTCAGGAGCCCTTTTGTGTGCGTGCTCCTACATGGCATTAAATATTTACGGAGGCCGAGTTCGCTGTCTGTGTCAGCGACCTCTCGACCACTGGAAACAAGGGCGCAGAGGTGCAGCATCGTTCGGTTACGTCAGAGCGGGTTACTCAAGCCTATTCAGCAGTAGGTAGCATTACATAGCATCTGCTTTTACGCACTAATTTCAAATGGTTGGGCTTCTTAAACCAGTTTCTTATTTGACCTTAAAATAAGCTTAGCAGGTAGTTTTGTACACAAATAAGTGTTTCTACATGGAATGGTAAAAAGCAGCTTGTCTGTATTCCCTAGACTTTTTCTCACATCATACAAAGGCTATACTACACTGGGGAGATTAATTCAATATTTCTGTTAAGATATTTTGTAAAAAAAAACGAAAAAATGCATGCCATGCACTTATACATACATGTATTTAGGGCCTTCTGAGAGGCTGAAAGCATTTTCCATGTCCTGTGTCAGTTCATGTCTCCCATCATCTATAATACATAATAGCCTACTATTATTAATAACCTATATGCAGTTGCAGTTGCAGGCTCCTGGTAGTACGCCTGAAAGTACACTTTATGGTTAAAAGAGATTTAATTATTAGATTTACGATGCATCATTTCAACTTTAACACGTGTGGACAGAGAAGCGCACCGTCTGGACTTGAACATTTTCGGCAAACCGTAGAAATGACGTCTTGTATCGAAGCAACGCTCGAAAACTGAACAGCAGCCACCGCAGTCACTGATCATCGTCATCTCGGCTTGGCTCAAGCCCCGGAGCTAGAAACTCTCGCGTTAGTTGAGCGTTTTTTGCTCTCCACCCCGACAACCCTTCCTACCCTCCCTTCCCTTCCCGTCTGTGTTCCTCTCTCTCTCTCGGTGTGAGGCACATGAAATTCGGAGGCGATCTCCTCCCGAAACCCCGACCGCAGCAGTCATCGAAGCAAGCAGCGAGACCCCCTCCCCACACAACATGGCTACAATTGTAACCTCGACCAGGTTTACCGACGAGTATCAGCTTTATGAAGAGCTGGGAAAGTAAGTGATAGTTTCATTTGAGATGTCTTCCGTGCAACTTGGTCTTTTTTTTTTTTTTTTTTTATACAAAATCCCATTGTCTTGCTAGGATGTTGACAGGAAGACAGTGACTTGCAATGACTCTCACCCCAAAGCTATGCGAGGAGCTTATAGATCAAGTTCGCCAGAGATGTGCACATACAACATTTTATCTGCTATTGATTTGCCCTCTGTAACGGATTAGGCTACTTGCGCATATGTTGCATGTATAGGCTACCCGTCTATCCTTTGCTAAGGCTTAATGGACGGGGAACCATTCTCGCGGATACTTTTGCTATTTTTCCCGTGGCTGCTAGCCTGTCATTTTAATCTCTGTTTCACTGGAATGCTTTATTACTAATTGGAAAGCGATTCGCGCAGTTCAGAGGAGATTAGGCTACATTGTGGCTGCAATCGGACTGCGCGATGAGAAGGCAGAACGGGAAATGAAGCTACTTTTATGTTATAATGTACACTACGTTGCATAGTTTTACTGCTGTGACGTTGCTATTTCAATAAAGGAATCGGATTTAACATACACAAGGGCCAAGCAGAATAAACGAGATGAGATGCGTTTGTTTCCTCAATGTCTGACTTTCTAGAGGAGGTTTTATAGCAGTGCCAGCATTGCATGGGACATCGGTGTCAAACGAGTTTACAAGGCCATTTTGTCGTTCTTGCTACGTAGAACTTATTCCATATCCTTATAGCAGTTATATTCACTAATCCATGTGTGTTATGCTAAGTCAATATAGTAGTCACAGGGCAGTCGATACGCTCGCTGCACGTCTTGCATTCATTTGTGAGCAGCTACGTCAGCAATGATTGACAATCCTCTTTTTCCGTGTGTGTGTGTGTGAGAGCGCCCGCGCTCTCGTGAACGTGCGCTGGTGTGTGTGTGTGTGTGGGTGTGTGTTTCCCCTGTGCGTGTGGTTTCTAGTTTACCTACATGAAATGCACGACTCATGAACATGTTTAAAAATATTTTGCAGGGGTGCCTTCTCTGTGGTCCGTAGATGCGTAAAGAAATCCTCAGGACAGGAATATGCTGCTAAAATCATCAACACAAAGAAACTATCAGCAAGAGGTAAGGGAAATAAAATATTTCAATAGACTGCCTCTGACTTCTGTAAAAGGCAGCAGCACGCTGTCATACTGATGTGTTGACTGTAACTGGTCTTATTTGGGTGACTGGGCTGATTTATGTGGCCTTCGTCTGGCGGTGAAGGAGACATGACCCTCACTTTTCATTGTGGGCACAAGAAACCTGATGTTTCTTTTGCAGTGAGCAGTGTTTTGTGTGTGTGTGTGTGTGTGTGTGCAAGTCTGAATGGGGATTACAAACTATGCTCCCCACACACACACACACACACAACCCCCCCCAACCCAACCCCTCCCTGTGTTCCTTCCCTTGCACAAAGTTTATCAATACCATGTGGCATGAGGCAGGAGAGGCTGTCGACTGGCTTCCAGAAGAAACCTCTGCTTCCTATTATGTACAAGTTTAAACAAACCAGGCTTGGGCAGACACGTGGTGGTGAATGGCCAGACCAGAGAGGTCTGAATGTCTTTAAAGAAAAAGAAAAGAAAAAAAAAGACAAATGATCAGCACGGGCCTGGTGTGGGTTCACGGTAGTGTCACACTGTAATTGAGCACTCACACACACACACACACACACACATACACACACTCATGAATGATTGCTTTTCATTCATTTGAGCAGGTAGCTGCCAGTACCTGGGTGGATCTCACTAGTTTATTGATCATTTTGAAAGAGAGAGGGGGAAAGAGAGAGAGAGAGAGAGGCCGAGAGACACAGAGTCTCAGAGAGAGTGAGAGAAAGAGAGAATGAGTGTGTGTGTGTGTTTTGTGCATGATGAGGCTTCTACTCGAGACACTGTTGAAGTGTAACTCTTCAAAAGCACTTGCCTCTTTCTGTTCTGTTAAAGTATATGGTAGGAGCAGGCTTCACTCAGTCTCTTATGTTACTTTTTTTGAGAGTGCTTGGCCAAACTTAAATGTTAACTCAGAAAGAAAAAAGGCCGCACTTTGCATATATGTGTTTTATTGCACAACACTGTGCAATGTGCAATAAAACACATATATGCAATGTGCAATAAAACACATATATGCAATGTGCAATAAAACACATATATGCAAAGTGCAATAAAACACATATATGCAATGTGCGGCCTTTTTTCTTTCTTTCTGTTCTGTGCATATGAATGCATAGCGGTGGAATGGACTCCAGAACTGGTCTGCCTCAGTGTTGGCCCACATCTGGCTAAGATCTGGCCTGGTTCTGGCACAGTCTGGACCAGAACGAGCCTGAGGCATTGGCACTGTTCAGTGCTCGAGGTGTCATGCGACCCGCCGCAAAGGATGCTGGGAAGAGTGCGTGCAGTAGGGACGAGCGTATGGGCTGATGTGGCAACAGCTTGTCTGGGCGATGCCGCGTCATCTCAGACATCGGGTCAAGCCGCTCTGCAGCTGTCAGCCGGATGTCCATCCAAAAAAAAGAAAAAAGAAAACACGTCTGTTGTAGCAGTCAGCGGTGTTGGTAGCCACCATCTTCGAAAAGTCAGGTGTGTTTGAGAGCTGACATGCAGGAGACTTTCTTCCTCTCTCCTTTCTTCCATGTCTCTCCTCTCTTCTCATCCCTCCCTGTCTCCCCATCTCTCACCTCCTCCTCTCTCCTTTCTTCCATCTCTCCTTTTTCCCCATCTCTCCTCCTTTCCTCTCCTCTCTTCTCCTCCTCTCCTCCTCATCACTCCGAGAGCCTCTCTTTACCCCCCTGCGTTCTTAATTGACAGATGAGGTCGCGGCCCCTGCCCCGACACATGTCAGCTTTTTTACATCAAAAAGCCGATAAGCAAATTGTTTAGCATCAGAGTGCAGAGGGCTCATGAGCTAATGA
>NC_063210.1:20434431-20444431 GCF_017589495.1 Alosa alosa | reverse complement strand
GCTTGCGGTGCGCGGGTGTGTGGTATTGCCAGGTGTGGCGCGCCCAGGTGTGGTGTGGTGTGCCGCGTGTGTGCCACGTTAGCGGGTGTGTGGTGTGCCGTTCTGGCGGGTATTGTGGTGTGCCCGTGTGTGTGCCACATTGCGCTGGGTGTGTGGTGTACCCGCGTTGCGCCCGGTGTGTGGTGCCCGCGTTCGCCCGAGGTGTGTGGTGTGCCGCGTGTGTGCCACATTAAGCTGGGTGTGTGGTGTGCCACGTTGCGCCGGGTGTGTGGTGTGCCACGTTGCGCCGGGTGTGTGGTGTGCCACGTTGCGCCGGGTGTGTGGTGTGCCACGTGTGTGCCACATTGCGCTGGGTGTGTGGTGTGCCACATTGCGCCCGAGGGTGTGGTGTGCCACATTCGCGGGTGTGGGTGTGCCGCGTTAGCGCCCGGGTGTGCCAGGTGTGCTGCGTGTGTGCCACGTTGCGCCAGGTGTGTGGTGTGCCACGCGTGTGCCACGTTGCGCCGGGTGTGTGGTGTGCCGTTGCGCCGGGTGTGTGGTGTGCCACTTTGCTGGGTGTGTGGTGTGCCAGCCAGGTGTGTGCCGGTTGCGCCCGGGTGTGTGGTGTGCCGCGACCGTATTGCCACGTTAGCTGGGTGTGTGGTGTGCCACGTTGCGCCGGGTGTGTGGTGTGCCACGTGTGTGCCACATTGCGCTGGGTGTGTGGTGTGCCACATTGCGCCGGGTGTGTGGTGTGCCACATTGCGCCGGGTGTGTGGTGTGCCACGTTGCGCCGGGTGTGTGGTGTGCCACGTGTGTGCCACATTAGCTGGGTGTGGTGTGCCACATTGCGCCCGGGTAATGGTGTGCCCGCGTTGCGCCGGGTGTGTGGTGTGCCACTTTGCGCTGGGTGTGTGGTGTGCCAGGTGTGTGCCACGTTGCGCCGGGTGTGTGGTGTGCCACGTGTGTGCCACGTTGCGCTGGGTGTGTGGTGGGGCTCTGAGGCTGCTACAGCCACACTGTTCCGCTTCCGTTTGAATCCGAAAGACTTCTGTTCCATTTTCGCCTCTCGTCTACACGACTCTGAAACGGAAACCATTTTAAAATCTCCTGGCATGAAACAATTTTGAAAACACTTTCGGCCCCCGGTATTTGTTTGGAAAACTTTGGCTTTGTGTTGTCATGACAGCCAATCCAAAACACATCTGAGAATTATGGCCCTATGTTCCCATCCTGATTGTTTCTTTTGTTGTTTTTGTAATAAACCTCTTATTGATTTTCATAAACGAGGGACAAGACAAGTTAAGTATTTTTCATTTTTTTTTGTAATGCAATGTTTATTGATTTTTCCAACATAGGGAAGTATACACAGAATTTGTCAATAATGGTCCAATTTGCCCTTAACCCCCTCCCCCCCTAGACAAGTTAAGCATTATGAAACATATGAGCAAACCCATGTAAAGATGAGAGGAAACTAAAAAGATAAATAAAAAAATAACATTTGAGTTTTATAGAGGGACCTTGTTTCTTCCATGCTGCATTCGGCTTGCCAGGCCAGAGGTAAATGCAACATGGACACCGAAGTCCGAGCTTTATTAGGCCTGTTGTCATTGGTAGCATTGACGCATTTCATAATGCTGCTGACCACGGACTGAGTGAATGGTCATTTGATTCGGGCTTCAGGTGTCCTGTGCAGACGTTGAAAATGTGCCAAAATGACATCAAAACGGAATAGTGGGGATATTGCCTGAGATAATGTGTGTATGTGTGTCTGTGTCTGTCTGTATGAGAGAGAGAGTGTGTGTGTGTGTACGTGTGTAAAAGTGAGTCTGTGTATGTGTGTGTACGTGCGTGCATGAAAGAGAGTGTGTGTGTGTTTGTGTGTGTGTGTGTGTGCTCAGGGACGCAGTAACAATAGAAACACACCTCTGCTTCTATGACCCTCTCTCTCTCTCTCTCTCTCTCTCTCTCTCTCTCTCACACACACACACACACACACACACACACACACACACACACACACACACACACACACACACACACACACACACACACACACACACTGAAACACAGACTCTCTCTCGCACACACACACCTCTGCACTCACTCAATCACTGACTCAGGTTCAGGTGTACAGTATATACATTTGTAAATGAAGCATGTTGTGTGTGTGTGTGTGTGTGTGTGCGTGCGTATGTGAGAGTGACACTAGTGACCCTGCTCAGGCCTGGTGCTGTTCTTATCAGATCCCGGCCAGAGATGGATATTGCTTAACCTCACACATTTATGTACACACACACACTCTCTCTCTCTCTCTCTCTCTCTCTCTCTCTCTCTCTCACTCTCACTCACTCACTTACTAATTCTCTTTCTTACACACACTCAGTCATTACCTCACTAATCCTCTCTTACACACACACACACACACACACACACACACACACAAGGTAGGAGAGAGCTCACCTGAAATAGCAGTGACACAGTGTTTTGTGTAAAAGCTAATGGGATTGAGTGTGCACTGTCTGCCAATGCACACAAACACACACATACACACATACACACACACACACACACACACACACACATACACACACAGAGACAGTCATAGTACAAATTCACTGACTGATCGTAAGTCCATTTCTCCGAGTGCTTCCTTCCTCTCAGTACCTTGGAGAGTGGCAGCAGACTGAGAGTAGTGTGTGTGAGTGTGTGTGTGTAAGTGTGTGTGAGTGTGAGTGTGTGTGTGTGTGTGTGAGTGGGGGAAGGTCAGGACTCACTCTTGTGTAAGAGTCTGATAACCTTCAGTGCTCCCAGTTATGATGCGATCCTAGAGCTGTGCGTGTGCATGTGAGTTTGTAAGACTCTGTAGTAACACATGTAAGTGTGTGTGTGTGTGTGTGTGCGGCTTGCTGAAAGGTGGAACATGGAATTGTCTAGCAAATTCAATTCCAGAAGTGCTTTAATGTCATGACAAATTAGTGTGTGTGTGTGTGTGTGTGCTCGTGCGTGCAGTGTGCATGCATGCTTGTGAGAGAAGCCCAGGATGAGCATGAGAAGGGATCTCTGTATGCTTTGGTAGTCATATCTGTGTACGAGTCTGTGCGTGTGTGTCTGCTTGCATCTGTGTGTGTGTGTCTGCATGCATCTGTGTGTGTGTGTCTGCATGCATCTGTGTGTGTGTGAAGATGCATGCATCTGTGTGTGTGTGTCTGCATGGATCTGTGTGTGTGTGTGAAGATGCTAACTACATCTTCCCTGTTTTAGGACACTGTTTTTAATTCAGTGCACTTTTGCACATGTTCTTATCCGCATGTTAGCTGACTGACTGTCCGCAGGTTTGTAATTGTTAATGGGTTAATTGGGCCACTCCCACTCTGGTGCCTTATAAAAGGTCCGGGATTTTGGTGTGTGGAGACAGACCGATTGAAGTGCAAGTTGATATGTAACATCCATTTTAAAACAGTTTTTAAATAAAAAAAAAAGACTGTTTTCGACAAACAAATATCTGGACAGTGTTTAAAAAAAATGCAAGATGGTGGACAATATTTCACAGTGTGTTTTTGAGACTGTGAATGAGAATGAGGTTTTGTAGTTGCTAACTACATGGCACTATACTGTGAATCAGATCTGGCCCTGAACTGACTAAGGTCTACCGCCTCCGAGCCATATCTGTGCCAAATCCGGCCCGTATTCGCCTGGTATACATGACGTGTTTTCCACATATAAAGGGTTTAGGGAGGACTGGCGGTGTTAGTGTGAGTCATCGTTGTTTATTTATTTGTTTGTTTGTGCATGATAACAGCCAATAATAAACCACTTAATCTTTATGCAAAACATCTAGGCCACACATTTGAATCCATTCAGTTCTGTCCATGCGAAAGACGTCTTCATTTCACAATCTCAATTTCCGGGCCCTTTTCAAACCGAAAGCATCTCGTACAAGAGGAACGTGTGAATGTTGCCTCTTGGTGGAAGTAATTTGCGATTATAGATCTGAGTCAAGCGTTCATTCATCTCCGCATGAATAATTAAACGGCGAACCTTTTAGATTTGTCAGCACCAGTACATCAGCGCTTGAGACTGCGGGAGGGAGGAAGTGATAAAGAAACGAAGGATGAAGAGAGAGAGAGGAGAGGAAGATGTGTGTCCTGTGATGGTCCGTTTTTTTACCACTGTGGCCTGTGTCAGATGGAGGCTTTGGTCAGGCTCTCGTCCCGTATACCACTGTGGCGCGCGTGTGTGTGTGTGTGTGTGTGTGTGTGTGTGTGTGTGTGTGAGTGTGTGAGGAAGACGCGTGTGTGTGTGTGTGTGTGTGTGTGAGGAAGACGTGTGGCTTGTGTCAGACGGAGGCTTTGGTCAGGCTCTCGTCCCGTATACCACTGTGGCGTGTGTGTGTGTGTGTGTGTGAGGAAGACACGTGTGTGTGTGTGTGTGTGTGTGTGTGTGTGTGTGTGTGTGAGGGAAGATGTGTGGCTTGTGTCAGACGGAGGCTTTGGTCAGGCTCTCGTCCCGTATACCACTGTGGCGTGTGTGTGTGTGAGAGGAGGACACGTGTGTGTGTGTGTGTGTGAGTGAGAGTGAGAGGAAGACGTGTGTGTGTGTGTGTGTGAGGAAGACGTGTGGCCTGTGTCAGACGGAGGCTTTGGTCAGGCTCTCATCCCGTATGCTGGGAGAGCTGCCTCTCAACAGGGGGGTGTCATGTCCACTGATGGCTTGTGTCAGATAGTGACAGAAAAGATATTTCTTTGGCAGTGTTTGGTTCTCTCTCTCTCTCTCTCTCTCTCTCTCTCTCTCTCTCTCTCTCCTTTCTCTTTATCATTTCTTTATCTTCCTCTTCCTATCTGTATGTTTTTAAATCTCTGTATCTCTCTTTGTCTCATTCACTGTCATATCTCTCCCTGAGTCTTTTTGCTTTTTAAATGTCTGATTCTTGCCCAGTCTCCCCCCCCCCCTATCCCTCCTTAACTCTCTCACCTTCCTCTCTCCTCTATCTCCCCTTAACTCTCTCTCTCCCTCTTTCCTGATCTCCCCTTAACTCTCTCTCTCCCTCTCTCCTCTATCTCCCCTTAACTCTCTCTCTCCCTCTTTCCTGATCTCGCCTTAACTCTCTCTCTCCCTCTCTCCCGATCTCGCCTTAACTCTCTACCTTCCTCTTTCTCTCTCTCTTTCCCTCTCCCATCCTGTCTCTCTCCCTTCCCCCCCTTCTTTCTCTACCTCTCTCCCTCCACCCCCTTCTTTCTCTCTCTCTCCCTCCCTGTCTCTGTCCCTCTCTCCCTCCTCCCTCTCTTGGCTGGCGTGGTGGAGATGGCACTCTGCAGATTTGGAGGCTGCGGTAGAAAGTCTCTGCTGGTAAATGCCAGCGCTCCCTGGCCGTCCATATGAATGAGCCTCTCCTTCACGCTGACCAGAGGTGTGTGTGTGTGTGTGTGTGTGTGTGTGTGTGTGTGTGTGTGTGTGTGTACAGACAGTGGGAGGGTGTGTCGGCATCATGGGGAGAGGAGAGGCGCATGGCTGTGTGTGTGTGTGATTGTAAATATGGATGGTTGTTTGGTGTGTGTGTGTGTGTGTGTGTGTGTGCACGCGTGTATGTGTGTGTGGGAGAGGGTTCGTGGGAGGTTGTGTGAATTCTCAATGTTTCGCATCTCAATTTGCGTCAGTAAATCCACCCTCAGTCTCACAAACCTTTCTTTTCTTTCTTTTCTCTTTCTTTCTTCATTCTTCTCTTTTATCTCTTGTTTAACTCTATCTCTTCCTCATCCCTCTGTCCTGTTGTTTCTGCAGATGATTCCGTTTTTGTCGCTCTCTCTCTTTCTCCCTCCTCTCCTCTTCATCCTCTCATCATCTTCCTGTTTCTCTCTCTCTCTCTCCTCTGCTCTCTTGCTCACTCCATCTTCCCCTCCACTCTTCTTTTCTTTTTATCTGTCTTTCTTTTCTTTTTATCTGTCTTTCTCCCTTTTCATCTCTACCCATCTCTCTCTCTTTCTCCTATTTTGCTCTCTCTCCCTCTCTTCTATCTCTCTCACTATCTCTCTCTCCCATCTCTCTCTCCCTCCCTCTCTCTCTCCATCTCTCCCATCTCTCTCCATCTCTCTCTCTCTCTCTCTCCCTCTTTCCCTCTCTCCATGTCTCTGTTGTGTCTCAGGCTGTTGTGTGCTGTGCTGCCTCTCTCTCTGTCTCTGGGGTGGTCTAATGAAAGCATTATCTCTACAAGTCACGGAACATGAAGCTGCTCTAATTCCTGCTTTATCGCCTGCACTGCTTCGCCTGCCTGCCTGTGTCCATACACAACACACACACACACACACACACACACACACACACACACACACACACACACACACACACACACACACACACACACACACACACACACACACGCCTGCCTGCCTGTGTCCATACACAAGCAAAGCACCACTGCATGCCTGGCCTCTCACTCCATCCCTCCATCTCTCACTCTCTTCCTCTCTTTCTCCATTTCTCCATCTCTCCCTCCATCTCTCTCTCCCTCTCTCTCTCTCCATGGCTGGCCTCCCTCTCTCTCCCTCCATCTCTCCATCTCTCCCTCCCTCCCACTCTTTCTCTATTTCTTCATCTCTCCCTCCATCTCTCTCCCTCCATCCCTCTCTCTCTCTCCATCTCCCCCTTTCTCCCTCTCTCCCTCCCCTCCCTCCCTCTCTCTCTGTCTCTGCATCTTTTTCCTCACTACATCTCTCTCTTCCTCCCTTCCTCTCTTCCTCCCTTCCTCTCTTCCTCCCTTCCTCTCTCGTTGTCGCTGCGTATCAGTTCAGTTCAAGTGAGCTTGGTTGGCGTGGTGTTTGGTTAAAAGAACTCCGTGTTCAAATACACGGTAAACACGGCACACATCTCTTGCCCTCTCCCCTCTCTTCTGTCTCCGACCCTGTTGCAGCTACACTTAGCTCAATCGATGGCAAATGGCCATCATCAAGCTATTAGTGTGTTTGTGTTTGTGTCTCTGTGTGTGTGTGTGTGTGTGTGTGTGTGTGTTTTGTGTTTTGTAGTTAAAGCTTGTGATGTAAACTTCCCATGTATCATGTTTCAAAGATGAGGTGGCCCACCCAAACCCTATGCTTCTGCTCAGTGTAATATTGTGGTGGTAAGATAGTGTATGGTGGCTGAGCAGGAGGTGTGTGTGTGTGTGTGTGTGTGTGTGTGTGTGTGTGCGTGCAAATCTAAGTGTATGAGTGTGAGTTGTCTGGTATCTGTCAAATGAAGATACAATCACATATTAGAGACAAATTTATAAGGAACAGAGAGAAAACTGTGCATTCTCTCTCTCTCCCTCTCTCTCTCTCTCTCCCTCCCTCTCTGTGTGTGTGTGAATCTGTGAGGGTTCCCGTTTTCCCACCACCTCCTCTTTCCTCTGTTTCCTCTCTACTTTTCTCTCCTCCTTTTCTCTCTATGTTTATCTCCTTTGCTCCCCCCATTTTCACCTCTCCTTATCTAAGCTTCTTTCTCATCCTTTCATTGTTATGATTCTTCCTTTATTTAAGGATGTGCTGATATATCGGCCAGCATCAGTATCAGCCAATATCAGCCTTGTTGACTGTTGACTAACATTTACCGATGGCAGTGGGTGATGTTTATCTGTTATGTTACATCAATTCTGCTGCACGGTCAGGGGTTCCCAAACTTTTCCACGACAAGGCCCCCCAAATACCACTAGGTTCTGGCCAAGGACCCCCTTGATGTGTTATTAAACCCATCGACAATACTACGGCAAATGTAAAAATACATTAAGCTAATCCTAATAATTATTTTAGCCACAAGCACTTCGCGATAGAGCATACAGTGTGTTAAAATTCTGCTGCAATAGGTAAATGTTGTGCTATGAAGGCCTGAAAGATTGGGAAATGGTTCAGTTATTTCTTTAATAAATATTTTTGTTTCCACTCTATTAACAGGTATAAATAACAACAAAAACAAAGTAAACTAACAATTAAAATAAGTAATAATAATAATAAAATAATATTATGATAAGAAATTTTTAGTATCGGCACCTGTTGTCGGCCAAATCGTTATTTAAAGCAACACCAACGAGTTTTTTGTACCTTAAAATAATGTTTCCAAAATCGTTTCAGTGGTTAATCAACTTGTAACCGTGAACGGCACTTCTGCATTCGCTTCGCAGCCCTCTATCGGCTATAACCTCACTATGCAGGGTGTCCGCGGGGTTGTAAAAAGTATTAAAAGGTAGTAGGCTAAATGAAATTAGCCAAATTTAAGGCCATTTAAAAGTATTAAAAAGTAATAAACGTCATCTGATGAGGTATTCCATTTTCGAACCACTAACTATGATGTTTTCCATTTGTGTTAAGTGCAGGCCTATCTCCTAAAATTCGCATGAATTTATTAATATTATATTAATTATATGTGCGAGTAGGACCTGAGCGATATGTCAGCAAAGATAATGAATGCTTTGATGTCAGTGTGCGTTCGCGGTAAAAACTTTTAGCGCCCCTCAAACTCTATGATCAAATTGGATATACGGCTGGCTTACTGCCTAAACTTGTTGCCAAAAGTTCGCTACCATTTACGATGTCATGGGAAATTTTATTTTTTCGGACATTTGGTTAGAGGACTCGAGATTCAAAGACTGGCTTAGGCTAGTTGGCAACAGGCAAGAGGCTTATTACCACATCTGTAAAAAGACAATACATGCCCCTGGATGGGAGTGAATGCCGTCAGGTCACATATGGAGTCTACCAGAGCCGTTTTTCTACCGCTCTGGAGTCTTACTAGCCAGCAAACAAGAATGGGCGGACGTAATCAGAGGTGGAAGAGTCGACTGCCTGGCTCATCGGCTCAGTAGGGCTACTGCCTCCACATAAATATGCGTCATTGAAGCGATCAGTAAGTCTACGCTACCAGCCGTCATTGTCATCCAAAAAAGTAATCATTTGCGCCATCGCGTTTTCAATGACAGGCTGTAAGAGCAGCAGACATAGCCTAAACTAGGCCTACATACAGTATCACAATAACCCCTTTTCAAATTAAAAGTCCCCATAAAGGCAGAAGGCCTTTTCATTCAAATAAATATATATTTAAATGAAAGGGGGAAAAAACAAGAATATAACGTATGCACATGTTATAAGTGGTTATTTGCAATGAGCTACCCCTGCCTTGACTACAGAATATAGGTTAAATATAGCCCTGACAGTGTTGTTTTGTTTAGGCTATAAGATAAGGTTTAGGCTATAAGATTTAACATTTTCTACCCTCAGTAAATGTCATGTTAAGGTTAGTTTAACAGGTTTTACCTTTACATTATTCAAAGCTTGCTCAGGAGCTATAGGGTTACTCCCTTGATGTAGTATGTGATGAGATCAAAGTCCCAATAGACTTGCTTAAAATTAGTTGAATATAAGAACCTGTGTAGGTTTGTATAGGCTGTATAGTAATATGCTATCAATATATTATAATATAAGTCAATTTGTCAATTAGTTTCCACAAAATTCCCCAGAAGTCACCATTGAAGGGGTTATTTTTCAAAATGTTTGTCACAGGGAGCATGCAGGCCCAAAAGTATTTTATCACATGGGGCCCACATTCTCCAGCAGCACCCAATTAATAATTAGTATTTTTGTAAAATGTGACAGCCTATTTTTGAATGTGATACCTTGACTGGCAAATTATATGAGACAGCAAGGGTGTGTGTGTGTACTGTGTATGGTCGTGGGCCTTTTTAGAAGAAAGTCCAGTATACCTTTTCTTATTTTCATTTGTCATTTTGTCTTGATTGAGATAGAATGATAGTGAAAGAAAGCATGTAGTGCTGGAGAAGTGGTGTGTGCTCTTCCTACACATAACAATGAAATAACTTTTTATCTTGGGTTAGGATTAAATAACAAATAATTGTCTATAGGCCAGTGTTTTTATTGAAGCAAAAAAGGAACAAAGTATCCAGTAACTGTAATAATAGATACTTGATTTGAATTGTAAGCATTGCTACACTTTCTTACTCAGAAAGTTAAGGAACAAAAATGACAGTAATCTGTTACTT
>NC_063210.1:20424431-20426931 GCF_017589495.1 Alosa alosa | reverse complement strand
TGTCCTACCTTGGCCTGCAGTCTGTAGGGAGAGTTTAGTGAAAAGGCAAGTCAGTCAGTGTGTGTGTGTGTGTGTGTGTGTGTGTGTGTGTGTGAAAATGAGTGGGAGAGAGAGAGAGGCTCAGGAGGATCTTTCCCCTTTTGCCAGTACGGATTTCACTTAGAGCCCCACCACACACACACACACACACACACACACACACACACACACACACACACACACACACATAAAGCATCTCATTATGAAGGGCGGCAGGATGGAGTCATTAGTTCTGCACCAAAGGCCTCAATTTTTCCCATGAATGGCCAAGACTCCCCTCCCTGTGCTCACAGATCTGAGTGCATACATCAGGCGAAAAGTTACTGTGTGTGCGTGTGTGCGTGTGTGTGTGTGTAGATCCATATGTTCGATGAAGATGAGAGTTCTGACACAGCGATGTTCTCATGATCCTCTTGCTCTGCTGCTAGTGATATCACTGGCACTATTGCTGTCTACACATGCACACGCACACACACACATTAGCGCACACACACACACACAACACACACAACACACACACACACACACACACACTAGCACACACACATACATACACAGACACACTAGCACAAACACACACACTAGCACACACACACTAGCACACGTGCACACACACACACAGACACTAGCACACACACACTAGCATACTAGCACATGCACACACACAAGCACACTAGCACACACACACACACACAGACACTAGCACACACATGCACTAACACACACACACACACACGCACACGCACACACATTCATAACCACAACTTTGTTCAAATGTGTATTTCATTGGGTGTGCACTGCAGAGAACACACACTCTTTATAAGTGTTACACTCTCTAAAACACACACACACACACACACACACACACACACAAATACAAGCACACACACACACACACACACACACACAAAAATACAAGCACGAGTACACAGCAATTTCGGCTCTCTGAATTTATTTATTGCCTTGTCTCTCTGGGGATGGAGTGGGTTTGTTTTTATGAAAATGTCAAATTATGAAAAGTCCAACCATCTTTATTAACAATGTTCTCTCTTTTTTCTATGTTGTCCCTCTCCTCTCTTCCTCTCCTCTCCTCTCCTCTCCTCTCCCACTTTCTTTGTTTCTCTCTCTTTTGCTTTCCTCCAGATCATCAAAAATTGGAGCGCGAGGCCCGAATCTGTCGTCTCCTCAACCACGCGAATATTGGTAAGTGTGTGCACCTTATTGCCTTATTGTGTGTGTGTGTGTGTGTGTGTGTGTGTGTGTGTGTGTGTGTGTGGGTGTGTGTGTAGGTGTGTCTCTGTGATTGAATCAGGCCAGGATGGAATACTGCAGAGAACACTGCACTAGAAGTGCTGTGCTCAAACCACTTTTGAAAGCACACACGCACACACACACACATACCTGAACACTGTGTGTGTGTTTGTTATGGACCATGTGCTTTATGACCCACACACTTCTCTTCTTGAAGGCATGAGTGATGTAAAATCTGAGAATATTTAGTTACTTAGTTCTATTTGGTTTTGGGGGGTTTTGACTAAGTGGCACTGTCCATCGTTATTTATCTTGAATTTCCCCTTGAGGATCAATAAAGTATCTATCTATCTATCTATCTATCCACTATCTATCTATCTAAAGTAGCGTAGTCATGATTATTTATAGTAGTCTAGTCATGGTTTGTGTGGCAGGACAATGGCTATTATGGTTGTTGATGGCTGATAGTCATCTATTGGGATGGATTATCAACGGTCTAATAGGCCAATGAAATGTCCATGGTGAGGCCTAGGTGAGTGCGTGTGCATCTCTGTGAGTGTGTGTGTGTGTGTGTGTGAGAGATGCATTCTGCCTCCTCAGGTTCAACACTCCTACACACTCTTGGTTGCTTTCTGTCTGTCTGTCTCTTTCCCATCGTCACTTTCTTTCTCTCTCTCTCTTTTTTCTTTCTCTCATTCCTTCTTCCTTTCCCTCACTTCTCTTCTCTCTCTCTTTCCTGTGTCATGGCAGATGTAAACTTTAAGCCCTCCCTTTCATTTAGCTTGAATCAATATACTCCCTCTCTCTCTTCTCTCTCTATTAGCTCTCTTCATATTTCTCTTCTTCATCCCCCTTTCTTCCAGTCGTTTTCCCCCCCATCACTGTCTCTATTCCTTATCTTCAGGTGACAGGGTGACAGGGTCTGCTGAAGGTGGCCTTTCTCCTTTCTGTCTTTTCCTTGCCGCCTCTCTATCCTCCTTTTCTTTTCTCTTCTTTTCTTCCCTCTCGTCCATTCGTGGTCTCTCTCTCTCTCTCTCTCTCTCTCTCTCTCTCTCTCTCTCCTGGCCTCACTGCTCTCTCTCTCTCTCCTGGCCTCACTGCTCTCTCTCTCTCTCCTGGCCTCACTGCTCTCTCTGAGGGACAGCTTGTCATGATTTTCTGCTTGGCCTGCAGTTAAGTGCTGAACAGCAGAGAGGCAGGGGAGGATGGG
>NC_063210.1:20401931-20409431 GCF_017589495.1 Alosa alosa | reverse complement strand
CTAGTTAGGGCCAGTCCTGGGCAGTCATGACAAAGGAGCCCGGTAGATATAAGCCCTTTGATACAGTAGCTAGTTAGGGCCAGTCCTGGGCAGTCATGACAAGGGCCCGGTAGATATAAGCCCTTTGATACAGTAGCTAGTTAGGGCCAGTCCTGGGCAGTCATGACAAGGGCCGGTAGATATAAGCCCTTTGATACAGTAGCTAGTTAGGGCCAGTCCTGGGCAGTCATGACAAGGGCCGGTAGATATAAGCCCTTTGATACAGTAGCTAGTTAGGGCCAGTCCTGGGCAGTCATGACAAGGGCCCGGTAGATATCATCCTTTGATACAGTAGCTAGTTAGGGCCAGTCCTGGGCAGTCATGACAAGGGCCGGTAGATATCGCCCTTTGATACAGTAGCTAGTTAGGGCCAGTCCTGGGCAGTCATGACAAGAGCCCGGTAGATATCGCCCTTTGATACAGTAGCTAGTTAGGGCCAGTCCTGGGCAGTCATGACAAGGGCCGGTAGATATAAGCCCTTTGATACAGTAGCTAGTTAGGGCCAGTCCTGGGCAGTCATGACAAGGGCCCGGTAGATATCGCCCTTTGATACAGTAGCTAGTTAGGGCCAGTCCTGGGCAGTCATGACAAGGGCCGGTAGATATCACCCTTTGATACAGTAGCTAGTTAGGGGCCAGTCCTGGGCAGTCATGACAAAAGCCCGGTAGATATCGCCCTTTGATACAGTAGCTAGTTAGGGCCAGTCCTGGGCAGTCATGACAAAGGGCCGGTAGATATCGCCCTTTGATACAGTAGCTAGTTAGGGCCAGTCCTGGGCAGTCATGACAAAGGGCCGGTAGATATCGCCCTTTGATACAGTAGCTAGTTAGGGCCAGTCCTGGGCAGTCATGACAAGGGCCCGGTAGATATCGCCCTTTGATACAGTAGCTAGTTAGGGCCAGTCCTGGGCAGTCATGACAAGGAGCCGGTAGATATAAGCCCTTTGATACAGTAGCTAGTTAGGGCCAGTCCTGGGCAGTCATGACAAGGCCCGGTAGATATAAGCCCTTTGATACAGTAGCTAGTTAGGGCCAGTCCTGGGCAGTCATGACAAGGGCCCGGTAGATATCGCCCTTTGATACAGTAGCTAGTTAGGGCCAGTCCTGGGCAGTCATGACAAGGGCCCGGTAGATATAAGCCCTTTGATACAGTAGCTAGTTAGGGCCAGTCCTGGGCAGTCATGACAAGGGCCCGGTAGATATCAGCCCTTTGATACAGTAGCTAGTTAGGGCCAGTCCTGGGCAGTCATGACAAAAGGCCGGTAGCCCTTTGATACGTAGCTAGTTAGGGCCAGTCCTGGGCAGTCATGACAAAGTAGATAGCCCTTTGATACAGTAGCTAGTTAGGGGCCAGTCCTGGGCAGTCATGACAAGGGCCAGTGAATATCGCCCTTTGATACAGTAGCTAGTTAGATCCTGGGCAGTCATGACAAAGGGCCGGTAGATATCAGCCCTTTGATACAGTAGCTAGTTAGGGCCAGTCCTGGGCAGTCATGACAAAGGGCCCGGTAGATATAAGCCCTTTGATACAGTAGCTAGTTAGGGCCAGTCCTGGGCAGTCATGACAAGGGCCGGTAGATATCATGCTTTGATACAGTAGCTAGTTAGGGCCAGTCCTGGGCAGTCATGACAAGGGCCCAGTAGATATAAGCCCTTTGATACAGTAGCTAGTTAGGGCCAGTCCTGGGCAGTCATGACAAGGGCCCGTAGATATCATACTTTGATACAGTAGCTAGTTAGGGCCAGTCCTGGGCAGTCATGACAAGGCCCGGTAGATATAAGCCCTTTGATACAGTAGCTAGTTAGGGCCAGTCCTGGGCAGTCATGACAAGGGCCCGGTAGATATCGCCCTTTGATACAGTAGCTAGTTAGGGCCAGTCCTGGGCAGTCATGACAAGGGCCCGGTAGATGCCATCCCCTTTGATACAGTAGCTAGTTAGGGCCAGTCCTGGGCAGTCATGACAAAGGGCCCGGTAGATATAAGCCCTTTGATACAGTAGCTAGTTAGAGACCAGTCCAGTCAGTCTGGGCAGTCATTTGATACAAGCTAGTTAGGGCCAGTCCTGGGCAGTCATGACAAGGGCCCGTAGATATCGCCCTTTGATACAGTAGCTAGTTAGGGCCAGTCCTGGGCAGTCATGACAAGGGCCCGGTAGATATAAGCCCTTTGATACAGTAGCTAGTTAGGGCCAGTCCTGGGCAGTCATGACAAGGGCCGGTAGATATCGCCCTTTGATACAGTAGCTAGTTAGGGCCAGTCCTGGGCAGTCATGACAAGGGCCCGGTAGATATCGCCCTTTGATACAGTAGCTAGTTAGGGCCAGTCCTGGGCAGTCATGACAAGGGCCCGGTAGATATCGCCCTTTGATACAGTAGCTAGTTAGGGCCAGTCCTGGGCAGTCATGACAAGGGCCGGTAGATATCAGCCCTTTGATACAGTAGCTAGTTAGGGCCAGTCCTGGGCAGTCATGACAAAGGCCCGGTAGATATAAGCCCTTTGATACAGTAGCTAGTTAGGGCCAGTCCTGGGCAGTCATGACAAGGGCCCGGTAGATATAAGCCCTTTGATACAGTAGCTAGTTAGGGCCAGTCCTGGGCAGTCATGACAAGGGCCCGGTAGATATCGCCCTTTGATACAGTAGCTAGTTAGGGCCAGTCCTGGGCAGTCATGACAAGGGCCCGGTAGATATCGCCCTTTGATACAGTAGCTAGTTAGGGCCAGTCCTGGGCAGTCATGACAAGGGGCCCGTAGATATCGCCCTTTGATATACAGTAGCTAGTTAGGGCCAGTCCTGGGCAGTCATGACAAGGGCCCGGTAGATATCGCCCTTTGATACAGTAGCTAGTTAGGGCCAGTCCTGGGCAGTCATGACAAGGGGCCGGTAGATATAAGCCCTTTGATACAGTAGCTAGTTAGGGCCAGTCCTGGGCAGTCATGACAAGGGCCCGGTAGATATCGCCCTTTGATACAGTAGCTAGTTAGGGCCAGTCCTGGGCAGTCATGACAAGGGCCCGGTAGATATCGCCCTTTGATACAGTAGCTAGTTAGGCCAGTCCTGGGCAGTCATGACAAGGGCCGGTAGATATAAGCCCTTTGATACAGTAGCTAGTTAGGGCCAGTCCTGGGCAGTCATGACAAGGGCCGGTAGATATCGCCCTTTGATACAGTAGCTAATTAGGACCAGTCCTGGGCAGTCATGACAAGGGCCGGTAGATATCGCCCTTTGATACAGTAGCTAGTTAGGGCCAGTCCTGGGCAGTCATGACAAGGGCCGGTAGATATCGCCCTTTGATACAGTAGCTAGTTAGGACCAGTCCTGGGCAGTCATGACAAGGGCCCGGTAGATATCGCCCTTTGATACAGTAGCTAGTTAGGACCAGTCCTGGGCAGTCATGACAAGGGCCCGGTAGATATCGCCCTTTGATACAGTAGCTAATTAGGACCAGTCCTGGGCAGTCATGACAAGGGCCCGGTAGATATCGCCCTTTGATACAGTAGCTAGTTAGGGCCAGTCCTGGGCAGTCATGACAAGGGCCCGGTAGATATCGCCCTTTGATACAGTAGCTAGTTAGGGCCAGTCCTGGGCAGTCATGACAAGGGCAAGGGTAGATATCAGCCTTGGATAGCTAGTTAGGGCCAGTCATGACAAGAGCCCAGTTGATATCCCCCTTTGATAGCTAGCTAGGTCCAGTCCTGGGCAGTCATGACAAGAGCTCGCTAGATATCGCCCTTTGATAGCAGGAGAAGTATAAACCAAGTCAGCTCCAGACCTGGGCCAGATTGAAGCCAGAAAGGGCTGCTGTGGTGGTGCTTTGTGAGGTTCCCCCTGCACTGTAAAACTCTTTGGGTGCCTTAGAAAGCAACACATAAATGCAATTTGTTGTTGTTGTGGTGGTGGTGGTGGTGATGATTGTTGATGTTGTTTTCTCAGGCATCCGGTGTGCTTCTATTTCAGCCGTTTCAGTGATTTGATCCTGATGCCTTTGAGGTGCCTTTTAGGCAAAGCCCAATGGCATCCATTGACACGCTCACAGCTTATCTGGGGGGACTAAATCGTCCTGTGCACAGGGTTTCAATCTCATAGCACTGCTGCATATCGATGTGTCCTTGGACAAGGTGTGTGTGTGTGTGTGTGGGGGGTTGTTTGGAGGAAATGTTTGTTTGTATGGAGACGAGAGCAGGAGGGAGGGAAGGAGGGAGGGAGGAGAGAAATGGAGGACAAAAGAGGAAGAAAAAGGAGAAGGTATGTGGACTTGTACAGCGGGCAGTGCTTCCACTTGGCCAGCTTCACTCAATGATCCTTGTCTGGCTGGATCGTCTTGGGGATCTACGGTATCCGCAAACTTTAATTTGTATTTTTTTTCAGTGACGCTGCAACGCAGCTGCAACAACCCAAACAACCGGTAGATGGCTCAAGTGAGCAGGGTGTCTCGTAAATAAAAATGGAGCCTGGAAAACCCTACACAGACTTCACTACAGACTTTAGCAGACTGGTTTAGAAATACCTTAATAGCCAGAAATTTGCCTGCCCTGTGCTAATAAAGAAATATTTGGTTAACTGCGAGTGAATCCTGTTTGCAGCCGTACAACAAACGCAGGACAAATTAAACATTCTGGTTTTCTCCGAGTGCAACGATGATAGACAGACATCATTTGGACAAAATATAGAGCATATTAACCTCCGTTGCTCAACGAAATGCCTTCCTGTTACGTCCTGTTATCACGGAGTTACAGGCGATAAACGATTTTTGATGGTCACAAGTTTACTTCATTAGCGGTTTATTTTTTGGATTATTAAAGAGTGTTCTTCATTTAAAGGTTTTACTTCGTGCTTATGCAGTAGAGCATTTAGTGCTCTCCCCAATCCCAGACGTTCACATTGTATGTTTGTTTGTAATGGATGCAACCCTTGAGATAGGCTATCGCGCTTTGACGGCAATGAGTTGTTACAGACATGAACCAAGACATATAGCCCAGCAGCAATCTAGGGACTGTTCGTTATTTATTGAAGGGGCCACCGGAGGAATTTTGAGTGCTTCAGTCAAAAGCTGCATGATCCTCTCTTGCCTGCTAGAAATTGTTCAATGACCCTCCGACAGAATTGTTAAAAAAGACATGTCAAGCAGTCAATTGACTACATTGCAGTCAAGAAGTAGACAAATTAAGACACTGTTTTGATTTATGTGAGTTGCGTTACCCCCCAACACTGACAAAAACACAGACAGCAAATTAAGATATTTTTTTCGTTTTGTGGAGCGCACCAGTAGGCTATCAAAGCAGATTTCGATTTTAAAGCTACCACCGTGTAGTCAGTCAAGCCTTAAGCCATACCCAAGTAGCCTTAATCGAGGTAATGTTTAATTATGCATGATTTATTTTGTTATTGAATTAAGTAGGCTGGGATTCCTCTCGTAACAATTATGTTTAAAGGTAGCCCAGCCTCCTGCTTTTTCAGAAGGGCGGCAGTCAGGCTACTGACAGAGCGATGTACAGTGGCTGAAAGTGGTACTAAAGCTTCACGCAGCTTCATACCCTCGTATGCATAACTGAAGTGGCCATTTGAAAGCGATGCCCACTGTATAGACTGCCATAAAGAGCAATGACATGTATACAGTATATATGTGTATGGGCGTTTGTATGTGCATGTGTATGTGCATGCTTGGCGGGGGGCAGTGCAGTGTGTGTGTTGGTGTGTGTGTGTGTGTGTTGGCGGGGGGCTATGTGTGTGTGTGTGTGTGTTGGCGGGGGGCAGTGGTGTGTGTGTGTTGGTGTGTGTGTGTGTGTGTTTGGCGGGGGGCTATGTGTGTGTGTGTGTGTGTGTTGGCGGGGGGCAGTGGTGTGTGTGTGTTGGTGTGTGTGTGTGTGTGTTGGCGGGGGCTATGTGTGTGTGTGTGTGTGTGTTGGCGGGGGGCAGTGGTGTGTGTGTGTGTGTTGGACGGGGGGCAGTGCAGTGTGTGTGTGTGTGTGTGTGTGTGTGTGTGTGTGTGTTGGACGGGGGGCAGTGCAGTGTGTGTGTGTGTGTGTGTGTGTGTGTGTTGGACGGGGGGCAGTGCAGTGTGTGTGTGTGTGTGTGTGTGTGTGTGTGTGTGTGTGTGTGTGTGTGTGTGTGTGTGTTGGACGGGGGGGGCAGTGCAGTGTGTGTGTGTGTGTGTGTGTGTGTTGGACGGGGGGCAGTGCAGTGTATGCAGGGTGCAGGGCTGATTTGTTGGCCCTCTCACCCTCGGGGTTTATTTTGCACTTCAGGGCTCTTCATGTTTTATGATCCAAACAATGCACATTCAGATTCTGAGGGAGAGAAAAACAAGAGAGAGAGAGAGAGAGAGAGACTAAAAGGATAGCAGCAGTTTCTATGGCGACAAGCCGCTGGCCGTATATAGTGTGGAGGGAGCTGTGGATCTGAGGAATAGCCCTGGTGACAGAGTCCTATGCTCTTTCTTTCTTTCTCTCTTTCTTTCTCTCTTTCTTTTTCCTTCTTTCTTTCTCTCTGCCACTTTACCTTTTTTCATTTATTTCCTCCTCTCTCTTTTTTAATCTGTCGTTCTATGTCTGTCTGTCTGTCTGTCTGTCTCTCTCTCTCTCCATTTGTTGAGGGCACAGATGTTATATATGTAAGGAGTGCTGTTCAGAGCTCCAATAAGTTCTCTCGTGTCTTTACTCCTGGTTCCTCTCTAGGCTGAACCGTAGAACAGTTAGAACTCAGATCTTAATTCAGCCCCTGGTCCTCGTTGTGGCCATTTCTCTTTGTGATGTTCTGCATGCGTGCGTGTGTTAATGACTGTGTGTGTGTGTGTGTGTGTGTGTGTGTGGGCGCATGTGTGAATTTCATTAAAATGGAGCCCTTCTGGTGTTGGATGTGGATAAACAGACCTGTGCATCATGTCAGGATTGATACAAATATGGCGTGTGAGAAAGCACATATTTCCCTCAGGCTGTTCCACTTCATTATGGAGAACCTAAAACATGGACCTCAAAGGCCTGGTTCTGAGTACTCAGAAAAGTGGTTCTGGGTTCTGCCTCAGGGAACCATAATCTAAACAGTGAATATTTAATATGTAAGGTTCTCCCAACTCTTTCTCGTCCACTTTTGAGCACATCAGACATCTCAGTGGAGGAGTCCCTACCCAGCTCTGACTTCTGAACTCGCGCGCACACACACACACACACACACACACACACACACACACACACACACACACACACACACCTTACCCACCTCTGAACTTGGGGGTTCGACTTCAACTCAGTTCCTCTGAGTGTAGCCAACACAAACACAGTTGAAAAAGTGCACAATGTATAAATGTTTATACATTTACTCCACCAAAACTGTTAGTTTTGCTCTCTTTTAGTTACTTTTAACAGCCACACACACACACACACACACACACACACACACCCCTAATTTGCACCTAACTGTTTCTCCCCCTTCAAGCCTGAGAATCTCCTGCTGGCCAGCAAGATGAA
>NC_063210.1:20374431-20396931 GCF_017589495.1 Alosa alosa | reverse complement strand
GCAAATCAGCTCCGATATTCGCAACGCTCCCCCAGTGGACGTTGTACTACACCGTTCAAAGTGTTGGAAGCATTTCGAGTTTGGGAGCCAAACGTACAATAGTAATATTTTATGTTTTAACTAACTGCCCTAATAACGTTAGGAAACCATGTAAGACAATGACATAACAAAAAACTTTGCTTGGAAATAACTGTTTATTTTACACCAACCGTTAATTTTATTTTTCACAATATGGGCTTGAGCACCACTATGGATATTGCACGTCCCTCTTTTCGATGACTTCTGTTATAAACTTTATTGTGTAAAAGCATGTACTATAATATGCTATCATAAAAGATAATTATTCAGTTTGTTTATCAGCACCATAGCAACGGTCTGATTGTCAGTTTGGATCTGTATGGCACCTGTCGTACGAGTTCAATTTTTCTTAACGCATCCGGATGACCAGCACTCATTCGCATCAGTTCGGACCCATTGGCATGTGGTCTGGGAATCTCCATAGGAAATGAATATCTTCCGGTCATTTCGCTGCCGTATCTACAGTGTCAATGTGAAGGCGGCATTACACACACACACACACACACACACACACACACACAAAAAAGTGGACAAATTGGGCATACACGTACCATATATGGGTCAGAGTGCCACGGTGACCCAGGTTTGAATCCGACCTGCGGTCATTTCCCGATCCCACCCCATCTCTCTCTCCTACTTGCTTCCTCTCTCACTCTCCACTGTCCTGTCCAAATAAAGGCAAAAAAACCTAAAAAAATATACTTAAAAAAAGTGGACAAATTTGGACACACACCGTTATTGGTATATCACAAGCTCTTTTCTTTGAGGTTAGCTTGCTAGCTCAGTTTGTGTGTGTGTGTGTGTGATATAACGGGAAGAGCAGTGTAGTGTTTGAATCCATTGGTGGTGCGCACATAATAGAAAGATGTTGATGTGTATGTGGTTTTAGAGTGAGCATTGTCTTTGTGCGTGCGTGTGCGTGCATATGAGGCTGCAGCATCTCCTGAGCAGGCCGCATGTCTGTGTGTGTATAACGTGATTAAGACTGTGGTGTGGCCAGGCACACAAATGGATGGATAATACAGTCATGCTACGCTTTTAAAACGCCCCTCTGCCGCAACCCTAATTCAATTAGCCTCTCGCACACAGCCTATTCTGTGTGTGTGTACTGTGTGAGCACTACAAACCGCTCAAGGCATGATTGTATGCCCTTTTACATCCAAAAGCAGAAAAACACGCAGTGCGTGTATGTGGTATGTGGTTCTAGGTGTGTGTGTGTTTATAGGTCTAGGTTTGTGTGTGTGTGTGTGTGTCTGTCTGTCTGTCTGTCTCTGTCTCTCTCTCTATGTGTGTGTGTGTGTGTGTGTGTGTGTCTGTCTGTTAGTGTTTATGGATCAGTGTGTGTGTGTGTGTGTGTGTGTGTGTGTGTGTGTGTGTTAGTGTTTATGGGTCAGTGTGTGGTTAGGAGGCCCGACCGCCGGCTGAGTATGTGTTTGTCTCGCTCTACTCAGTTTCCCTCCCCTGAGTGGGACACAGTCACGCCTGAGGCCAAGAACCTCATCAACCAGATGCTGACCATCAACCCCGCCAAGAGGATCACGGCCGAGCAGGCCCTCACGCACCCATGGGTCTGCGTAAGTGTCCCGGAAAAGACTACATCTCCCAGAATCCCTTGCTGTGACCATGCTGCATTTTTTTAATGATTATTATTAATAGTCTTTTTGTATTACGATTTTCAGTGAAGATATCACATGACAAATAACCTTTTATCCAGTATCCAAAAAAGACACAAACTGAAAGGGCTGTTATATGCATAGTTTTGCATGTTCATACATCATTTAGTTATTTGTGTGTGTAGAATATGCATCCATGTGTGTGCAAGTTCTAGGTACTTTCCTCTTTGGAAATATATTCTCCCTCATCTCTTTTTTTAATGAACTCATTTATTCTTTCATTCATCATTTATGTATTTCTTCTCTTTTGTCTAAATCTGGTTCTCCGTCACTTCCTTTCCTGCAGCAACGCTCAACTGTGGCCTCCATGATGCATCGCCAGGAGACTGTGGAATGCCTGCGCAAGTTCAACGCCAGACGGAAGCTCAAGGTGAAGAAGATGGGGACCCTTTTGACCTCAGCCCCAACCCTTTCCTGCACCCTGTCGTCCTCAGCATTTTTCTCTGAAACGAGCTGAACAGCTCGTCATCTTCCTCATCCTTCTTCTTCTTCTTCTCCTCTTCCTCTCTCCACCACAGGGAGCCATTCTCACAACCATGCTGGTTTCCAGAAACTTCTCAGGTATGCTGCCCCTTGTGGACTGTGTGAGACTGACGCTTTCTCTTCCTCTGTCCTTTCTTTTGTCTCTCAAATGCCCTGTTTACTGTCACTGAGGAGCCACCTGTAGCCAACGCTGGAGAACTCAGCAGTGAGGAGGAAGAAGAGTGGAGAGGGAAGAAGGAAATGGCGTTATTAAGGGTTCTAGTTCTAGTACCCCAAGGTCCAATGCTGGGGTAAAGGGTTCTAGTTCTAGTACCCCAAGGTCCAATGCTGGGGTAAAGGGTTCTAGTTCTTGATGACTGAGGGTTCAATGCTGGGGTAGGGGGTTCTAGTTCTTGATGAATGAGGGTTCAATGCTGGGGTAAAGGGTTCTAGTTCTTGATGACTGAGGGTCCAATGCTGGGGTAAAGGGTTCTAGTTCTTGATGACTGAGGGTTCAATGCTGGGGTAAAGGGTTCTAGTTCTTGATGACTGATTGTTCAATGCTGGGTAAAGGGTTCTAGTTCTTGATGACTGAGGGTTCAATGCTGGGGTAGGGGGTTCTAGTTCTTGATGACTGAGGGTCCAATGCTGGGGTAAAGGGTTCTAGGTTTTGATGACTGAGGGTTCAATGCTGGGGTAAAGGGTTCTAATTCTTGATGACTTATTGTTCAATGCTGGGTAAAGGGTTCTAGTTCTTGATGACTGATTGTTCAATGCTGGGTAAAGGGTTCTAGTTCTTGATGAATGAGGGTTCAATGCTAGGGTGAAAGGTTCTAGTTATTGATGACTAAGAGTTCAGTTCCAGGTTTGAGGCCTGGACTTGTTGGTCAATAAACTTCTTTAGGTCGTTGCTTTCCTAATGGGGTTTCAATTTACAATTATCTATTAGATAACTTGGATGGTGGTGTGTGTGTGTGTGTGTGTGTGTGTGTGTGTGTGTGTGTGTGTGTGTGTGTGTGTGTGTGTGTGTCACTTTTGATGGGTGCCCTCTTGAGTTTGATGATGGTTGGCTGTTGATGTTGAATGACTAGATGGTATTGATGTAATAAATGCTGAGGTTTTGGGTTAGCTGGGGGGTTTTGAGGGTGGGTGTAAAACTCCTTTAGTGCTGAAGGATCCAGGAGACCCTAAACTCAATTGTAAACTATTTGCTCTATGTCTGTTTGTGTCCATTTGCTGTGCCTCTTATAACCTTCTTGCCTGTTTTGCAGATTTTTCCTCTTAATTCCTCTTTTTCCTCTTAATGTTTTCTATAAATCATTGCCATTGTCTTAACAATTCATGTACAAATTAACTTTTTTCAGGGGATGTTATTACATGACTATGTTTAACTATAAGATAGTGAGGAGAAAGAGTAAATTTCACCCAAAGCAGTGATGTAAATGTATGCCAGGGGGGAAATGGCAGTTGTCTTGAAACTATAATTTAGAATTGAGAATACAGAAGCCTCAGAAGCTTCTAGAACCTTCTAGAAGCAGTGTTGTCCTCAGTGTTATCCTCCCAGGGTTGATCTCATTTGCATAGCTCCTCCCAACTCAATGCCTCTCTGTCCAATAGTGGGCCGGCAGCATACCAGCCCTGCTGCTGCCACCACAAGCACTGCCGCGCTCGCACAGGAAGGTATGTCCGAGAGGGGCCCTGACCAAAACACCACCTCCTGCCCCAACAACACCCTTTAGCGGCCTTTACACTGTTGCGTAGTTTCAGCTCCAAAACGACTGGAAGCTATTCATTCCCTATGAGGAACTGCAGACCACGTACGTAAGAATGGGTCCGAACAGATGTGTCGAAAATCCGACAGATAGTCCGGCAAATCCAGTCCGACAGACCTACAAAGACTGCGTTGTTATGGTTATGTAGAGTGTCATAACAGTCGTTTCAAAGTCATCATCGGCGAATATTTTCCACGTTCAAGTAGAATAAAAAGACGTTTTATGTTTTAAGAAAATGTTTTAAGTAAACATGTTAATGGTCCGTAATTGTAACCGATTAGTTTAATTCAGGGTACACTAATTATTAATGTTACTAATTGACGATTTGCTGCCATCTTTCTTTCTCACCGTCGATAGTTGCGCTCAGTAGGTGTGTAGTGTCATGCCAACGTCCGGTTGGGGGCAGCTTGCAATAACCGGAGCTGAAAATACGCAGCGGTGTGAAGGCCGCTTTTACAAGGCCTTCAGATGCAACGCAACAATGGCACACCGGCGCTCTGTAGTCCGTTACTTTGTAAGGACACAAGAGGCATGCTCTGCACCGCCCGGCTAGCTTGAGTGCACGCCGCGGCCAAGGTTTCAAACTTGGTCAAACTTTGACCGCGGCGCGGTGCAAACAACCGTTTTGCACTGGACACAGTGGCCAGCGCAACACACGGCGCAAGTGGCTTTGTAGCTGAAAGGGCCTTTACTGGTACCCTCTCAAAAAAAAAAAACGATCCCAAAACCCCCCTTCCCTTCTTTTTGCGCCCATTGCTCAACTGCTGATCCATCCAGTCTCCAGCATGCAGCCTACACACCCACACACAATAAACACACACGCGCACACATACACACACGAACATTAAACACGTTTGCCTGTAATCGTGGATAAAATGTTGACCATTTTGTCCAGCATCAACTCCTGTTTGGTGTGTGTGTGTGTGTGTGTGTGTGTGTGTGTGTGCCTTGTCACATATTTATGCATGACACCAGAGAGTATTTGCTATGTTGATCTCTGTGTTGTGGTAACCGGGGATGCTGAGGTAGTGTGTGTGTGTGTGCGCGTGTGTGTGTGTGTCTGTTTGAGTCTCTCCTCGCAGACACACACAGGAGTAAACAAGTAGGACGCAGTAGACTCTGTAGACCACTGTGGCAGTCCACTGCAGTCTTCATTCTGCATAATGTTTAAATGCAGTTTTACACGTACACACACACACATACAAACACACGCGCACACTCTCACACACACACACACACATGCCAGTCACAGGGTGATATGTTGATTTTCATAATCATATTTTCACATAATCATATAATAATTATAATTTGTTGCACCTTATACATGTATTATGCAGTGCCCACCACACACACACACACACACACGCGCACACACACACGTCATGTGACGAGCAGGTTTTTTTAATGTACCCTGCTCCCCCTACCCCTTCATAAATGTGAGGATCTAATGGCTGGCCTGGCCAGTGACAGTTTAGCGCTGTGAAACAGGCAGCACACACACACACACACACACACACACACACACACACACACTGGATCTTATCTAGGGATCTAATGGACAGCCTGAGTACCAAGAGCATCAGTTTAGCTCCAGTCACAGTCACAGTCACAGTTTAGCCCCATGAATCCAGACCTCCCAATGCCAGCATCTAATTGTGTCAGTGCCAGCAGTGTCATCAGTCACATGCGCGCGCGCGCACACACACACACACACATACTAACACACATGCGTGCACTCGTTCAGACACACACAAAAATCAGCCATTGATCACTGCTGTGGGAAGTAAAGTACACACACACACACACACACACACACACACAGAAATACACACATTGTCTGGCTCATTGAGATTTACATTGCCCATTGATCTTGTCTGTGAGTAACAGCATTGAATTAGCAACCACACCCCCACACACACACACGCACCCCCACACACACACACGCACCCACACACACACACACACACACACCCCCCACACACACACACCCCCACACACACACACACACGCACCCCCACACACACACGCACCCACACACACACACACACACCCACACACACACACACACGCACACACACACACACGCACACACACACACACACCACACACACACACACACACGCACACCACACACACACACACACAGCTGCTTTTCATACGCCTCCATTCTTACCCAGAACCATTTTATATTTAAAATGTAAAACAATGCACTCCCTGAGCCACCCCAACACTCCCTACACTGCTATCTGACCAAACACAATAGCAATCCACGCACACACACACACACACACACACACACACACACACACACACACACACAATCTGACCAGACACAATGGCAATCCACACACACACACACACACACACACATTCATTATTCATTATTCCGTTTCCCTCTTAATTTCTGCTTCACCTTCGCTTGGCTTTGTCCAGTTGTCCACTTAGTTATGAGTCTTGTCAGGGTTCACTGATGTCGGAGACAGGGGGAGAGACGGGAGCTCCCCGTCTCTCACTCAGTTTCCCAGGTCCTGATTCACTAAAGCCGAAACACAAGGATGTGCAGAACCAATAACGAGTTCGCTGATTGGATGGGAAGCTTGTCCCGGACCAATCGTAGATGATGTTCTTGCTTGGTTATGCATAAGCTTGCATTGGTCGGTTTTAGTGACTCAGGGTCAGACCTTTTTTTTTGTAATAAGTCTTAGATACATCTCATACCCTATCGCTTAAAACCCTTAAGCTATTACTCGCTCTCCGACACCCCTTTTGGTTCCGAGACCCTAACCCCCACCTTGCTGAGGGCGCTGGGGCTGTCGAAGACTGGACGGCAGGAGCGGGGTTGGCTTGCTGCCAATCGTCAGACCCGACGCGACCTGTAGCGCGGGTCCAGCGAGAGAAAGGTGGACTACTGAGAGGAGGAAGCCTGCTGACGGGCAGAGAGGGATGGAGAGAGAGAGAGAGAAAGAGATAGAGATAGAGAGAAGGAGAGAGAGATAGAGAGAGAGAAAGAGAGAGAGAGGGAGAAAGAGATAGAGAGAGAGGAAGAGAGAGTGGGAGAGAGTGAGAGAGAGAAAAGAGGGAGAGAGAGAGAAAGAGATTGCTGACAGGCAGAGAGAAGAAGGGAAAAACAGAGAACAGGGAGTAAGAGGAGAGGGGGAGAGGAAAGGAGGGAGAGAAAACAAATCCTGTACTGTTTATGCTTTGGCAACACTGTTTTGAATGGTCATGCCAATGAGAGAGAGAGACAGAGAGAGAGAGAGAGAGAGAGAGATGTGAGGGATTAAGAAGTGATGATAAAGGCCAGAGAAATTAAAATACTGTAGATTGTGATAAGGATGAACAAGAGAAAGAGGTTAAGATGAGATGAGATGGCAGAATAAAAGATGTAGATAAATGCAGAAAGTAGTAAGCAGGACTTTACTAGGAGCATGGAGAAAACAATTTTCAGGAGGAAGAGGAAGGCAGAGAAAAGAGAAAAGTTTTAGAAAGTGGGCGAGAGTAGGTGGTAGCTAATCTGGAAAAGACACATTGCACCAAATAAGACAGAGTGGGAGAGATAAAGAGTCGATAGATGGATGATGATTGGATAGTTTGATAGAGGTAGAGGGACAGAGACCAATGAATATAGAGATATAGAGAGACAGAAATTATGTTATGGTTATTGGTCCTATATAATGGCATTCTGCTGTGGTTTTGTAACACTGCATATAAACAGTCATGCTAATAAATCAACATTGAAACTTGAGAGAGCTGAAAAGATATGATTCTGCCTTGGCCTCTACAGCTGCTGCCAGTAATATCTCTGCATTTAAACTCACTGCACTGAGAATGAATAGCTTCTCTCTCTTTCACATAAACAGAAGCTGAGTATGTTCAGCGACTACTGCTGTTTACTCTCTTAAGACTCTTTTAGACTCTTAAGGTACTTTATGAAAGCACAGTTCCATGTAGCTCCATAATTCTGTCACCACGACGACCACCACTCTTCTCACCTGGGTATACGGTCTGGACCACCCGTGCTAACGCTAATGCGTGTTCCAGCCGCTAATGCTTCTGTGAGAGCGGACTACCTGAAATAGAGCAAGCTAATGAGGTATAGTGGCGTGTTAGTCATCACCAGTAATGCTTCCAGCTATCAAGGCAGATGGAAAAGAAAAGACAAGGAAAGAAAGAGAAAAAAAGACATTGGTTGTAGGTCATACTGCAGTGTTAGCTGCTTGCAAGGTAAGCTAACTTTTAAGATAACTTTGAAATTAGCGTGAATCATTTCCATCACAGAGGAACTTGAACACTTGAACTTGAACATTTTGGTGATTGTACTGGAAGCCTTAATGTGTCTGAGTCAGTCATCCAATCAGTGTGTTTTAACACTAAATCTTGACCAATCGGCTGTATGTAAGTGTCAACAGACACTGCTGAGATGTTATGGGCTGCAGAGACATATTTTCAAATAGTTATGTCTAAGTATCCTCATCACTCTAGCATTGCATCTTGCTTTAAATATTAACCTATTTCTATAGCATTGTGACTCTAAATCTGCAATTTATGGTAATTTGTAAATGCTTGTAGCATGTCAGCTAGGCTAATGATGAGCTGATAAAGTTTGTAGATGTCACACTACTTTAAAGACTTTCCTGCTTGCCATGCTTGTCTCACCAGTGATAACTATCCTCCTTTGGCTTGTTCATATCGTTTGCGTCCTTGAATTAATCTGCTGCACAGTACCTTCAGAGGTCACCCAAGGTCAAAATGTCTTTTAAAAAGTGACTACAAGCAGGTGACCTGACACCTCACCTCAAGCACGGAGAAAGGCCCTTTACAAGAAGTGATGCATCATGGAAATTGTAGTCGCTAACTGCTGATACTGCATGGCTGGCTGCCTGATAAGAAACTACTCTCTCCACTCTTTCCCCTCTCTCTTCCCATTTGGAGCGATGCATGACTAAGGGAATGGTGCCTGCCACTCACTGGTTTCATCCTTTCTTTCCGTGCACTAGTTGTTCTCTTATACTCCTCGTCATGGTTTTCATTTTGTTCCATTTTCTTGCTCTGTTATTTAAGGAAGGTAAGGACTGTTTCAAAAACAGTTTAGAGGGATGGAGTTTGCATTGCCTTGATATTGTGTGTGTGTGTGCTGCTCTGTACTCTATGTACTGTATGTTTTGTGTGTGTGTGTGTGTTTGTGTGTGTGTGTGTTTGTGTGTGTGTTTGAGTTAAAAAGACCCTAAAGGACATAAAAAGGAAAGGTCTCCTATCCCTCGTCACCTTTTACACTAAATAACATTTGACTGATAGGAAATTGGTCATAGACTTGATTTTTATTGGTTCCCCTGTTTTAATATATTGGAAAACTGGCTTTTAGGATGATTACAGTGACAATGAAAATTGTACTTCTCAAAATTTCCCCCCCTAAGAAAACAAATATTGTCATGTCAATCCATAAAATTATTCTTCAAATGCTGAAGGGTTTTTCAGAGAAGAATTCGGAACAAAAACAATGGGAGGAATTTGCTTTGAAAATTTTGCAAGAGTCCAAGACTGACATGGTTTTAATCCTGAGAGTAATATTTCCCTGTTTATTTTCAGCTTGCAGGAGTTTGCTCAATAAGAAGGCAGATGGTTCGAAGGTAAGGTGTCTTAGTGCTGATGCCGTGCACTCTTTCTTTCTCCTTCTCTCTTTCCTCCCTCTATCTCTCAATCTCTTCCTCAGGTGCTGCCCTACTTTTTGTCCAACTTTCTCCTCCGAAGTTCTGTGAACTTTAGTTTTTTTTTTGTTTCTTTAGTGTCCTGTAAGTGTTCCAAAGGCATTCTCTCTCTGTGCAGGCAGTGAATCACTTCAAACAGGGCAACGTGCCAGACTTAATTGTATCGTTCCCCACGCTTGAGCCCATTACATGTTTGTTCAGAGCTCTGCCTCGACGATCCCGCTGAAGTCTCTAGTGTCCGAAAAAAAGAAAGGGACCTGGCTGTAGACGCCCTCGGACAACGAGGGACATGTTGTCGTGTCGTGTCGTGTCGTGTCTTGTCTCGGGGTCTCTGTAGCAGAGCCTTATCGTCCTGAGACCACGAGAAGTTTCGGAAAGAGGGATGGGGAGGGGTGAGCACTTTTGTCTCTGACGGTTAGCGGGCAATTACAGGGAGAACAGGCTTACCACGGCTGCCAGGAAGAGTCATTGGTGACGAGGAGGATCTTCTCCGCTGCCCCACAAAGTGCTTAGATATGTATCCGCCTTACTAACGCTATTTAAGCATTGTTGTTGTGGTTTTCTTTATGACGACTGCAAAGGTTGGTTAACGAAGCCCAATTTATGGCTGGCTGGCTTCGTGGTATGGTTCAGACCAGGTCCTGTGGGTCTTCAAAAGAGGTCTCGGGCTTAATGTGGAAAGGGTTTAGTTCAGACCAAATCAATCTTCCTGTGTGGAAACGATCGATTTGGGCAGCCATGTCTGACTTAGTTAAATGGAAATCATTTAGTCCTAAATCACTCTCACAAATTACAGACTCCATTCTTGCGAGTAATATGATAGATTAACTATATAAACTGAGGACAAGTTTAACATTTTGATCACCTAGGCCTCAGGAATGCTAAAAAAAAGAAACATTTGCCCTGAAGTCGTTCACTGCCTGCAAAATGTTTATAGGCTGAAGCAGATATCAGTCAGGATGCCAAGTGTTGCTACATTGGACACCCAGTCTTTGCCATGTTGTCTGGGATGCACTGAATACGAATGCCTACATCCTAAGGTCCTGCTATGCCCACTTGTGATATGCCAGCAACCAATTATTTGCATGCCATCGTTGGTGTGTCTTGCTAGTCTGAAGACATTGGGCAGGACCTGTTGAAATTTTAGGCTGACATTAGCCCTATATGTACTTTGGTTTCTCTTTTGGTTTATGTTATGTTTGAATGAAGTAAGAGGTCATGTACGTGCATGTGTTTGTATGAAAAAAAAAGAAAAGAAGACTGGAGATACCAATGATTCCTGTTCGCTAATCTGCCTATCAGTATGGAAATTCTGCACACAGCCAACCCACCCATTGGCTGGACCACCTGTCAGTCAACCCTGGTTGTGTGCAAGGATTGGCCGGGGCCTTGATCCTCAAGGGCCCGGCAGCCAGTAGGGCTACAGGTCCATGCTGATATCATTGCTCTGAACAGGAAGTCATCCCCCCTTTTTTGTTTGTCTCTTCCTCTCTGCTTCAGCCCCAGACAAACAACACTATAAACAGTGTAGTGAGTGGCAGCAAAGACAGCAACATGCCCTCCTCTGCACCAATGGTACCTCGTCTTCCACTATGTCTCTCTCTGTCCCTCTTTTCGGCCCCTCCCTTTTAGTTAGCCTTGTGCTCTGTTTGTGTTGATTTGTCTCCATGGTAACGCTTTACTTTGAGGTGTTTTTCATTCAGTGACACGACACCTGTATAAGCCTTCCTTGATAGTTCACATAAACATTCATAGACATTAATGAGTGCTAATTTCTTATGCTGTCGGCTATCATAAACAACGTTGTTGTCAACACTAACGACAGCTAGTTGACACAGCACTTGTTTGAAAATGGTTTTCTTAAACAAAAATATACTAGAGTATACAAGCGTTACATCTGGACAATATCTATAGACAGTCTATAGATAAACCACACAAATAGGTATTAGCCTTGCAAATAGTTGAGTATGCTTTTGTCAGAGAATCTGTGATGAGAGGACGGAGGAATGAAGTGAGGAGGAATGAAAGAAATAAAGATTGATTGAATGTTAATCCCCACATGTGTTTTAAATAGCATTGGGTCTTTCTCTCCATCAGTTTTAAGTAGAAGAGGTTTTTTTTCTTAGTCATTTTTAGCTTTGTGATTTGTTGTGCTGCATGTATTTACAGTAAGTGGCCGTGGCCATACGCATATGCATAACCATAGATCTGTACATTTCTGTACATATATACAACATGTACAGGTGTTAATCTTGCAAATGTTTACGTTTGTTTTGTCATTTGTCATGAAGGGCTTATGCAGGCATCGTGTAGCTCTATTAAAAGCACCCTAAAATGAAGTGTTAACATTTTCATGAGTTTGCCCTAGTTGCATACCCAGTGGTGTTCCTTGATCCCTCAAAGCCTGCCATATTGGGCTTGGATTGTGCTTGCTTTCGGTACTGTTTGATGTTACCAGGCAACTGGTGTGACTGTGTTTGTGTGTGTGTGTGTGTGTATGTATGCGTGTGTTTGCCACAGCAACAGTCTTGTTCCAAGTTTGACAAGAGGTGTACCATCATAGCCACACACACACACACACACACCTTTCTATCTCATACATAAACTCTCACCCTGTACCTCTCTCTCTCTCTCTCTCTCTCTCTCTCTCTCTCCTACACACCAGCTCTATGAATGGTTTGACCTAGTCTGAGTGGTTTGTTATGTTGAGTTGTGTTGCGTTGCCACGTTCCTTACCTTGCTTGCCAACACAACACTGCGCAGCACAAACAGCCCCAACCAATCTAGTCTAGTCCAATCCAGAGCTAGTCTTCTCTGGCCGAGGCCTTAGGCCCCGCTCCTGTCTGATTGAGGCGGCTCCTCGTCCTCCTCCTCCTCCTCCTCGTCCACACCAGGTGGTGAATCTGGGTCAGGCCGTGGTCCCCTGCGCCCCCTCCCCACTCTAAGAGTGTCATGGCGGGGGCCCTGTGGTGCAACTGGCTACGGCGCCCCGCCCATACTGCATTTGGGTCTGAACGCCCACGGGGACACGGGTTTGAGTCCGACCCCGGGTCATTTCCCCATCTCACCCCTTCTCGCTCTCCCACTCACTTCCTGTCGGTCATGCTACTTGTGTCCTATCGCAGTAAAGGCAACAAAGCCCCAAAAATATGCTTAAAAAAAAAGTGTCATTGCTGGCTTCACCCATTTAGGTGCCGTCACTCTCTAGGAAGGAATAAGTGAGGGGGGGAGAACGAGGAGGTTCAGAAATATGTTTAGAAGAAAAACAGACTAACACACACACACACACACACACACACACACAAAACACAAACCCACACACACGTACTAGTTGCCTGTTTTATTTTACAAGATGCAGTTCTTCCCCCCCGACTCTGAAAAGTAAGGTTGTTGCCGTCATGGCTTCCCAGATCACCAGACCCCATTCCCCTCGTCTCTGCCCTAGAGGTCCATCTTTTAGCAGGGGAGAGCTGAGATGACACTTCAAATGGACCCTGCATGTAAACTCAGCCCAGAAAACCACTCCATCGGCATCCTGGGAACTCTCTGCGTCTCGAGCCATTAAGCAGCAGACATGACCTTTGAACCCTCTGTGAGGAGACCTCTGGTCGCTCCAAATGTCAAACCCGACCAAACGGTGTACAAGAGACAGAGTCAATCAGGCAGAAAAAAGAAAAGAAAAAAAAAAAAAAACACATTTAAGGCCACCGACCACAATCCCCTCTGGTCGCTTTGACATTTCAATTTCCTTACCCAAAAGCCATACAAGCCTGTTCTTTCGCTCATGCTTTTTTTAAATGAGAGGCAATTACACTTAACAATTACAGGCAATTGGGGTTATTGACTGGAACATGTACAAAACTGCATGGATTGGTGTTCCAACTCCTGATTCTGTCTCTCTGCTGACCTGAAATAGGATTCACCGTGGTGTGGGTTTAGTTTATGTGTGGCCCAGAGCTTGGGGGGGATCAACTGCATCTTTTAGTGCTCGTTCAGCATGGGATGTAGACTTAAGGAAACCTCTGTGGTGTGTGTGTGTGTGTGTGTGAGGTTTGGGGATGAGTGGTACTGTGTATGTGGTACAATACAGAGTCACAAGTACAGATAGCCACATCTGGTAGCACTATTTTTTTGACTTCCCCCTATAATAACACCCATAAACAAAAATAAATAAAAAACAAAAAACTGTGTACTGGCCTCTCTACCACTCATCCTCAAACGGACGATTGGGCCATTTGTGTGGAACGTACAGTAAGAGGTGTCTGTTATTGGAGGGGAAAGTGGTGTCAGTTAACCATCTAACCTTAACTACATGTATACATTTGACTATTTAGGAGCCACAGACTACAGTGGTCCACAATCCCCCCGATGGCACCAAGGTAAGACCCCAAGTGTCCCTGTCAAACTCGGTCCAAACCTCAAGAAGACCAAGGCAGGACACCTCTCAGACAAGTTAATTTGTACATGTGAAAGGGAGACAAAAACAGCACATTCAGAAATCAAGTCAAATCCCCCTCTGCCCCTGTGAGACCATGAATTATTCTCTAAACTTTTACATAATGAAGAAACAACCGAGGTGTCTATATAGATTCTCTTATAGTTTCATAAGATTCTACATAGATTCTACATATAGTTTCATGTATTCTTAAAGTAGCCAATTGAAAAAAAAGGAATCACTAAAACTGAGATCTGAGTCTGTTAATATAAGCTAATGGTTTAGCAAAAAAATACCTACTAATTCTGTAACTCCATACTGTATCTCTCTCCAGGGATCCACAGAGAGCTGCAACACCAATGAGGAGGAGGATATGAAAGGTAGGAAAGGTAGCTACAGACCTCGTCCTCTCCTCCTTCTCCTCTTCCTCCTCTGCTTGCTGCCCCTCTGAATCCCCCCCTCCCCTCCCCTACCTGTGCTCCATGGCTCAGTGGCTCTCAGACATGCCACCCCCCATCCCCCACTTGCTGCTATCGCCAGCACCACACTTTCACCCAGCTACACTCTACAGTCTCTACGCCACAGTCACAGACAGTCTCAGAGTAGCTCACTGCTGCACCCGTGTGCAATGGGGAGGGAGTGCAACTGTAATGGTCATTACCCAGCAACAGGGGGGCCATTTTGGCTCTGATTCTGTTCAGCGGTGGAGCTGCACATCTTTTCTGCTGGCTCTGTTCGAAATATGGGATTAAGATGAAGATGAGGATGATCCTTGTTGGTCACAGTGGAATGAGACATACCAAGACAGACAGACGGACAGACAGGCAGAGAGACGAACAGGCCCTGTAACAGAGGCTAGACCCTGTGAGGGTAACCATAAACAATGGTCATCAAGTCCAGTCAATCACTGGTAATCTGATTGGTGACCATGATGAATACAGTCAGAGAATATATGCATTCTGTGTTTGCTAAGCACTGGATGAAATAAAGAGTAAACATACTCTCAAGCTTTAACTCATTTAATTTTTAAGAAAGCATGTCACAAGACGGACGTGTTTCGGCCTATGCCGTCTTCAGCGTCTTACCGAGGATAGGACAAGGTGTTACTTAAGCAGGTAAGATGTGACGAGCCTGTGAGGGTAACCATAAACAATGGTCATCAAGTCCAGTCAATAACTGTTAATCTGATTGGTGACAATGATCTATACAGTCAGAGAATATATGCATTCTGTGTTTGCACCCAGATGCCATGGAAACCGAGAGAAAGAAAGAGAGTAAGAGAGGAGAAGAGGGAGTATAGCGGAAGGGGCAGAGGGTGGGGCGAAAGAAGTGATTGAATGTTATTACCCACTTATCCCCCTGTTTTAAATACCATTGTGTCCTTGTCTCCATCTGTTTTGAGTAGAGGTGCTTTGTCTCGTCGTCATCGTGGGTTTTGTGACTTGTTTACGCTGTGCCCTGCGGGTGATTACAGTAAGCGAGCATGTCCATACGCACAGGCCTGCGAATGTATACGTATTACGTACGTGTGCTGTAGGCGTCCATCTGCATGTTTAAACAAAAGGACTGAAATAGACATCTTGGGGAGAGAGCAGTTGAGAACGGTCCTTCGTCCATTAAAGGATTATCTCCATGCTCTTTGAGTGTTGAGTAATTCTACCATTGGAACATAAAAGGTTCCAGAACCTACCCCTAAACCTGTATTATCCCAGGTTCATTATCACATAGTTCTGCCACAAAAAAACAACAAAAAAAACACACACACACTTGGTTCCATCCATTTCCATGAACCATGTTTTCCTCTGAAAGGCGTAATTATGGTAAAGGCAGTATAGTAGGTGTGTGTTGTGGACCAGAAGACACAGTTGGGTTACTTTTTTTGTTTTGTTTGTTTACTCTGCGGTTCTCCTGCCGTGTCCCCGTGTGTGTGTGTGTGTGTGTGTGTGTGTGTGCCTGTGTGTGATTGGCGTGTATTTGCGGCACCACCCCCAGCGGAGAGCATTCAGGGTGCCAGTAACGACAGCGCTGTGATGAGCGCCAGTGAGGATCCGCCTGCCCTGCTGGGATCCCCGCAGAGTTCCCCTGCCAGTAAGTACGCAGCAGACACCCCCACCATGCCGCTTCTATCACACCAACCATCCCCCTGCTGCTACCCCAAAACCTTCTCCTCCAGGAACTCCAGGGGTGGCAGTTTACCATCAACCTCTTTAACCCTCAAAACTGCTAACTGTTCCACAAAGCCTTTCCTTCCTCTTGGGGTGACTTTACCAGTATGTGCACAGTGTGCCATTGACTTCCTTAACCCCCAAAACGGCTAACTGTTCCCCAAAACCTTCCCCTCCTCTTGGGGTGACTTTCACCACTATGTTCAGTCTGCCATTGACTTCTGTAACCCCCCAAAACTTGTAAGTGGGCAGTGCACCATGGACTTTCCAAAAACATCTACTTGTACCCCCCCCGACCAACACACAAACATTTGGAACTGTTTAAAGTCATACTGTACATCTTACCTGTACTCCAACCCAACCCCCCCCCCCAGTTAAAAATCTTCATGTTATTACGATCCTTCCTATTGGGCCATGCACTATTGACCCTTTCAACCATAAAAACAAAAACAATGCTTGAACGTTCTATTTGGTTCCCAATCTACTTCCTCTGCTTTAAGATAACATATGGAATGTTAAAAAGGAAGTGTTGTGGGGCCAACTATGATGCTGATAATGGAACTCTCTTGAAAGGGTCCATAGGATATCTCTCTAGTCTACCTCTCTGCACACCTCCATCTCATCTTGGTCACCTTCCATTCAACAGCTCAGCTCGGTCACCTTCCATTCAACAGCTCAGCTTGGTCACATTCCATTCAACATCCCCTGCATTTTCTGTCATTCATGTTGACCCACCATGCTCTTTCTTGTTTCTTTGAAGAACATTCCAGAAGTTCACCCCCACCTCTTCCTCTCCAGTTCTCTTCCTGACCCCCCCCCCCCCCTGACCTTCCCCCAATCTCCTGCTTGTTCCAGTTCCCAAAGTTCCTGCTTTTCTTCTGCAAGTTCTCCTTTCAATGGGGATGTCATCCTACTCATCCTGTCCACACAGTGCAGGAAGAGATCTGCCCATCCTGTCAACACGGCACCAAGCTTCTTCTCGCCCCCCTTTGGGTACACCACTTCTGTTCTGGACACCTTCGTCCTCTCCTTGACCTTGACTGTGTGTTCTCTTCTGTGGAAATATTTTCAAGCTCGAGATTCCTCTCCTTCGAGGAGTTAACAGACTCACCACCCCCCCTCCCAGCTCCACTTCCAAAACATCCTGTCATTTTCACATTGTGTAAAGAGAAACAACCGACTTTCCACTCCCTTCTAATGATCACATCAATTAAACCCAAAGCCAATGAGGCAAATACTTTGTAATGATGTTTATCCTTATCACATGATTAAATTATTTCCCAAGTATAGCCTACTGAGTGTTTAGAATAGAAGACACTAGAATAGAATAGAATGTTTATGGTCCACTTAAATATATCTTTGGTGTTAGGCATACAGTATATACACATTAAACTTGACAGAGAATTAGACACATAGGAGCATCATATACCATGAGTTGACGAATACAAATATTCCTGTGTCTTTTTGAACATGGAATAATGAAAAAAAAATTATGGGCTGAAGCAACAACAGTGATAGGACTGACAGTTTAACTCTGAATAGCATAGTTCTACAGTGAGCACCTGAGCCAACCAGTTCAGCAATGATCCCACCACTCCTCTTTGATCCCAGCACCTTCCACACATAAATCAAACCAGCTTGTAATCAATAGCTGCCAATTCTTGCTTGCTAGCATGCTAACATCCTGCTTTAAGCATCTCATTCCAGTTCTCCTCCTTTTCCTCCTTGATTTCATGAGTGCTGGATGGGTATCAGTAGAACTCAGTCAACCCTACTCACACCCTTCCAGAGAGCTTATATTGGCCTGGACAAAAACAGCAGATGGAGCCTTTTATCATTAATTTGTCGGTTACTGTGCTGCCAACTCTTTTGTTAGACTAGCATCACCACCCCCGACCCATCCTCCCCTCCCCTCCACCCACCACCTTATTCTCTCCTTTTTTTAATCATTAATTTACTTACATCAACACAATCCTTTCTTTCTCACTGCATGCCGTTAACCTTTTACATGCTTGTCTCCATCATTGCCGTCTTCGTCACGTCGCTTCGTCACCTCGTCACCTCATCATCTTCGCCACCCTCACCTCCTCCTGTCAGCCTCCACCGGGCAGGTGCATGACGTAAAGCGCATGGCGTGGAACAGCACATTGCACGCCTCCTGCCCCGAGATGGAGCGCACTCAGTCGCAGGGTGGGCAAGGGGGTGGGGCCAGCACCACAGGGGGTGGGGCCAGCACCACAGGGGGTGGCGCTTCACCCAAGAGTAAGTTGGCGAGCCACCCAGGGATGTGAACTTACACACACACAGAAAACACACACAAAACTCACACCACAAACTTTTGTTACACAAGTACACACATGAGGCTTGCTTCAACAAACACACATACTGTACACTCAGATCAATAATGTTAAACCTATTCGTGTACAGCCTATACATATGTACATATACAAGTGCATACACTACCACATGGAAAATCACTAGAAATCACGAAAAACAACAGCATTAATATACATAGCACATTTGGCAATATGGCTCAGGCACATGTGGAATACAAGCACATACGCTCACAAGCACGCACACATATGCATAACTTATTCCCTGGCAGTCTACTTCATATCCATACATCATCATCCAGGGACTACAGATGTAAATGAGCATCTATGCTATAATCAGGCTCAGTTATACACTGTGCACTGTCCCTATAAAATAATTAAATAAATAGGAACACTCAGTGGCTCGTTTCTCAATCCGTTTCCTTGGAGACCGTCAGTCCAAGAGGACGGGAGTCGACTCGAGAAGAGCACTGAGACACGAGCGGCCTGTCAGGCGGTCGCCATCTTGCCGTTTCACCTCCACCGTCTGGAGTGTTTTTCCTACTTGAGGTTGTCGACAGACGGGCGGATAATAGAGGATTGGGCTGTGTGCCAGACAGACAGGAGTTGAAGGAGCTTATGCGCGCACACACACACGCATGCACACACTCACTCATATAAACATGCAACTTGGTTTTATCACAGCTTACACACACACGTTTGTGTCTGCACACAAGCACACACACTCTTTCTACCTGGCTCTGTCTACTGTTCTCTCTGAGTGATGCCATTCCGTGCTACGCCTTCCGCGCTCCTTAAATAGTCTAGACAGCCACTGTCCTTTACCTAACCCACCAAAAAGCCTTCTAGTCTCACAGCCGTAATGTGATTTTAATAGATAACGTGTCTCATTAAGTTGTCCAGACAGTGAACAAAGTGAAACATTCAACCCATAAAATCTAGACGAATGTGAGTTGAGTTGGTGCATCAGCGGTCAGGTCCACTCTAGAGTTTTGAAGAGTGCTGTAGGTGTCCCCCGTAGTGGATGTACGTGGTCTATCAAGCCCTTTTCTAGCGAAGTGAAGTAAAGTATTTATCAGACACTTTTATCCTTTAAAAGGTGCCATGTGTAAGAATTGAGGTAAAAATATCCAAAAAATGAGCTACACACATCAAAAGAATGAGAAGAAATAAGGGCGATGATGTCATTAAAAAAATGACAAGGTATAGTGCTGCAGAGATATCAACCTGAATTAGCATGCTAAATCACTAGCCACAGCCCGACAGGTGTCATAATACCAGTTTCGCCATGGGGAGGCAGTATGCGGGCAACATAACCCGCCAGCCAAACTGCAATACACGTTTCTCGGTTGTTACTCTAGGGTAAACCAACTCACTTTCTGGAGGTATACTGCCCCCATCTTTTATGGAATGTGGAGTATGAATTGATTTTTTGGCGGACATTACACATGGCACCTTTAAGCGATCACAACCACAAACTCACAATTGAGCCACAAACTCAAAATGGTGGGTGCAAGATTCAAGTGTGTGAAGACATTTTTTTTCAATATTGCTGTGACTTTTGCTTTGGTCCAGCACCCTAAGTGTAGACTATTTGACTGTGCCTGCCTTTTGTGGAGTTTTTATGGGGGCGAGATTTGAATATGAGCTAACTGAGTGTCAGGTGGCAAAATGACCCGCTGCTCACCACGACTGAGAGAAAGCATCACCAGGATTTCCTGGGACGGTCAGCTTACATTGCCCTATTTGGCAAAGATTTGGGTCAGATCTCAGCAATACTTCTCCTAGCTAGCATCTGTGAAAGTGATGCTGCCGTGCGGAGTCTTGTCTTGGTAGGCCTACAGTCGGGAAGCTGGCCTACAGTTGGGAAGCTGGCCCATAGATTTGGGTCTGAGCTGATGCATTTATTCATTTTATTTGTTAGGGACCATGTACATTTGAATTGTACATTTGAGTTTGGTTCCAAAATGTGATATCCTCCATTTTAATACATTTTTAATCATTTGCTTTTATTTTGTTTTCCAGGTGATTTTATTGAAACTGTAATTGTTATTTGATTTATCTTTACTCAATCAAAACAACACAACTGCAATTTTATTGATATTACATGATATACTCAATTACATGACATGACTTATTAATGTTTTTAAAAATGGAGATATAGCGTTTATAAATAGGAAGGAGATAGGAACTCTTCATTTTTTAACCTAAATGTTGCCATGTGATGCATTCAACCAGAGTTAGTCCCTAGTAGTCCAGCTCTGCTGCAGTGAGTAGTACTGTCTTGGTACAGTCAGTAAGATGGCCATAGATTAAGGTCTAGGCTGACGAAGAGGCTACTAGCCCAGCTCTGCTGCAGTGAGCAGTGCTGTCTTGGTACAGTCAGGGAGCTGGCCATATATTTGGGTTTACTCTGCTGCAGTGAGCAGTGCTGTCTTGGTGCTGGCCATAGATTTGGGTTTACTCTGCTGCAGTGAGCAGTACCGTCTCGGATCGTGCCAGATGGAGACCAGATCCGGGCCGGACTCGCTACACACGCACGATGAAGAGTGTTGATGCATCATCAAGCAGTATTGTATTGGACAGTCACCCCTCCTTGCTGTAATCTGGCATCGATCTGGCCCAGGTCCTGCAGTTACAGCAGAGAAAAGAGAGAGAAAAGAGAGATAAAAGAGTGAGAAAAGAGAGAGAGAGAGGGAGAGAAAGAAAGAGATGGGGAGGGGGTAGCGGTGCTGCAGTGAGCCGTATTGTATCTGACTGTGAGCCCTGCCGCCACCGACACTCCCGTCGCGTTATGAAATTACCGTTTGCGATTCTGCTCCGGTAGGTCCGCTGAGCGCAGCTCCTCTCGGCTGCCCGTCCTGCGGTCCCAACGTGGCGGCATGACTCAGCATACTGATGAATGGAAATGTCATTGCCGAGCATGATATCTCTGTCCCTGCTACCAAAGACCTTTAACGAAATATCAATTCAGGAATCGCAATGCAATTTGATCCCAGGATTTTTTTTTGGATGAGGCGCACTGTGTATAGATGGCACAATGAATAAGGTGTAAAAAGATGGACAAAGTGAAATAGCTTAGCTGCAGTGTGGTTACTACAGAAAGCTGAGTTGATGTGAGAGGAGAGGGATATGATAGTGGAAGTAGTGTCTCTGTCTGAATTTGTGACTTTACTCCAGTATTGTGTGTGTGTGCGTGTGCGTGTTCACTCATGTAGGGGACGAGAGTCAGACCAGACTGCTCTAGTTCATACTAATTAAACGGTAGTTTAATTGCATCTATTGTCCATCCAGGACCTCCGCCCAGCCAGCCAGACTTTATGGAGGTGAAATTTTAGGGGTGCTATGTTTTTGTGAATCTTTTAAGACCTATATTTTTGATCATTTCCTTTTTTATTCTCCCTTCACTCCTCCATGCTTTTTCTCTCTCTCTCTCTCTCCCTCTCTCTCTCCATCCGTCTGGTTGGGTGTGCAGCTCGTAAGCAGGAGATTATCAAAATCACTGAGCAGCTGATAGAAGCGATGAACAATGGGGACTTTGAGGCTTACACGTGAGTACAGCCCACCTTGCACTACACAACTACATATCCCAGCATGCAGTAGTTTGCTCAGTTCCACTTACGCAGACTTTTGCATTTCCATTCAGTATACTGATTGTACGTATACCATTTTAATGCTTGCTTATGTGTGTGTGTGTTTCTATCTTTCAGGAGAATCTGTGACCCGGGTTTGACCTCGTTTGAACCGGAGGCCCTTGGCAACCTGGTGGAGGGGATGGACTTCCACAAGTTCTACTTTGAGAACTGTGAGTACCTCTCCTGTCAGTTCTCACCTCAGATCTGTATTTGTTAGGCCATCTCTGCAGGTGTAACTATTT
>NC_063210.1:20341931-20371931 GCF_017589495.1 Alosa alosa | reverse complement strand
AAGTTTTCCTATTTGGAAACACGTTTTCGAGCAGATCTAAAAGGCTTGTGTTGCGATATGAAGACAGGTGGTTCTGAAGCAGATTTTCTGTTGGTTTTTTTCCCTCTTTATTTTCCATTTTTGTTTTTCGTTTTTTAGGACGTACTGAAGTACATACTTATGTCTAAACCGATATCAAAAAAAAAATCGAAAAGCACCAAAGTGTAGTCTGTAGGATTTCAGTGTGCATTTTTGTGTTTGGGTGTGTATGTTTGTGTGTGTGAGGGTGTGTAGATTTTATTTTTCATACTGTTTATCAGTTTAATGTCCTGAGTCAGAAGACACTGGGAGTCCACACACACACTCTTTTGTCGTCATAGTGGATTCTCTTCATTTCAGTCGACTGACTCTCGCTGTTATCCGAGTGTGTTTTTGTGTTTGAGCAAGTTTGATTAATTGATGAAACTATTTTAAAGCATTCTTTTTTCTTTTTTTTTTTTAAGTTAAGTTCTATAAACATGTATAGTTATAAATATATTTAAATGAGATTACATGGATAAAAAGAGAGGAGTGTGTTTTGGCATAAAAGGGAGTTCGTGACCAGAATCTGCATGTGCTGAATTTGACGTGTGTGTGTGCATGTGTGTGTGCGCGTGTGTGTGCGCTTATGTGCTTATGGTATGGTATGTATACATACCAGTGACGCACAAGTGTACATAATCAGTATATAGTTCACCTGTTTTTGCGCAACCTCCTACTATTGTACCGGTTAGCCAGTTTGTCCTTCCATGCTGTATGTAAAAAACAAAAAAAACACACACACACACACACACACACACTAGTGTCAACCTCTTAAAGGATTTCACTGAACACTACTGTTCCAACTGTCTCCAACTGTCTCCTACAGCTATCTTTATCAAAGCTGCAGGACATACACCCCCCCCCATTTTAATGCGACCCGTCCTGCTAACACACACACGTTGTAAGCATAGCACACATACTGTTAAATGGCTGTTTAAATGTTTTGTTTTTGTGTTTCCACATCCTTGGTCAGGGTAATGTGTGTACTTTAGATGTGTGTGTATGTGCGTATATCACCCTCCACGTTGTTTGTGTGTGTGTACACGTTGAAAAACTCTCCATCCGGGAACCTTCCGCCTGGCTGTCACTCATGACCTGAATGACAAAATGCTTGAGAGGCGCAGTGTAATGTTACAGCAGCATGGTAACCATGGGCAACAGGCATTTATAAGTAATCGGTGTCTAGAATTTAAGAGTGTTCACTCTTCAGGCTGGTTTTAAGCATTCGTCAAAGAGCAGCACTTGTCTTTGAACTTCACCCGCATTGTAATACATGTCCATGTAGTCTTCAAACCAGAGACAGAGTCTTATGTAGTTGTGAATGTGTGTGTATGTGTGCGTGTGTGTGTGTGTGTGTGCACTGTGGGGATGGGTTGCTCTTTACATATCAGCACTATACCACCTCTCCATGACTTTGAACCTGCTGTGGAAGGTTATGTCTTCTGTTGCAGTCTGTTTTTAAAAACAAAAATAACGTGTTTTATTGTGTTTTTTTTTTTTTTCATTTTGAAGTTGTAGGTTTTGATTGTTTGTTTCATTTTTGTTTTTTCCTTTATCATTTTCTAGTTCTCTTCTGTATTTCATTGTTTTTCTTGCGCTGTGGGGACTTACAATGCCTTGCTTGGCCATGTTAGAGTTAACGCAACAACAACAAAAAAATCCCACACTTGGACTTCCACGTCCCCCATTTCCCATTTTTTCTGAACTGTGATGGCCAAGAAAAGGTCGGTTTAGTTACAAAAACACAGTAAGGACTTTAAAGGCATCCTAGATCAGATCAGAGTTTGGCTGAGGAGCAAATCTAACCATGAATTAGGCCTCCATCCAGTCCACAACAAGCTACCATTTGGAAGGCATTTTTGATGGATTTGGTGTGGACGGGGGTGGAGGGGATAGGGAAATAGAATCTAGGAGACACTTATTTGGGTGAATTTCCCAAATTGATAATAACATTTTGCTTTTTTCTGTTTTTCTGTCTTTCTAAAGCACTGAATGAAACCTTAAGAGATGTCCAGTTTGGCCCATTCAGAAACTTACACTGACACGAGGAAAAAAGACGGGTGCAGTAGTCGACTTATCTTAAAAAAGAAAAATAAACTTAAAAATTATATATATATATATATATATATATATATATGCAGTGCAGCCAAACGGAAAGAAATATGCATGTCTACTTTCTTGCTAAAATTGATCTCCACTGTCCGTGTTTACGCAATATTTTAGAATCTCAGAAGATGAGGGATAATAACGAACCGTCTCCTCTAGACGCATCTGTGATACAAGTCCACACCAGTCGGGGGACACTGATAGATGCATCATCACATTTTAAGAATATTAAAAATAATAAGAAAAAAATATATTGCCTTAGCTTGGTATCGCCCTCGAAGTTTAGTGACTATATTGCATTGTAATGGTTATACTATTGGGCCACGATATACTTGGAGTTTCAAAATGGATGCTGGATTTTTTTGTTTTCCTTTTCAGATTTTTTTTTTTTTGCATGATCATTACATTAAATAAAAACCATGACTTGACAGCTATCAAGTGTTTTGTCTGAATGTTAGTTGGTCTTCATTATAGCTTTGTTATTACTGACACTTGACCTTAAAAAGTATTTAATAAAAATGGACATTTCAGCAATTGTATCTTGGTTTCTGATCTTTGCAAATTAAAGTAACAGTATTGTTTAAATGTGTGAATTTATATTTAGCAAAATTTGAAAATGGCCTCTAACATTTTTGCAACGTCTTGCTTGCCATATGTATACTTGCAATGCTGGTGTTCTTACATATTGTTTATAGAGTTCTGAGCTTGACAAAGACCCCCTCCCACCCCATCATTCAAATGATTCTATTAAATTAGTGTGATATTAAATGTGAATATATTTGCCTAATGCCTACATATATTTATATAACCTGGTGCCTATGTTTGGCAGAAATGATTTCCTGATATCCAGGGTACTGCTTAAGTAGCAGACAGACACACACACACACACACCTTTTGGCCTGAGGGGGGTTAAGCTCTTGCACAGCCCAGTTTTGGTGCTCGCTGTGTGGGGCAGCTGAGGGTCTGAATTCCCAGCCTCCGGCTCTGGCCCCATGGCCGATGATTGCTGAAGAGAACCAGCCGGTCAATTTCCTTCCATCTGATAAACAGGACTGGAGGAAGAAAGATAATCCTGGTCGTTCACCTCCACACACACACACCCACCTACCCACCCACCATCTTTCTCTCTCTGATCTGAAATCAAGACACCAAACAGTCAGCCAAGCTCCATTCTGTGCCTTTTTTTATTACAGACTTGAACAAACAGGACAACAGAGTACAGCGTGGGAAATCCATTTACTGTGTGTTGATGGGCAGATACCCAGTTGCTCGCTTTTGATCTGTCTCACACACACACACACACACACACACATAAACAGTGCACAGAAATATGCACTAGATAACACTTACACACATCCAAACACACACTCACTCTCTTTCACACACACACAAACTCATTTGGTTGCTTGGTGCAGTTCAGTCTCAGGATAATTAGCCATCTGAGATAACAGTACTCAGACATGAGTCACTAACTAATGGTGTTCTCATGTCCTCGTGTTCCCCAACCACCTTTCTTTTTTTTTAAAGATCCTCGTTGCGCACATGCCCTGCACGCACATGAAAAGCCCATCCAGTCCCTCTGGGAAGGGGTGTGGCCTTCTGGACTGCCTGCTTCCTTCCTGTTCCAGCAAGCGTGTAAACAAACAGCAATGTTCCAATCTGAGGCAACAGACATTGTGACATCATAATGGCAATGTTCTAGAACCTTTTTTCCTCCTATTCCCTTTTCACCTCACACAAGAGATGGTGGACAAAGTTCTAGAAGCTCCCGGCATTAGGCAGTGTGCTACTGTAGGCACAATGGCTCAACAAGTACCACAGAGATGGTTTGCTATGTCTTGCGTGCTGCAGCTTTACCCCTAGAGCCCAGCAGATAGTACAGTAGCCCCTCTAGCAATTCCATAATATCTAGGTTCATGTCCAGTTAAAGAAGGTCGATTGACTATGCAAGTCCTGTTCCTTTGCCCATACGTACCCCGAGACACCTGTTGCTTCTGCAGGACAGGTTGTGGAGCAATGAGATTTACTCCTCAGAAGTTATCCCAGGTCTGTGTCCCAGACATCCAGGACAGGTGTGGCTACAAAGCCTCAAGTCAAAAGGCCTCAACTCCAGAGAAAGGCATTCCCAGCCTGTCTGTACTGTGTGTCTCTGGGTGGAAGGCCACCAATGACAATCAGACTGTGCTCCTTCCTCTTCCTCCTCATGCTCCTTGTGTCCCATTCCCATTTGGCATTTCCGAGACCCCTGATTGGTTGATGTGATCTGTGTTTTTTTCCGAGTGCATTCACGTCATTGGCTCCTGGAGAGCCAGCAGTGCATGGAGCCCTATATGAAAGGAGGCCTCTGGTGCAGGTAGGGTTCCCTCAAATCAGTAAGACTACTAGAGCCTACACGACTTCAGGCCCAGACGGGCTCCCCACTGGGACTCAGAACACAGACACCAATGACCCTCTGGTAGGTGGCTCTGGGTTAGAGCATCCACACGTTGACGATTAGTGACCCGTGACATGCGGGGTCACAGCCTATAGTCTCTAACTATAGACTGTTCCATCTGCAGGGGATGAGGGCCTAGGGGCCCACGGGTTTCTGGGGGTCCACCTCAGGATTCCATGGTGGGTGGCCCAGCTTCCAGGCCTGTCCAGACGCAGCCTTGGGGGGTGGGGGTGGAAAGTTTGGGGAATGAGTACCCCCCCGCCTGATTCTGATTGGTAGGAGAAGCGGGGGAGGGAGGGTAAACATTTGGGCCTATCTGATTGGTGGAGTGGGGTGGGCTTAGACCCTCAGTTCCAGCTGGCCCCCTGTAGCTCCTCCCTCAGCCAGGGGGGCGGAGTCTGACCCAGGCGGCTCAGCAGGCGGAGCAACTCCAGGTTCTGCTCGCGATAATGTCCTGACAGTAGGGCCCGCGTCTGCAACACACACACACACACACACACACACACACACACACACACACACACAATAATAATAATATAAGTACATATTAGATGATATACAGCTGTGCTCACAAACACACATAAGTGGTACATAATAAATCATACAAACTACACACACACACAAGATGCCATGCCCAGCAGATGCCAAGATGCAAATAATACACTCTATGTAAACAAGCACATACCCACATACTTTCAGACAGAACAGGTCACACATTCATGGTATTATCACACATACAGAACATATTTAAAAAAACAACAAAATAGAGAGAGATCAAGGACACATCATATTGCTTTGGCCCTATTGTACCTTTTACAGTCATGCCAATAAAGCCATTTGAATTTGAGAGAGAGAGAGAGAGAGAGAGAAAGAGAAAAAGAGAAAGAAAAATAAGAGAGAGAGAGAGAGAGAGAGAGAGAGAGAGAGAGAGAGAGAGAGAGAGAGAGAGAGAGAGCCAGCAGTGACAGGCGGTCCGCTCCAAGGCGGCCATAAAACACTAAGTAAGGCGCTGGTGCCAGGATCCAAAAATGCCCCACGCTGCAGTTTGCTACCGAGTTTTCTGCTTACCACTGCACAACTCTGCCCATCACGGTTATCAGCCAGTGAACTATGCCTATCCCTTAAGGGTGTGTGTGTGCGTGTGCGTGTGTGTATGTGTGTGTGTGTGTGTGTGTGTGTGTGTGTGTGTGTGTGTGTGTGACAGTCCCAGATCGTCCTGTTAGCATAACACACTTATATTTAGAATGTTCCACTTGGGAGCAGATTAGTTGCAGTATGGGAAAGGAGGCCTATTTTCTACTTTATTTTCTGCTTAGATAATCTTCACTTTAGGCTTCAGATGTGTGTGTGTGTGTGTGTGTGTGTGTGTGTGTGTGTGTGTGTGTGTGTGTGTGTGTGTGTGTGTTTGTGTGTGTGTGTGTGTACGTACACCTGTGTGTGAGTCCTGGGCAGGGAGGCATCCTCTCACACCTAATTTAACCCTGTGGGAGATAAGCTTGTGATAAAGTGGCTTTCTCGTGTTGTAGCACTTTCTATTAATTTCTGTTAGTCACATACATCCACAGACTGCTCATTATGCCAAGCTCTCTCTCTCTGTGTGTGTGTGTGTGTGTGTGTGTGTGTGTGTGTGTGCATGTGTGCGAGTGTGTGCGTGTGTGTGCGTGTCCGGTCCCTTAAATATCCCCTGGTGTAATCAACTCATTCATTCATTCCCTCACTCTCCACCTCAAGCAGGTGTGGGGTGATTGTCGTGGCGCATAATGGCTGCCGTGCATCACCCAGGTGGGTGCTACACATTGGTGCTAGTGAGCATGGTTCCAATGAAAAGATAAAAAGATACCCGCACACTGTTCTATAAGCTCCCAGAGTGGTTTATTAACAACGTTTCGACCAGAGGTCTTCATCAGGTATCGAGACCTCTGACTCTCTGGTCGAAACGTTGTTAATAAACCACTCTGGGAGCTTATAGAACAGTGTGCGGGTATCTTTTTATCTTTTCAATTGTCGGCTAAGCCTTATACCCAGCACCTGTTTAAATTAGGTAACACTTTACTTGACAGTATCGACATAAGACTGACATAGCACTGTCATGAACACATGACACTGTCATGACACATGGACCCTAACCCTAATCCTAACTCTAACCCTAAATCTAACCCTAACCCTAAATTGGTATGACAAAAACTGAATGTCACTTAATAACAGAAGCGTTATGTCATAAAGTTTATGACTTGTTTATGACATGTTCATGACAGTGTCATGTCACTCTTATGATGATACTGTCAAGTAAAGTGCAACCAAATTTTGTAGATTAGTCGTTTGTAGACAGCTCTGTGCAAATGCAATGTGTAGTTGTTGTGAGGATGTGCGTTCTCGGCAGAACAGGAAGTACCTCAGCAGGCATGTCCGGGTACTTCCTGCCTTTGCTCTTCCCCAGGCATCGTGAGCGTGCTCCGTCCAGCCTCTGGCACCAAAAGCCCTTACTCTCATCAAACCTGCAGTACACACACAACCAGCAGGTGGAGCCCTAGGTCAGTTAACTGAGAACGAGCAAACCTGAGAACGAGCAAACCAATCACAGTACACGTTATTAATACGCCTACTGAGAACGAGCAAACCAATCACAGTACACGTTATTAATACTTGTATGCATTATGAACAATGTTTTCATCTGTACTGTATATGTGTTCCCTAGCAGATGACCAAATGACCTTGATGTTAGCAGCAGCTGTCTACCAAGTGATCTACAAATTAAAACATCCAGGTGATCTACCAATTAAAACATCTAGGTGATCTACTAATTAAAGTATTCATGGAACAAATACAGTAGATCTAGAGCACGGTGCTTATTACAGGGTTTCCACACCTTGGTTAAGATCAAATTCAAGGACCTTTCAAAGACTTTCCAGGCCCAATATCCTTAAATTCAAGGACCTACTGTAATGTGTTGATAAATTTCAAGCGCGGGCATGGTTAAATCATATTACCTCAACAGACCAAGGATACCTTGTCACAGTTTTCTTTTATTTTTGGTCATATGACAGGCCTATTCTATTTTTCATGTTTGTATTTTGCATAAAACTGAACTGAAATAAACTTGTCCTAAACAAGTTAAACTCGTTACCATGAACATGGCGGTTTATTCATCAGAATGTTAAATTAAATATTTGGGCAACAAACACTACACACGGGAAACACGCAGAAATCACGCTGGCCATGTACATGTTAATAAGCGGAATTGTACGTAATTGTATGGATTTTTTTTCCTCAAAAAGAAATTCAAGGACTTTCAAGGACCTCCATTTATTTATGTCTCTTTTCAAAAACTTTCAAGGGCCTTGAATTATTTTTTTTAGATTCACAAACTTTCAAGGATTTCAAGGACCCGTGGGAACCCTGTTATTAGAACCCTGAGACCTTGAATTTCCCCGGGGGATCAATAAAGTATCTATCTATCTATCTATCTATCTATTAGACCTCTAATGATCAGACATACAGACCCATTTGGTTTAGACAGTCCCTACTGCAAGCTTACTTTCATAAGTGTTTCATCCATTTATACAGAACATTAATTTACATAATTTAAGTGAAGACAGCCACAGCCACACAGCCACACACACACACACACACAAACACACACACACACACACACACACACACACTTTACTCACATCAAGGCCTGTGTGTAGTTGTAATGGGGTGTGACTCCGAGGAACTTCTGCACCCCGTCCATCACCTGAACTGGGTTGGAACGAAGCAGAACCCCATCCACTACCAACAGCTAAAACACACACACACACACACACACACATACATTTCTGCTTTAGCGTGTACATATATCATATATTTACTTACTAACCAAATGTAAGACAATAAGGGTGCCATGTTTATAATGTACTATAAACATATATAATGTATACGTTAGTTGTGCAACCATCTCTCCAGGTGAGAAGCCCCAGGCTGTGGATGTAGCTGTGTGTGTGTGTGTGTGTGTGTGTGTGTGTGCACCTGGCTGGGTTGGTAGTGGTGCAGCCATCTGTCCAGGTGTGAGGCATAGGCCCCGGGCCCCAGGCTGCGTCTCTGCAGGGTCTGCAAGGCAGGAGGGGAGGAGCGGCCGGCGGACACCACCTCATGGAAGGAAAAGTTCAAAGCCACGGGGTCCAGATGAGCCCTCTGGTGCTGTGGAGAGAGAGGGAGGAGGAGAGAGAGGGAGGGAGGAGGAGAGAGAGAGGAGGAGAGAGAGGGAGGGAGAGGGAGGAGGGAGGGAGGAGGAGAGAGAGGGAGGGAGGAGGAGAGAGGGAGAAGGACAGAGGGAGGAAGGAGGAGAGAGGGAGAAGGACAGAGGGAGGAAGGAGGAGAGAGGGAGAGAGGGAGGAGAGAGGGAGAGGAAGGAGGAGAGAGAGAGGAAGAGAGGGAGAAGGAAGAGGAGAGAGGAAGGATAAGAGAGGGAGGAGAGGAGAGAGAGAACATAATGAAATTGAGGCAAAGAAGTAAGAACGAACAAAAGATGAATGAAAACATCTTAGGAAACACAATATGGAAACGGAGGCATTGACAAACACACACAGAAACTCACACTCACCTGGTACCAGGAGTACGCACGGTCAGCAGGGTTGATGAGGACAGCGATGATCTTGGCTCTGGGCAGCAGGGCCGAAGCTCTGGGCGGAGCCGCCTCCGTGTCGAAGTAGTTGGCACTCTTCTCAAACAGGAAGTCCGTGCTCACGTTAGACGGGACGGGGAAGAAGTCCATGTACCTGAGAGAGACAGAGAAAAAGATTTCTTAAAAAGTATCATCATTCATTTGTTATATATTTATTCTATTTTAATATAAGAATGATTATTAGTAATAATAGTGTTAATAATATAATAGTGATATCTGAATCAGTATGTCACTGTGTCTTGCAACACAACACCTCTTGACATGTCACTAGAGGCTTTTGAAACTGAAATTGAGAGAGTTCAATGTATGGTTATTTGATGCATAGCTTGGCAAAACAGATATCGTCCCTTTAGAATTATAAGATTCTATCTGACAAAATTCAGTTTTTGACATATTCTTATTCTGTGAGAACTTCATAAGGTGAGGTGTTTCTTGAAGTCGTATGCATTTCTAGACATTATATATGTAGAGGCTTGTTCCACTTATCAATAGAATTGGAGGGGGGGGAGGAGGGAAAGAAAGGCTTGAGCAATATGACATGGGAGTACAGAGAGCAGTGTGAAGGCTGATGAATTCACTCGCTGCATTTTAAATTCTATATAACATTATTAATTCATGACAAATGATTTAGTTCTGGCAGAAATCACCAGGAAATAAAAGAATAACTGCAAAAAGCTTGACTGGTGATCAGTCAGTGTGTGTGTGTGTGTGTGTGTGTGTGTGTGTGTGTGTGTGTGTGTGTGTGTGTGTTTAGAACAAGTGCTTATCGGAGAAAAGACATGACACCACTCTGTGTGAGTGTGTGTGTGTGTTTTAGTGTGTGTGTGTATGGGTGTTTTAGGGTGCGTGTGTCTGTGTGTGTGTGTGTGTTAGAGTGTGTGTGTGTTAGAGTGTGTGTGTGTGTTTTTAGTGTGTGTTTTAGTGTGTGTGTGTGTTAGTGTGTTTTAGTGTGCGTGTTTTAGTGTGTGTGTGTGTATGTTTTAGTGTGTTTTAGTGTGTGTGTGTGTGTGTGTGTGTGTGTGTTAGAGTGTGTGTGTGTGTGTTTTAGTGTTGTGTGTGTGTGTGTGTGTGTGTATGTTTCAGTGTGTGTGTTTTTTAGTGTGTGTGTGTGTGTGTGTGTGTATGTTTTAGTGTGTTTTAGTGTGTGTGTGTGTGTGTGTGTATATGTTTTAGTGTGTTTTAGTGTGTGTGTTTTAGTGTGTGTGTGTGCGTGTGTTAGAGTGTGTGTGTGTTTTAGTGTGTGTGTGTGTGCGTGTGTTAGTGTGTGCGTGTGTTAGTGTGTGTGTGTGTGTGTGTTAGTGTGTTTTAGTGTGTGTGTTTTAGTGTGTGTGTGTGTGCGTGTGTGTGTGTTAGAGTGTGTGTGTGCGTGTGTATGTTTTAGTGTGTGTGTGTGTGTGTGTGTGTATGTTTTAGTGTGTTTTAGTGTGTGTGTGTGTGTGTTTTAGTGTGTGTGTGTGTTAGAGTGTGTGTGTGTTTTAGTGTGTGTGTGTGTGTGTGCGCGTGCTCCTTACCAGTCAATGCCCCGCTGGTAGTTGGGTCCACTAAAGAACTGCACCTCCTCAAATGACACCGGGCTGGAGAAACTACTGGAGATGGCAGGATGGAGTGAGAGAAACGAGTGCAAAGCTGTTGTACCTACAGAGAGAGAGAGAGGGAGAGAGAGAGAGAGGGAGAGAGAGAGAGAGAGAGAGAGAGAGAGAGAGGGAGAGAGAGAGAGAAAGAGAGAGAAAGAAAGAGAAAGAGAGACCATGAGAGAAAAAGAAAGAAAGAAGGAAAGAAAGAAAGAGAGAGAGAGGAAGAACAAAAGAAAGAGAGAAAGAAAGAAAGAAAGAAAGAAAGAAAGAAAGAAAGGAGAGAGGAAGAACAGAAAAAATAAAGAAAGAAAGGAAGAGAGAGCGAGCAATGAAAGAATACATAAGAATACAACTCTATGTTATAGGCACTACATGTATTTTTCAATCTGTTTTCTCTCTCACTGTCACTCCTCAGTTTCATAGTTGCACTGCAGGCCTGCTGTTGTTTTGTTTTGTTCGATTGTTATTACCATCTTATATTACACACATGGCTAACTTGCTCATGCCGACTATTAAAATCACTCGTCAGTGCTTTAAGCAGCACTAAAGTAGTCATCAACAAAATGGCTCAGTGCTAAACGGGCTAGAGTACTTCACCAAAAATGAGACCTGTTCCGCAGTGCTGTGTATTCAGTAGCTTATAAAAATACAATAACAGCTAGGGCTTTAATGATTAATCAATTCATCAATTAGCTGTATATTAATTGGCAACTATTTTGATAATTGAATAATTGGTCATTTTTGTGGAAAATACATATGATTTCTCTGATTGTAGCCTCTTAAACTCTTTTCAAAAGCTTGAACACTGAAAATGTTCAGCTTTACTCAATTCTTCACTATTTTCTGGGATTTTACTGATTAAACAACTAAATGATTAATCAAGAAAATAATAGGCAGGTTAATCAAATATGAAAATAATCTTTACAGCCATAATAAGAACACACCTGCTATGGATAACCACCTAAAAATGAAACATCTGCTGCCATCAGTTAGCACTAGCAGTAATGTTAGCACCAGCACTGTACTGGTAACGTACGACTAGTCAACTACTATTATGCAAAACAATTTCAGTAGTCATGAAGCCTCACTGCAAAAACTGCTTATCTAACAAAATCTAACCAAGTGTTATTAACCTTATATCAAGATAAACAAAACTAGTTGGTATTGTTTTCAGAGGCAAAGAGACTTTACCTAGCTTTTCTTGTGAAAACATTTGACTTAATTTAAAAAAAGACTGACTTATTTTAAGACATCTCATCCTGAAAACAAGCAAATTTGTCTGCCAGTGCGTTAAGCAAATGTGTCCTAAAAACAAGCAAATTTGTCTGCCAGTGCGTTGAGCAAATTTGTCTTGATAAGACTCCTTAAAATAAGTCAAAGTCTTCTTAAATTAAGTCAAAATGTTCTTTTGGGAGGGCGCTAGTTAAGTCTTTTCATACTCAAAACAATACCAAATAGATTTTTTAATCTTAATATAAGATTAATAACACTTGGTTAGAATTCATTTTTTGCAGTGCTCTAGTATTGTGGAGTGGTTCAATAACATCTGTTCTTTCACTTGAGGTCTACCTCCATTTTAATTAAACAACGTCACAGATTAAATTAGAAGCAGTCAATCATCAGTGTTCAGGTTATATATATATATATATATTCAGGTTAAATATAATCACATGACTTGCACTGATAAGTGCAGATGAGTCACACAGATGAATTCCACTGTGTAATGACTCAATATGATTATTAGAGCAACACTGCATACCACAGTCATTTCCACTTCATTTCCCACTTCAAATGCATTCAAATGTTTGTTCCTAACACTGGAATTAAAGCCAAGTTCTTCTAGATAAGAGTTAGGAGCCTGGCGGCATGGCCGTAGATTTGCGTAGGGACCGAAGGACGTGTCCACACCAGGGTCAAATTACGACTAAAATGTCCCCACCAATATTCAGGTCGAAATGGGGAAAAAAGCGCTCACATGCTCTACACAAAGAGTTAAATCATTTCTCACTTCAGTGCTGCGGATCATCTCGTACAGATCTTGTAATGTGCAGTAGCCTATAAGGGTAAACCACGCTGATTTGAAGTTACCTATAATAACTACCAGTGAGCCGCAGTCTCCTGCGCAGCATGGCGCAGCGCTTCAGCTTCACTTCACTACAAGGCATATGAAGTGCGTCCAAATTCACCCATTCTTCTCTTCTACTCATCACACATGTGTCACATGAAAGAGCCTTTTCTCAGCTTTTAAACGGTGCTAGCTAGCCACTATATATTTGCAAGGCTAAAGACAAATATACTAAAATATATTTGCTGTGATAAACAGTTCAAAAGAAAAATAACTTCAAGAGATTTAATAATTATTTTCTGTGCACATCTCCACATCTATTCGTCTTGGTGGAATATCGTAGGCCTACACACTCATCACGCAACACATGACAAACCATATATCAGAATAAACAGCAGACATTACCGAACACAAAGGTGCAATGCATTCCCGTGTATAGTTAGCTGTTCCAGAGTAATCCGGTTTTGAAATACTACGGCTTTAAGCATTTCTTAAACTGAGCTGTGCTTACATCGCCTAGATATCTGTAAATATCAGAATCAGAGAATATACAGGCAGCTCACGGTTAAGAGTTTGTCAATGTAGCCTTAATGATTTCTTTTCACAAAATGCTTGCATGTATTTAAGTTTCTTAAAACTGAGCTGTGCTTAAATGGGTCAATGCATGATTTCATAACAGACCAAATAGAAATTAAATGTTAAATGTTAAATGTTAAATATAGCCTACATATCTGTTCATATTAAAATCAGATTGTGTAGGCTACACAGTATAGTTAGATCAAGTTGGACAGTAGCACATTTTAATCATGGATAGCAGTTGGACAGTAGCACATTTTAATCATTTTTTATATATCTATAGTGGCTGGTGAAAGAGTTGAGCTTTTTTCGGGAGGGTGGGGGGATGGGGGGGGTTAGTGGTGTCCCCACCAAAGCTCAGCGGTCAGATCGCCTATCTTGAGGGGATGTCAATACCTGTCTTCTGTGGGCCAATGATGAGAAACTTGGGCAGCCGATCGCATGTCTTCTCTTTTGACCAGATGTCCTTATGCCTCTTGTCATGACAGGGATTCTGGGAAATAAACCAGTGAATTAAATGATATCCTTTTAACCTTCTTTCAATCGTGTGCCCTCCATTTCTTCAGGATCTTTAGCTAAACAGCTGTCAATCGTAGACATTGTCTTCAGTGGTGGTCCTACATATACAGGGACACAGGTGATAAGCCAGGAACCAGGACCCTGAAGTCGACCGGGACTAATCACTCTTTGTCTCAGGAGAATGTTGTAGTTCCACTTACCTGCCACAAGGGGTCTCTCTCCTCTGGGAAGATCTGGAAGTACTTGTCAGCCAGCTGCACTGGGGGCAGTGTCTGCAGCCGGAGGTTGGTCCAGCACTGGACGAACTTCACCAGCGACTCAAAGGTATAGAGGCCCAGTCGGTCATTGCCGTAGTTAGACAGGTGAGTCATGAAGATACTGACCTGTGCAAGACAGAGGAGTTTGTTTGCACACTGTAATTACGAGCACTTTTGTGCTTAATTAAAGCAAGCAGAGAGAGAGAGAGAGAGAGAGAGAGAGAGAGAGAGAGAGAGAGATAGAGAGAGAGAAAGAAAGAAAGGAAGAGAGAGAGAAAGACAGAAAGAAAGGAAGGGAGAGAGCAAGAGAGAGAGAGAGAGAGAGAGATAGAGAGAGAGAGAAAGGAAGGGAGAGAGAGAGAGAGGGAGAGAGAGAGAGAGAAAGACAGAAAGAAAGGAAGGGAGAGAGAGCAAGAGAGCAAGACAGAGAGATAGAGAGAGAGAGAGAGAGAGAGAGAGAGAGAGAGAGAGAGAGGACAGAAATAAAGGAAGGAGAGAGAAAGACTGAAAGGAAGAGAGAGAGAGAGAGAGAGAGAGAGAGAGAGAGAGAGAGAGAGAGAGAGAGAGAGAGAGAGAGCCAACACAAGCTAATCGTGTTTGCTCATTATCATATCACAGTGGCATATTCTTTGAGGCATTGCTTGGGTGAAAATGGAGACCTGGGCTGAAATAGAAAATGAAAAGGAAGGCTCGTTTACTAGAATAATGTGCTTCATTTGAGCTACCTGCAGGCATGTGGTGGAGTGTGCATGTGTGTTTTTATTTATATATGTAAAAGTGTGTGTGTGTGTGTGTGTGTGTGTGTGTGTGTGTGTGTGTGTGTGTGTGTGTGTGTATGTGAGTGAGAGTGTGTGAGTGAGTTTTAATGCTGTTTACCGGATTAAGCAGCAGCGTCATGAACAGCTCCCCTCCGCGGATGCTCTTGTCCAGCTCCCATGATCCTCCGGGGTATTCCTTGTAGAAGATGGTGTGTGTGAAAAGGCCACACGTCTGCCTCGGTAGAACCTTTCAGAAACACATCACACACCAATCGTGTTCATCTTATTTCTTAAAACACAAAGACAGTGTTAAAAGCTTTGCAACGGGAAATGTTGATTAACACAAATGTATTGTAGCGTAAAAAAAGGTATTGTCATTTGAATGTGATTGACTACGAAAGTAAACAAAGGTGTTGTGGTAATGACGATAATTGGTTAATGATAGTAAAGAATACAATGGTGATAATGGATGACAAGGTATTCTGCTAGGAAAACATAATGCACACCAAGGTGGTGATAAAGCAACGCTACAAAGGTGAATCTAACGCATCTGTAGGCTTCTAGTCAGCCTTCGATTTTTTAGAGCCACTGCAGGCTTTAGCTCAGATGCTATTTTAGTTGAAGTTATTTCAGGGATATCAAACACATCATCCGTACTCTTGTCACTGAATTAATATGTAACTTCACAAAACTTAATAAAATCTTGACTTAATGATGAATGTGGCAAATTGATATGCAAGAGCAATACAGCAGATGTCCCACTTCTTTGGGAGTGCAAATATCACACATTAATTGACTTTCTACTGCGGGGGATTTCGACAGATCGTGATCCACGGACCACTGGGGATTCAAACAAAACCGCGGCGTAAAAGAGAATGACCTCCCACTGGGCTCCACCCACTTCCCTGCAGTGACACCGTATTAACACTACTGCATTTTACATTTCATAATCGCAGTATGATAGTTCTATTGGTCACAGAGGGCAGGAGCAGGTTTCAGTCTCTTTTTTGTCTTTAATAGTGCTGGACCAAACATAGAAGTGATCAGAAAAGGAGAAAAGGCCACACTTTGCATACTTCAATCTCTTTATTGCGTAGACACGTTTCGGTGTAGTGCCTTCTTCAGTGTGCTGCACCGTCTCTATTGTTCACAATTTTAGCAACCCATGATGGCTCACCTGATAAATATACCTGACCCGTGTAGTGATCGCTCACCTGGTAAACATACCTAACTTGTGATCACTCACCTTTAAAGATATCTAACCTGTGATCGTTCGCCTGGGAAACATACCTAACCTGTGATCACTCACCTGGTAAAGATATCTAACCTGTGATCGCTCACCTGGTAAACATACCTAACCTGTGATCGCTCACCTGGTAAACATACCTAATCCGTGTAGTGATGGCTCACCTGGTAAACATACCTAACCTGTGATCGCTCACCTGGTAAACATACCTAATCCGTGTAGTGATGGCTCACCTGGTAAACATACCTAATCCGTGTAGTGATGGCTCACCTGGTAAACATACCTAATCTGTGTAGTGATGTCTCACCTGGTAAACATACCTAATCCGTGTAGTGATGGCTCACCTGGTAAACATACCTAACTTGTGATCACTCACCTTGTAAAGATATCTAACCTGTGATCGTTCGGTAAACATACCTAATCTGTGTAGTGATGTCTCACCTGGTAAACATACCTAATCTGTGTAGTGATGGCTCACCTGATAAATATACCTGACCCGTCTTAGTGATGCTCACCTGAGTAGAAAGCATAGCCTGGGAAACATACCTAACCTGTGATCACTCACCTGGTAAAGATATCTAACCTGTGATCGCTCACCTGGTAAACATACCTAATCTGTGTAGTGATGTCTCACCTGGTAAACATACCTAATCCGTGTAGTGATGGCTCACCTGGTAAACATACCTAACCTGTGATCGCTCACCTTTATGCCGTTGTGGATGAAGCCTCGTCTGAAGCGTGCGGGCCTCAGGTGCGGGTACTCCTCCGTGCTGGTCACCTTGATCCCCCAGACGGACTTCCAGGCCTCATAGAGCTGGCTGTGCACTGGGTACACCCCAGAGTGGTGGGGGGCCACAGCGTAGCCCATATCGGTGGGGATGCCATGCTCCTGTAGGGAGGGAAGGGGAGGTGAAGCCACATGTGTAGTGATTACCGTGACAACATAACACCTCACCATCTGGCTCCATTTGGTCTTTGTGGGCCTGTGATTTAGTTCAGTTCATCAGTTTGATTTTCAACTTTTTGTTAATAATAATAATAATAATAATAATAATAATAATAATAATAATAATAATAACAACAACAACAACAACACTAACTACCCAAGAACGCTTTACAACAAAGAGGATGATAGGACTAGCTATGGTAGCCTACTGTAGATGTAATAGGCTGTGGTGAACAGGTGGGTTTTGAGGAGTTTAAATGTTAATAGTTTTATTCTGTTCTATTGGTGCTTATTATTCTGAACAAATCAGTGTTCTAATACAATCTCCCTTACCTTTTGTTAATGAACTCTGAATGACCTTGTCGTCGTTAGTGACAAAGTAATGACACTAAATAAAAAAAATGTCACATGGACTTGACTTTGAACTGCATGCGAGCCCTGACCTGGCAGGAAATTGGGATCTATTAGAGAACCCCCTTATATGCGACCATGTATATGTCCTCGTACGTGTCCTTGTGTATGTACAGTATTCATATATGCGTCCACTCATCGTCTGACGGGATCTCAGCACACCAGACTCCTGACCTCCCTCTACCTACTCTAGCTAAAGAGAACGTGTCCTGTGAAACATTACACAATAATTGCATGTCCACCTCTATGGAAGTCATTAAAATGATGTTTGAACACATTACCTCCTCTGTGGATCGGCAACAAGAGTCGCTTTAATTATGCAAGTTGCGCAGGACTAACACTCAGTAATGCATTTACATTCAATGGCGATTTAAAAATATGGCTAGAGTGTGTTCACTTGAAGCCGCGTATGGAGATCTGTCCAAGGACACAAGTACAGAGCATGCCAGTCCAGTTCTGGGTCAAAGCTTCTCTGTATTCAGCAGATTTTAGTGAAAAGCTTCAGCGCACTGACCCGTGTCCAGAGAAGACCTTGGTGTCGTGGTACATTTGGCTCAGCTAAGTCAGGTGAAAAAGCTGTCCCTTTCGAAATATGAAACCATGCATAACATCATGATACAGAGATGCACACAGGTAAGGGATAAGGGTGAGAACATTTCCACAACCAGGGGTTAAAGAGGGGGGGGGGGCACAGATAAATTAATAATAAATATATTCTTTCATACCAATGATATAGTGCGATGATAAATGGTGGAGTTAATGGAGTTAATTTTTCGTGTGTACAGAGATGACCAAGAAGCTAAAAATTCTTGTCCAAAAAGTATTGCTACACCACAATACTCAATATGCTGTCCAACGGGGAGTCATTTTTCACTGGATTTTGGGGTTCCCCCACCTGCCAAATCCTACTTGAACCACAACTACTGAGGTTTGGGTGCATGCTCTTCTGGGAAGAACATTTTGAAAGACATCCACTTCACATGCACATTTTTTCTAGTTATTACATGCATATTTGCAGTGTCCTTTCCATCTCAGAAATATATCCTCCAGTCAAAGTTTACGTTTCTGGTCTCCTCAGCTGGTCTTTGTCATCTCAGTCTCTTTAGCTTCCTTCCCCTCACAATGAGTAGCCTACTGAGGGTTTTCCTGCTGATATTCTACTCTACCTTTCATGGGGCAGCCGTGGCCTACTGTTTAGCTCTTCAGACTTGTAACCGGAAGGTTGCCGGTTCGAACCCCGACCAGTAGGAATGGCTGAAGTGCCCTGCTAAGGCTCCTCACTGCTCCCCGAGCGCCGCTGTTGCAGGCAGCTCACTGCGTCGGAATTAGTGTGTGCTTCACCTCACTGTGTGTTCACTGTGTGCTGAGTGTGTTTCACTAATTCACAGATTGGGATAAATGCAGAGACCAAATTTCCCGGGATCAAATAATTATACTTATGGCTGATACTCATGGTCTCCACTGATTGGTTGGAGAGTGAGATGGTAAGCATAAGAATGTTGGCGTCTGACCCAATCAGAGGCAGAGTAGGGTCGGCTGTTGGCAGAATGCAAAAAACAGACCCAAGCTACTTGCTACTGATAATAATATGTTGAGGAGTTGAAAAATACCCAAACTAGCATGATTAATGATATAAATGTTCAATATCCATGATTAGAATACTGAGTCTCTTAATCAGAAATAAAGAGTGGCATTAGGCTGCACACACGAACACTTATCATAATCAGATCTCCACTTCATCATCAGTTATTCCACACAGACTGACTGATGAGGAACACTGACAGGCAGGAGAGGTTGGTGGGCGAGGATGCAGATTTTGGTCCGTGGCAACAGCTCAATAGCCTCACTGTTACACTACCTGTGCTTGTGGAGTTTACTGTATCTTAATTAAATAACAGCTGTGTCTGAAATAGATGGAGCGTATTGTGATCCACACCAAATATCGTCCGGATCTGGAACAAACCCAAACCAGATCTAAGCCGGGTGTGGAGTATGTGCATCCCATAATGAACTGCACTGTGATGTTCCACACTGCTATGCAGATTAACGATGATTAATGATGGTGGCACCATGCAGTCGTGACTCGTGACAGGAATAAACTGAATGAACATACAGTACAATACACAAGAGCAGTCAGACGACAGCAGACCCTCGTCCCCATCTCGCTTTGTTAAAGAAAGTGAAACTTCTTTTTCATCCGGTTCACACAAAGTCTACACAAACTAAAAACTTGACAGAAAGGTCAAGGTTTCTTCCTTGGTAAGGGAGTTTTTCCTTGCCCCTGTTGCTCTTGGGTGCTCCTTGTTGGTGCCCCCCAATCCCAATCCTCCCCCACCTTTCTTATGCAGCCCTTGCCACTTAATCTACTAAACCCCTCTTCTACTGCACTTTTTAACCCCCCCCATAAATGCACAAATAGGCTGACACCAGACATAATTTCACTGCATTTCTTACTTCCAGTAACTATATGCATGTGACTAAACTTCCTTGTATCCTTGAAAAAAGTTAGCCTTTAATGTCAGTCAATCTTCTTTTGAATATGAACCAACCCCACTCCTTTCTAAACACTTTAAAAACCTAATGAATAGTTAGGAATCAAACCACGACTCTTCCACCCAACACAGGCTTTTCCATCTGAGGATCAAGGCGAGCCCTGTAGGGGAGGTGCCTTGTGGTCACAGTTGCACACAGACGGGTGATGTGTGTGTGTGTGTGTGTGTGTGTGTGTGTGTGTGTGTGTGTGTATGTGTGTCCGCCTTGTGGTCACAGTTGCACACAGACGGGTGATGATTAATGTGGTGGTGGCGTGCTGCAGTGAGAGGGATACTCAGTAATGAGTGTCACAGTGAGGCCGTGACCGACTCACCTGGGTGAAGTGAATGCATTACCCTGCCTGCCCAGATTATATGTAGGTCAGGTGTGCCTCACCTGTGTGAATCATTAGTGCTACCTTGCCCAGTTTGTGCATTGTGAAAGTCTATAGGCAAACTGTTTGCACTAGGATTACACACTGTGGCGAAGGTGTGTTTGTCTCACCTTGTGCAGGTGTGTTTGTCTCACCTGGGCAAACTGCTTGTTGAGCCTCATCTGCTCAGCCAGCACACTGACGTTGTGGAACAGGTGCGGCTGCATGTGGTTCCACATGTGAGGGAACCACCAGAACTCTTTACGGTGACGCAGCAGCGTGTCATCTCCCAGGTCCTCCTCATCAGTTCCTGAAGAAGAAGCAGCGAGAGTGCGTGTGTCAGGCTGTGTGTGTGTGTGTGTGTGTGTGTGTGTGTGTGTGTGTGTGTGTGTAGAAAACCGTCCCAGTGTTTCCCATACATTGACTCTTTTGTGGCGGCCCACCACAATATCAACATTGACCACCACACAATGATTTTCCAGGTTGTACTAAATTGTGCTTAAATCTGGTTAGCATCAAAACCACACTGTGCTAATTTGTTAAAAACTGTTGTATTCAAATTCATTCTGCAAACCAACCACCACAAATGGAATTCAATTCTGTGGGAAACACTGTGTCCGCCAGTGAAAAAATGCCACACCACTTACACCATTGGTGAGCGTGACTTTAATTGAATAGAGATGGAGATCTTTGATGGCGGCCATCACTTACCTGTGTGGAAGAACTTGCCAGAGAAACCCAGGTTGAAGGTGAAGTTGGGCACCAAGGCCCTCAGCTTGCTCTGTGTGTGCAGGAGGGCCTGCAGAACCAAACCAAACACAAGTATGTCATTTCAGCTATTTACACACACACACACACACACACACACACACACACACACACACATACACAGTGCTGCTTGAAAGTTTGTGAACCCTTCAGACATGATCAGTTTTACAAAACAATAAAAATAACCTTATTTAATGCACATCGACTGAGTTGACAGTCATATTCAGATTTGCAGTGGTCTCTTAAGTTTTTCCATATGTACATATAATATTATATTTATACTGATTTTATGCCATAGGCCTACTACAGAAGCTGTATCTTAGGCTAGTGACAATGGCCCCACATTTTTGAGATACCCCTACCGGAGGTAGAACTAAACGCAACAATGTTTTTCCTTATCTCTAAGGTCTCCCATATATGAAATTGATTCTTAGCTAAAAATATTTTAGTGCTAAGATTGTTAAATTAACAGATGTTGTTATACACATAAAACCAAAAAGGACTAAAATATAGCCTGTCCGTATGGGAGTTAAGGCATATAAACTAGTGCAGATCAATCACACAAGCTCTGAGAGCTTTGAAACTTGGCATGCTTATAGTCAGGAAGTTGCTTTACCTACTAGAAAAACTGAATGTGAATATCTTGATGTAAGGAATGAATAAAGACATGTAAACATACACCTAAAATAAGCGGACATGCAAAAAATGAATATCTATGCAGAATGTATTCATTTACTTTGTAGCTGCTTTACCAGGGATTATCATAGAAACACATATGATGGCTTATGGGAAAGGTGGGGTTGTACTGAATCCAACAATACCAAATATGTAAATATAGTATGACAAGTTAGGGTGTTCTGTCACTCAATGTATAAGGTGTCCAAAATGAAAGAAAACAGAACACTAGCAAAATACAGTCTCAAGTCCAAATCACATTATCAGTGGTGAGAAGAATGTTGATAAATTCATTGTTACTGCAAGGCAAGTGCTGATCTATATTTACATTTAATAATGATACATTTCATATGAAACGCAGATCCAATTGAATCAGGTTAACACTGGAATGGAACACCTTTATTAAAATATTTACATCCACTTGAATTTTGTTTTGGTCAAGTCATTACTGAATAATGGAAAAATATATTGTTAGCTTTTGTCTGTCCAGACCAGCAGTGGACAGTAGAGCCTACACTGCTTACTTCACCCCTAAGTAGCTAAACAGTTAGTTGTAGAAACTACTTTCCCTAGCTAAGAAAGTAGCCTACTTAGCCCTCTGACTAATGTTGCATGTGTAATTCAACTTGATTTGCATTTCAATGAAAATTCTGAAATTTTTCCTTTTCACTAGTCGCTTGAATTATAAGGCCTTTTCACACAGAGATTACGCTAAATTTGCGGGAAGAGGAGACCTCTTTTTGCCGCAACGTGTCTGAAAATGAGGTGAACATTTGCCGGCCTGCTGATCTGTTCACATGATGCGCATTTTGGGGAGCCAGGAGAGCTAGCAAATTAAAATGTGACGTGCAATAGGGGGCGTGTAGAGTGATAGTCGTAGGCCTTATTATGCGTGGGCCTAATAAGACGTCTGCAAAAAGACGTCTCCTCTTCCTGCAAATTTAGCGTAATCTCTGTGTGAAAAGGCCCTATTATGTCCCACCGTTCCGCCTCGGTCTATGTGAAAGGGACAGTCGTTCCGCGATTCTGCTACATAAAATCGCGGCGATTTTGGCAGTGTGAAAAGGCCTACTGAGAATGTCTTACGGACATTGGATCCAAAGCTTGTCGGAAACATTTTGAAAAGGGCAAGAAAAAAGATCCCCATGTCCAAAACCAGTAGAAGGCCTCCAACGCATACTTACCCTTGCTCAGCAGAGAGAGAGATGGTGATGTCCATAAAACTCTGGCTCCATATACAGATGATATTTTCTCCAAAATCAAAGTTTCGTATCATGTATCATGTATAGCGAACTACTGCAGTAGGCTAAGACAAAAATCAGTGAGCAGCAGCAAGTTGCAAATGTTGAGAGTGAGAGCACATCTGCACCAAGAAGGCTGAGTAGGGCTGATACAACATAATTTCAAATGCGGAGAGATTGTTTCATTTGTGGGAAGGCCAGCTCTAAACCAGAACCTCTGACAGCAATTTCAACTGGAACAGTCGCAAATACCAGAGACAAGGTCCTTCGGGCAGCTTCTGAAAGGCTTGTAGATGTATATCTTCGAATTCTTTCATGCCCAGATCTTTTTTGCATGATACCAAATACCAGGGTGCGATTTGTGTAAAACCAGAAGGGGGTGATTTTGAATACGTTTGTAACCCCCCCCCCACCAAAAAGAACTAACGATTCATAGCCTAGTAATGTCATGGCTAATAATACCCTATATTATTTTTGCCACCTTTGTAACATTTTAGTTTCTAACAGTGTTAGTTGGTAACCAAATAGCCTACACATTGCGCTACACGTTGCGTAGTGCGTAGGCTACGTGCATTCTCTCTCCTGATGATTTGCGTTCAGTAGCCAAGTGCGTAATATTGCAAAAGTTGAAAAAATAAATGTGTTTATTGTAGCCTACAGAAAATAAATAGCCTATCATACTGTCAGTTAATTGCCTACAGTGCAGTGAAGAGTTTGGAGAGTAAAGTTCTTCTAAGCTTCTATTTCTTGCAGCTGTTAAAACACCCACCTACGTTCTACTCTACGTGCAGTTGTCCTCCATCTCAGTTGCATCAGTTTTCTAATTTTGAAGGTTCTAAAACATTATTATGCTTCACTGAATCCTTCTCGTTTTCTTTCATTTGTCCAGCTAACTTTTCTATTGAAACTAGCCATTTATGATGGATTACACACTTGACATCTGAAATGTCCTGCACGATCAAGGCCAAATTAAGTTATCACGCAGCCACTGTGTCAGCAGCATGAGTGCTGACGGTGACGGTGCGTTTCTGATGTCAGATTATTATGTAGGCTAGCCTACTAGACTGTTCTCACGTTGCAGCGCATTACTTATATGAAGTAGCATTAATCAATATGAGGGGCAGAGGGGGATAAATGTTGTCCCCACCGGGGATACAAATAATTTAGCAGAGGTAGGGATAGGAAAACCAGAGGGGGGGAAATCCTCACCATCCCCCCCTACAAATCGCACCCTGCCAAATACCATAAAATGCCTTGCACACTACATCTCTAAATTAAATATAGCAGAAGCCATAGAAAAGAATGAAAAAAGCAGACCAATGTCTATAACAAAGCCTTTATTAAGCTCACTGAAGACATTGATAAAACAGTATTGTCCAAAGGTATGACAACACAAGAAATATAAATCTTTTCAGTTGGGATGTAGACACAGTGGTGTCTACATCCCAACTGTTCTCACTTGAGGGTTGGGGTTTAGCAGCTTCCCTCAGTGCACAATATGGTCATACTATCTGAGCAGATCAGATCTGACTGTCTTGGACGTGGAACAAATGCAAGCCTGTCTTTGTGCTGTATCAGCTTTTCCTTTAGTTTCCAGGACCATGGCATCATATGCAAAGAGATCTGGGCATGAAAGAATTTGAATGTACATCTTCATCAAGCCTTTCAGAAGCTGCCCGAAGGACCTTGTCTCTCGTACTGGGGACAGCCGTGGCCTACTGGTTAGGGGTTCGGGCTTGTAACCAAAGAGTTACCGGTTTGATCCCCGACCCAGAAGGGAAAAAGGCGGGGGAAGTGGTTGAGCACTGCTCTCCCATGCCCACATCCATGGTGCCCTTGAGCAAGGCACCTAACCCCTCACTGCTCTCCCATGCCCACATCCATGGTGCCCTTGAGCAAGGCACCTAACCCCTCACTGCTCTCCCATGCCCACATCCATGGTGCCCTTGAGCAAGGCACCTGACCCCTCACTGCTCCCTGAGCTCCACTGTAATAAGGCAGCTCACTGCTCCGGGTTAGTGTGTGCTTCACCTCATTGTGTTCACTGTGTGCTCTGTGTGTTCACTAATTCACGGATGGGATAAATGCAGAGACCAAATTCCTTGTATACGCAAGTATACTTGGCCTATAATTTACATTGCCCCTGTACCAGTCGAAATGGCGGTCAGAGGTTCTGATCTAGAGCTGGCCTTTCCACAAATGAAACAATCTCTCAGTATTTGAAACTCTCAGTATTTGATACTCAGCCTTCTTGGTGCAGATGTGTTCTCACTCTCAACATTTGCAACTTGCTGCTGCTCACTGATTTTTGTCTTACTGCAGTAGTTCACTCTACATGTTATGCAACTTTGATTTTGGAGGAAATATCATCTGTATATGGAGCAAGAGTTTTATGGACATCACCATCTCGCTCTGCTGAGCAAGGGTAAGTATGTGTTGGAGGCCTTCTACTGTGGGGTTTTGGACATAGGGATCTTTTTTCTTGCCCTTTTCAAAATGTTTCCCACAAATGATACAAAGCTTTGGATCCAATGCTTGTAAGACATTCTCCATAATTCAAAAGACTAGTGAAAAGGAAAAATGATATACATTTCAGAATTTTCATCGAAATGCAAATCAAGTTGAATTACACATGAAACATTGGTCAGAGGGCTAAGTACTTTCTTAGCTAGGGAAAGTAGTTTCTACAACTAACTGTTTAGCTACTTAGGGGTGAAGTAAGCAGTGTAGGCTCTACTGTCCACTGCTGGTCTGGACAGACAAAAGCTAACAATATTATTTTTCATTATTCAGTGATGACTTGACCAAAACAAAATTCAAGTGAATATAAATATTTTAATAAAGGTGTTCCATTCCAATGTTAACCTGATTCAATTGGATCGGTGTTTCATATGAATTGTTTAATACTGGGACATATGAAATTTATCATTATTAAATGTAAATATAGAGCAGCACTTACCTTATGTAACTTACCTTGCAGTAACAATGAATGTCAACATTCTCCTCACCACTGATAATGTGATTTGGACTTTTTGCATGTCCGCTTATTTTAGGTGTATGTTTACATGTCTCTATTCATTCCATACATCAAGATATTCACATCCAGTCTTTTCTAGTAGGTAAAGGAACTTCCTGACTATAAACATGCCAAGTTTCAAAGCTCTCAGAGCTTGTGTGATTGATCTGCACTAATTTATATGCCTTAACTCCAATACGGACAGGCTATATTTTAGTTCTTTTTTTGGTTTTGGGGTGTATAACAATATCTGTTAATTTAACAATCTTAGCAGTAAAATATTTTTAGCTAAGAATCCATTTCATATATGGGAGACCTTAGAGATGAGGAAAAACATTGTTGTGTTTAGTTCTACCTCCGGTAGGGGTATCTCAAAAACTAAAGCCCTTTCTGAACATTTGTCACTAGGCTATCTAATATAGCAGAGCAGATACTACAATTACCCAGAAATAGTTCCAGCTATGCTCGCAAGTGAAAATGTCACTTTTTACCGTGCAATTACATAGATCCTGCCAAATGTTATATTATAAAGCACTTGTTATAGTCTGACTAAAGTATGAAGAACAGTGTTGTGTAGCATTGATGGATGGTGCACAGATGCTTTCTATTAACATTGAACTTGGGTTAGATTTACGGAGCGAGCTTTTGTAATGAAAGAGTAATAAAGAAAGTTTGCTATGTGAAACTGGACATATTGAATTCATGTTGAGAGGGGTGTCAGTTGTTGACTGACTGTCTAGAAGAAGGAAAGAGAGCTTAAAAATGCTGTCCACGGACGTCACGCGAGAAGCTGTTGATGTGTCTGTGCTCCTTAGAGGTGTGTGTGTGTGTGTGTGTGTGTGTGTGTGTGTGTGTGTGTGTGTGTGTGTGTGTGTGTGTGTGCACACATATGCAAATGGGGGTGTGTTATTTCTGGAGAGGCTGGTGTGTGTGTGTGTGTGTGTGTGTGTGTGTGTGTGTGTGTGTGTGTGTGTGTGTGTGTGTGTGTGTGCACACATGCAAATGGGGGTGTGTTATTTCTGGAGAGGCTGGTGTGTGTGTGTGTGTGTGTGTGTGTGTGTGTGTGTGTGTGTGTGTGCGCACATATGCAAATGGGGGTGTGTTATTTCTGGAGAGGCTGGTGTGTGTGTGTGTGTGTGTGTGTGTGTGTGTGTGTGTGTGTGTGTGTGTGTGCACACATATGCAAATGGGGGTGTGTTATTTCTGGAGAGGCTGGTGTGTGTGTGTGTGTGTGTGTGTGTGTGTGTGTGCACACATATGCAAATGGGGGTGTGTTATTTCTGGAGAGGCTGGTGTGTGTGTGTGTGTGTGTGTGTGTGTGTGTGTGTGTGTGTGTGTGTGTGTGTGCACACATGTATGCAAATGGGGGTGTGTTATTTCTGGAGAGGCTGGTGTGTGTGTGTGTGTGTGTGTGTGTGTGTGTGTGTGTGCGCATAGCTGGGGGGTAGGGATCAATGTCATTTACGGAGCTGACTTTTGAAACTTGATGAGTTTTTTGTTGTCTTATTCTTTCCTTAAGTCCCTGATTACTTCCAGCAGGAGGCTCAGGCCCCCCAATCTGGACATAAGCAGCACTCTTCTCAACCACACACAGACACACACACTGTACCTCCTCCCACACAGACACACACATAGACACAGACGCATCTTCCCTTGCCCAGCAATCTGTAACACACACACACACACACACACACACACACACACACAGCTACTGTATGTTCTCGCACATACCCTAACTCTAAACAATCCGACAACGTGGTCCTAACCAACTTAAATACATATTATGCCCTCATGCGCGCATACACAACACCCACCACAAAAGCACCAACATCAACACACTCCATCTTACAGTTAAAAACAAAACAAACACATTATACACATTCTACTCATTATGGGATGTACAAACCCCTGGTATAATTCACCCACCTCACATGAGCCTTCTCATGGCAAGACCATTACAAACCTCCAAACCAGCACACACACTTCCAGCAGGTTCCCAGAGCAACCATTAAGCCTTTTATATCTCACACACACACAGACACACACACACACAGACACAGACACACACACACACAATCAGAAGCTCATTACAGCAGCAGCTTATCCACCTGAAGCGTGCAAATGTCATTTCACTCAGTTTAGCAACACAAGCTCCCACACAGACCCCCCCACACACACACACACACACACACACACACACACACAGCAGTATGTGTGTGCTTTTTTCCAAACAATATTTCCATCTAGCTGTAACTGGTTAAAAAAAATGGTCGTCTCACCTCCACGTCAGACACCTTCATCCTGGTGCCCTCCTTCCCCACGAAGATGTCATCCACGTCCACCAGCAGGTGGCGCTCCAGCGACAGACTCAACCGGCCTCCCGTCAGGAAGGCCACGGTGTCCACAAACACCAGCTTGTGTAGCCAGAACGACAGGCTGCCCCCGAATAGAACCCTCTGGATCCCATCGTGGAGGCCCAGGTCCTGGACCACCGTGGCCAGGAGAGGCCTCTGCTGGTGGGGGTGAGCCAGGGGCACGGGCCCCTCCGGAAGTCTGGGGCTGGCCACCAGAACTGGCTCGTAGGTGGTGTGGTTGGACAGGAACGCGGTCCAGTCCTCGCCGGGGAGCGGGCCCGGGTCCAGCTGGCTGGGCCGGGTCACGTAGAGGAGCGGCGCGGCCGGGTTGACCCGGTAGTCGCGCAGCGCCAGGTTGGAGCGGAGGAAGAGTGGGAAGCCGCGGAGCTGGGCACTGGGCGGCGAGTTCTCCCCGGCCCGGTAGAACCCGACCACCCCGACGCCGTAGTCCTGGCAGTACTTGTCCAGCAGGGCCCGGTTCCACGTGTCCAGGTTGACGTACTTGAGCAGGTTCTCGTAGACCACCAGCGCGTAGCGGCCGCGGCCCCGCACCGCCAGGCTCGGCAGGTCGCCCCGGCCCGGCGCCATCTCCGTCCGGTACCGGAACCGTCCGGCCTCCAGGATGGCGGCGATCTCCTGGCCCAGCTGCGAGTAGATGCTCTCCACCAGCACCAGAACCACCGGGTCAGTCCGCGACACGTCCGGCCCCTTTCCGCCGACCCCTCCCCGCCTATGGCTACCCTGGGACGGGTAGAACCCCCCTCCCGTCCCCCGAAGGCTGCCCAGACCCCTGACCCCACCGAGCGTGCCCGCGATGGGCAGTGGGGTGGCACACTCTCCCAGAGGCAGCGGCGGAGGCTCCTTGATCTTGGGGGCGCTGCTGACGTGGTACGCCAGGTAGGCCATGGACAGCAGGCAGAAGACGATGAGGGCCGCCACTAGCCGGTGCAGGCCCAGCTGCCGGACGCTCCGTGGCAACCTCCACGCCCCCGGCATGGCCTCCGCAACACGCACACGCACACACACGGGTGGAAACAGATGGATGGATGGATGGATGGATTGATGGATGGATAAATGGATTGATGGATGGATAAATAGATTGATGGATGGACGGATTAATTGATGGTAGGAAGGAGCAAAGGGGAGAGGAGGATGACGAGAAGGTGGAGGTAGAGGAGGAGGTGAAGGAGGAGGAGGAGGAGGAGGACTGGCCGGGTCTACTTTAGGTGACCATGGCCCCCATAGCCTGCGACGGGACCAGCCCGAAGCTTATCTAGTCCTCTTTTCTTTCCTCTTCTGTTCCCTCTCTCTCACCCCCTTTTTTTCCTTTTACTCCCTCCTTCCTTTCCTCCTTAAGAACCACCACTCCCTCCTTCCCTCCCTCCCTCCCTCCCTCCCTCCCTTTCTCTTCTCTCTCTCTCTCGGG
>NC_063210.1:20316931-20336931 GCF_017589495.1 Alosa alosa | reverse complement strand
TAAGCTTTTGTCATGCTCAGTGACGATGATCTCAATGCCTCAGTCAAAACATCTCCTCCTCCCTGAGGAGCAAATCTGGGCAGGCACTTGGCCAGACAACTTTCACTCGGACTCTGGAGAGGACTCTGTACAATCGGACCGAGACGTGTACAATCCACTGTAGAATTAGGTACTACAGTACCTGATCACAAGCAACCAATACTTAGAAGTCTCAAAGGGAGGGGGGCAGAAAGAAAGAAGGAGAGAGAGAGAGAGAGAGAGAGAGAGAGAGAGAGAGAGAGAGAGAGGGGGGGGGTTATTTGAACAATATAGTATGGCAATACAGTAATAGTTTAGTGTGTTTGTGTGTGTATGCCCAGTTTACAATGTGCACTCAGGCATGAAATCATGACACAGAGTTTATGATCATGCCTTTGAATTTGTGTGTGTTTGTGTGTGTGTGTGTGTGTATGTGTGTGTGTTTGTGTGTGTGTGTTAACATTGTACAAAATGTATGTTCATGCATAAAATGAGAGAGAAAGAGGAAGGCCTGGTTGAAAAGGGAGAGTATTGGGGCACCTGCTTCTATACATACATATACATAAGAGATATTTAAACTGAGACGGCAGAAAAGAGAGAGAGAGAGAGAGAGAGAGAGAGAGAGAGAGAGAGAGAGAGAGAGAGAGAAATGAGACCATAAGCCAATCAGAAGGGGAATTTAGTAGTGTTATGAAACAGGCCAGAGAACAAGAGAGTTATTCTGCTGAGCCAGCATGCCAGAACATGGAGATATTAGAGGAAGCCATGTTTGTTAGTTATCACCATGGAGATATGAGAGGAAGCCATGTTTGCTTGTTTTCACCACATCTCACTGCCAACCTCTGAGGTGGTGTGTGAGTGTGTGTGTGTGTGTGTGTGTGTGTGTGTGTGTGTGAGCGCCTTCCCCAGAGGGTGTGCGTTTGGACCGGTCCTGATGAGACCGATTTCGTGGCGCACTACAGAAACATTTTCAGTAGCATATCAACATGGACCTGGTCTGCACCAACACATAAATCATTACCACACGTGTAAGAGGACTTCAGCCCTGTGCACACGCACACGCACACGCACACAGCAGGAGTCCCAATATTGTACCCATCACCAAGCACAGTGCCTGCAGCCACTAGTGACACACTGTGTGATTAGCTGAACAGGATTTTTCATTACATTTACATGTATTCATTTAGCAGACACTTTTCATCCAAAGTGACTTACTACAAGGGACTGCATTGTCCCCGTAAGAACTTGGTGCTAAGTGCCTTGCTCAAGGGCACAACGGTGGAAGCCGGGAATTGAACCCATCTATTTAGGGCAGTCCATATCCAACAGACAATGTGAAAAATGATGAATTGGTTGTGGAATAATAGCAGAGGCTTCCCATTAAAGGTGCTCTAAGCGATGCCACACGTTTTTTAGGCTAAAACATTTTGTCACTTACTGCAAACATCACCTAAACAACTGCTAGTTGTCTGTGTCCTGAATACACTGTAAAAAAAAAAATGCGATCTCTGTGGACAGCCCAGGGTCCAAAAATGGCAACAAAAACAACCTGGGCAAACCTAGCCCATAAAAACATAACAAACTGTTCCAGCAAATCACGAGATGCACGTTTAGGAGTGTTTCAATTGCACGGGAGCAGCACGGGAGGGAGGGGGAGGAAGTAGCAAGCTAGCTCTCTGTTTTGTTTGAAAGTAAACAGAAGTGATGTTACCTAGCATCGCTTAAAGCAGTGCAAACCTTTTTTCTGCGGACCCACTTTTTAAAAATGATAGACCATCGCGACCCATTCACTTCAGAGCAAACAAATCATCCACCAATATTGTTTTAGGCCACAGGTTCTCAAACCATTCTACAGTGCCATATCTACGACCAGTGGGCTGCGGCTGAAGTGCCCTTGAGCAAGGCACCTAACCCCTCACTGCTCCCCGAGCGCCGCCATTGTAGCAGGCAGCTCACTGCGCCGGGATTAGTGTGTGCTTCACCTCACTGTGTGTACACTGTGTGCTGTTTGTGTTTCACTAATTCACCGATTGGGTTAAATGCAGAGACCAAATTTCCCTCACGGGATCAAAAAAGTATATATACTTATACTTACGTAATAGCGCCTACTAGGTCTGGCCTACTACCACTACTACTACAGGGATTGGTGATGCACTGACTCCTCAGTTTCCCACAATTCTGCAATCTCAATTAAACATGAAACAATGTTAAATATTTTCAAAGCTCTAACAAGTTTTGTACAAACACACAACCTCAGCTGTTTCTCATCCTGCTTTGAGCACAGTTGTGTTGAATTTTGAGCATCATTAGCGTGGAAAGTTGGAAATGACACGCCTGTCACGGTATGTTGTGACAGGCTATGTTGTAAGAATGGAACTATAGAGGCTTTTACGCAATAGCCAAAAGATAATGTGCCTTTATTGTAGGCTAGCCTAGTAGAGTTCACGAGGTGGAAAACGAGAGGAAATAATAGCGTTTAAAATGTCCATTTAAATTGTAGCCTAATATTATGTGCTGTAGTGTGTTTTAAATCCGAAATATTAAGGAATGTGAGGAGGTGTAGAGTGCATCTACAATTGAAAATATCTACAGCCTATGACGCAAATTGAATAGCCATGTCCGGTATACGGGTGTCTGCTTTAGTTGACTAGATTTTAATCGGTCAAGCTGAAGAGATGGTGTCCGTTAATGTTTGTGCAAAAAGGCTGATTCATGTCCCTTGCATTTTGCAACTGCGAGGTCCATGGCAGGCGCCCCACAGAAATGTTTCATTTTGTGAGTGAGATGTCCACGCTGTCCCCTCTGTGACGCGTTCGCCCCCCCCAGATTCAGAGCTATTCTAAATGCAAAATTGCACATAGGGCCGTGACTGTAGTTAACAAACTAGATCCTAATAGTTAGCTTTCCTGGCTAAATGGTATAAGTTAGGCCTATTACACAACATAAATTGTGCTGGCGACCCAAATAAAATCTCCTGCGACCCACCTGTGGGTCGCGACCCAGTCTTTGGGAACCAATGGGTTAGAGCACCTTTAAATATGTTTTCAGCGCAAAGTTAGCTATACAGCTCTGATGGATGTCAACAATTTGACCAGGAAGGTAATTCAGACCTATGTGGACACCCATTTAACCGGCGTCGGCCATCCTGGTATACTGAAATGTTCTGTTAATGATCTGCATTCCACAATATCTATCAATTATATGTGATGAACCATATTCTTCATAGCGGTCACTTTTGGTGTATACTTGTAGTTGCACGCAAACTGATCAGCCATCAGATTTCATGGCTGAGTGTAGCACTGTAGCTGCTACTCTAGCTGTTGGCTGCAGAAACTCATTTTTTTCCCCGTACTGACAGTACTCGTGATCTTGAGAAACAGAGATCTACATGTAAAAAAGTGCCAGTTTTCCTTATCCAGTGTGAATAAAACCTAACAATTCATTGGCATATACTTCACATGTACAAAGTCTAGCGTCATCACATGTAACAGCTTTGTTGGCGCCGGGTAGCCTATTGAACCTGCAACTTTTCAGGCTGATGCATGCTAGCCCAGCTCCTAGCCACTACGCTACAGTACCACAGCCCCATCTCCTCATCTCTCAGGCACGGAGAGACAATTACAGGAGACCGACAAGACCAAAGTCAAAGGTGAAGCAAAAAGCCACCAGGCTGTGATGCTAACTAAGGGGCTTAGCTAGGCCTGATAACCACTACAGTCCTCATTAGCTAGCAAATTAGCAATGAAGAACTACAGTGCATTAATTATTGTAAGGCATAAAAAAAAAGGTTTGGTTCCTGTTGGTTGTCAGTTGAGGCCATGGGTCGGTAGGGAATTGTTTTTTTTTTTTCCCCCAGTGGCAGTAAGGAATAGGTAGAAAATCAGTCCCTCCAGGATTTCGCAAGGTTTTTTGAGACTGTTGCGACCTATAATTCCTGGATGGAAGTTGCAGTGTTTTTAGCCGTTTCTTGTGGAGAAATTGTGGGAGGAAGTGAAAATTGCAAAAATAGTTGCGATTTGTTTTACGATTATTGGTCAAATTTGCGAAAAAGTTGCGGTGTTTGGACAAAATTGCGAGTGCCTTGGTTAGTGACGAAAACAATCGTCTTTGTAAACAGCTGTGCATAGGCTACTTTGTAAAAGAGAGAATACGCTCATCCCTATACATAACGCAAGGGGTAATTAATGTAATTATAGTTCGCCTTTCATTTGTGAATTTATTTAATGTAGCCTAGACTATTTAGTGTTCCCCAAGCTCATAAAATAAATTTGGGTCGCACATAAATTGACAGGGTCGGTCGGAAACCGGAACCCAAGACATTTTTTTTTTATGCCTAATCACTTCATAGCATTACAAGACACTAGGAATTAGGCCTGCTGCTTAATCTCAAAACTGCTAACAATCAACACACAAACCTGAACTTGCTAGATTAGCATATGAGACGACTGATTAGCCTACTGATTAGTAGTAAATAGATAAATACTGAAACCCATTGAAACCGCACCAGCCTCCTGGCAAAACATAATCAATCAATCAATCAATCAATCAATCAATCAATGCACTAACAAAACAGTGAGTTATTTGCACTGAAATGTGAACGCATGCAGACGTGCATGTGCACACACACACACACACACACACACACACACACACACACACACACACACACACACACACAGAAAGTGAGAGAGGTGGTAGGAGACAGAACTCACAATATAGAGACAAAACAAATGTTGTTTCCCCCCCTCTGTCTCTCTTTCTCTTTCTCAGACACACACACATCGGTGGAAAACAGCGTGACAGACATTCCACTGAAACAATTACTTTGCCAGCCAATTCGTGGCATTGAATCCCTCTCCCTCCCTGCCCTTTTATTCTCTCCATCCTTCTCTCCCTCCTTCCTCCCCCCATCCTTCTCTCTCTCCTTCCTCCCCCCATCCTTCTCTCCCTCCTTCCTCCCCCCATCCTTCTCTCCCTCCTTCCTCCCCCATCCTTCTCTTAGGGGGGTTTCGATCGGAGTTAGATTTATCCATGTCTGGGCAGAAAAGTGCACTAGGCTCCCTGATGCTGCAACCAATATCTCATTTACTTCAAAGCAGAGATAGCTGGGTGGGAGTGGTTTGGGGGATGGGTAGTGGTGTAGTTGTGGGGATGGTGCTACACCCCCCACCCCCCGCCAAAAAGTCATTTTATTTTCATCACAGCTCCATGTCTCATTTACCACGGAGTTGGAGTCAGCTTTACCCATCACCTCACAGCCTGGGGGCCACCACCCAGTCCATGCGCCATGCCCCCGTACGGCACACTCCCGTCCTGTCCACGCCCATAGATGGAGCAGAACCAAAAACTGAAATAAGTCTGTTTTACACACACACACACACACACACACACAAATATACTCCATACATTCACACAAAAAGACCCTGAGATGACATGAAAACATACATACAACACACACACACACACACAACCCACATCAAACCCACACACAGCCATAGGTGACACAAACATATTCATTAGCATACAGTACGTCGGCTCAATTCACCCGTAATCGTTTAGCCCTTTTGATGGACGCTCCGGTGTTATCCACAGCCATGGATGGAGAGAGGAGCCAGACTGAAGTGAGTCCTCAAGCTTGACTAACACACTACGAGAAAGCGCCACTGGGATATTCAAAGTCCCCTTAAAGGAAAATGATGGGTTGACCTTTTGAAGCATTTTACCGGAGACTACTCACTGGAGTTAAGGGGCAAGGGGGGGGGGTCATAGAGAGGCCCTAGAGAATCCAAAATCAACACTCCCCCTCCCCCTTTTTCTCCTTCACTACCCACTGGAGACTAAGTGTTCTGTACGCCCCTTCATCCAGCTTTCATGCAGTGCCATGATTCTTCCGTTGTTCCGTGTTCCTAAATATATTCCGGAATCTTCCACAGCCTTTGTTTATGAATACAAAAATGTTGCTAGAGCACTTATATGACACAGAGACCCCTTTTAAATCCCAGCCATTAAATGGGATACAGCCACATGAATTATCCAACGAAGACATTTATAGCATGCATAACATTTAAGAAATAAACGTTAGAAAACTAGTGCTAGTATATTCTATGAACGGCTTAAAGCCATGCATTAAACATTTGCCTCGTTATTGAAGAACACATGAGGACTTGCTCTCTTATTATCCAAGTGGGACATGCTAGACATTTAAGTCCAAGATCAATGTACCATTGTGAGGGCATGCATCATGGTAATTAGATCCCCTTTCATTTTTTCCTGTAATAACCATTTGTCTCGTCGTGGCGACACTAGCCTGTTTAATCTGGCCCTTGTGTCGCACAAAAGGCTTCAGAGAAGACGAGCGAGATTGCAAAAGATACCGTCCGTGGTTTTCAAAAGCCTAAACAAAAAACAATGACGGGAAGGGATAAAGGACACCGCACACAAAAAACCTAATCCGCATGCAATCAGCAGGTTCTGAATACAAGTATAAAGAGAAGGAGACGGAGATGGAGTCAGGGGGGGGGGACTAGAGACATGGGGAGGAAGATTTGGAGCGAGGGAAGGACTGAGGGAAAGATAGAAAGGAAGAGTAAGAGATGAGAAGAAGGAAGAGGGAGAGAGGGACGGATGGGGCAGAGAGAGGACGGAAGAGAGAAAGAAAGAAGGGAGGAAAGAGAGAGAGAGACATGAGAAAGAGAGGAAGAGAAAAGAAAGAGAAAGAAAGACAAAAAGAAAGAAAGTATGAAAGAGGAGAAGATGCATAACATGTCACCTGACAGGAGAGCAGTGGGTAATTATAAAACCCAGGAGCGGGACACCCAAACCCAGACCTTCCGGATTCATCCATGAGGTCTCTGAGCCGTGGTCTGACTCTGGCGCTGGCACTGAGCACACAGCACACAAAGAGTTTAGCCAAAGATCCTTGATTACTAGCTAATTACTACTAATTAGACACCTTAAAAGGTGTGGGTTTTTGAACATTCTAACATAAGATTTCGTTTCGCAACAATTCAAGGTTCTACAATTCTATGTTGACTTCAATGAACCCAGATATTCTATAGAACGTTCATTTTCCAACATTCCAGTCACACCGGTGTGACAGTACACCTTTAAGGGTTAACCAGAGACCGCTAGCTAATGAGGCGCAAAGCAGAGTCACGGCTCACTTTCTTCAGTGGGGTCGCGCACATCGATACCACCTCTGGCACAGCTTTTGGCCCAGATCTGACCCACACAAGGCAGTTCTGCGCCAAATCAGGGTCAGATCAGATGCAGAATATGCCAACAGTGCATCCTATTCCCAAGGGGTTACTGAGACTGATTGTGCCCTCATTATACCCCCCCCCCCCCTCATTCCCATGGACCCTGCTCCCTCCTGGATCTTCTCATGCAGAATGAGGTGATTTCATCTGGCTATTTGGTTTTGTGTAGACGACGAGTACATCTTGGACTGCATCTGTTGGCCCGTGATTGCTGTTGTTTGTACTGCTGTGGTTGTTAGCGTTGTGGCTTATGGCACGGCGATACAGGGGGGGGTCAGACCAGGCCTGGTGCGTGGCTCTTTATTCCTGTTTAGTCAAGCGCTCTTGTAATCACACAAAACACGAGGCGCAAGATGAACACGATTACATGATGGGGAGATAACCAACAGACTGAAAAAAACACTTCACTTCACTGTGGGTCAGCCAAAAAGGGTTAAACGTGATAATATAGTAGCACAGTAAAAGGATTGAAACCCACTTCAACTCACTTAAGTCAAAATGACTATCCAGTTCAGCGTTGGTTAATGGCGTCGACTGAACCGGTGTTAATTTAGTCTCCGTGCCCATAGTGTATGATGGATTATAGATGAAGGCAAGATTGTGGGAGCCTCATTTTAATACAAATGTACAAATTAAGCGCAGCATGGGGTCTTCTACAGCTGCCCCCTGCTACGCTCGCCGAAGCCTCATGAATATGACTCACTCTCTTGTGATAAGGGAATAATCGGGCCTCTGTAGTGAAGCTCTTTGTCTGCTTTTTTTGCCTCTAACGACTCATTAAAAACTCTATATTCATCCATCAACCATGAGGCGACGCAAACAAAAACAGGTCAAGGTTGACGCAGAAAGTTATTTGAGTGAAAGCGAAAATGCTGTAGTGCTGCTGTATTTTCGGAAATAAATTCTCTCTCTCTCTCTCTCTCTCTCTCTCTCTCTCTCTCTCTCTCTCTCTCTCTCTCTCTCTCTCTCTCATTCAAAACACAACCGAGCCGGAGGCCGTGAGAGACATCAAACACTCTTTAACGAGGAGATTTCTGACGGTGGCTTGGCTGAAAGAAATGGCGAGAAATCAGTGTTCATCCCAGGAGCACAGAGAAAATAAAATAAAAAAAGCTTCGAGGATCGATGTCGGAGTTTTAAAAAGTTTTGAAGTTCTCCTTCCTTTTTTTCTGTCTCTCTCACACACACACACACACACACACACACACACTGGTTGAAACTGTCTGATTACTTTACTCACGGGCATCGTTCAGCCCTGCGCCACGTTTTATTTCTCGTCCTCCAGTTTTACCAGCAGATGTCAAGCCCTCGCTGCACACTGAGGGAAATTGATTTCCTTTTCAAGGCAAAACGCTGGCGAGTGAGGGGGGGGCATAAAGGTCCGTTTTCAGAATGCTAAGTAGCGAGAGAGGACCAGGAAGCACAGGGAGGAAACCAAGGGGCGCCAAGGAGCCAATGTGACTCGGACCATGTCCGTTTGCCCCGCCACTTTTCATTCAGGTCACTAATCTGCACTACAGTGGACACGGCTGCTAAAGATCTCTGCTGCTAAAGATCACGGCTGCTAAAGAGCTCTGAAGAATGCTAGTGAACTTCACAAAGGAAGGTGGAGGTGAGAGGGGTAGTGGTGTGTCTGTGTGTGTCTGTGTGTGTCTGTGTGTGTCTGTGTGTGTCTGTGTGTGTCTGTGTGTGTCTGTGTGTGTCTGTGTGTGTGGGGGGCTTCTTTAGAAAGAGAACGGTGGACACAAAATAGGACAGAGTAGGAAGCAATCTACTGTTAAACTGCTACAGGAAAATCACTGCCATGAGTAGGTGGTAAGCAAACAATACAAAAAAACAATAAAACAACCATCTTAATTAATCTGAGAATGTACACAAGGCTTTCTAAACCTTTCTGTGGGTTGAATAATGCAGAGATGTTGCCCTGAAGTCCAAATCACCCCTTCAAACTGGCATGTTCTATTTGTCATCAGCAGAAGTACTTGTTGTTGCATATGTGAAAATAAAAAAAAACAGTTGTATTTGTGCTGATTTTTTTGCAACGAGACATAGTGTACTTTGCTTGATATTCCATCATTCACCAACACAAATACTCGTACACAAACACGTAAGTAGAGAGCTGATGCAAATCCGGAGACAGCTGCCGACAGATTAAACCAAGCTGAACCGAGGTGTTGCTGGTAAAACCCAGTATTTCTTTATAGCCCAAGGTGTGGGTGTGAGTGTATATACATATATATGTGTGTTTATATGTCGAGAGAACGTGTGTGTGTGTGTGTGTGTGTGTGTGTGTGTGTGTGTGTGTGTGTGTGTGTGTGTGTGTGTGTGCGCGCATGCTCGAGTATCTGAGTGAATATATGAGGAGGCAGTGTCAGGAATATAGAGAGAGATGAGAGCATCTTAGGGAGCACTGAGGAGCCACTCTGCCTTTTTGGGCAGACTCAACGCTCCGCTCATCACACTCCAGTGGAGTCATGGCGTGTGTGTGGGTGTGTGTGTGTGTGTTGTAAGTGAGTGGCAGGCTGGCGGGGGGTCCGGTTGCCTTGGAGGCGAGGCACTGCAGGCTGGAGCTGTCAATTAAACACGCCCACCTCCCAGCAGTCGAGTGTGTGTGTGTGTGTGTGAGGTGTGCGTGTGTGTGCGTGTGAGTGGGGGGAGGGGGTGATTTTATTATACTAACGAATATGAAGTTGTGCTTTTGTGTGTGGCTAGGAATGTATTGCAGTGCCCTAATATCAAGTGTTGTACGTGTCTAAGTCCAAGTCTGTTGTCATGCTGTTTTGAAGAGGCTTCATTAACCTTCTCCCTTGGGAACACATCCCACCTTACCCGGTTCCTTAAAGAACCGTTCTGTCTGGCATCAATCTTCACAGGGCCGTGCTCACAGACAGCACCCTGATGGGCATCACGACGATTATTATTATTTTATAATTGCCTGAAGAAGACCCTGTCGGGATGAAACATTTCTTTTTTCTTTTCATTAAACCAGTGTGTGGACATTCTCTTTTGTTTTTACCTCATGGTACTGTATACTCTCTCCTGCACCAGGCCTAAATATAGGTGGGAAGTGCACGCAACCACTCTACCAGACATCACGACACACACACACACACACACACAAACAAAACACACACACACACACACACACGCACACACACACACACACACTTGTGTCCTGACTACTTGCCAAGCCCTACCTCATGTTCCCTATCAGTGGGTGAACAATCCAACGCCACCAGGCTCCATGAATGTTTTACACACAAATATAAACACACACACACACAAACCTATTCAGCAAGCTCCAAAAAACACCACACGTCACATGGTTCATCCATCAACTCTTTGTTTTTTTGCTTCTACCCCCTTCAAAAGGCCCTACAACCCCTGCACAGACGCACACACACACACACACACACACACACACATACACACACACACACACACACACAGCCTTCAAAAGGTCATCTTTGACCTAGGGTAGGACCAGTACATTATGTGCCATGTAGGAATACACTTTCGTATAAATATTGTTCTGTTCCACCTGCCACCTGCTAACCCACTTCCAACACCTACACACATGCACTTGTCCACACACACACACACACTCTTGACTGACAGATACATGCATGCATGTGCTTGCACCCATCCACCCACCCATCCACGTGCCACCCCCCACCCCACACACACACACACCCAGACACCCAGACACACAAACACAGACAGACACACACACAAGCTGCTGGCCAAATGGCAGGAGGTGTTGGTGGTGCGGTCCACCTCCGCCTCGGCTGTCAGCTTCCATCCTCCCAGCAGCCCGCTGACAAATGTCACTGCCGACACCTCATCAAGAACCTCTGGGACCACAGACACAAGGCACAGCACAGACAGGAGAGACAGAAAGAAAGGAGGGAGAGAGAGAGAGAGAGATAGATAGATAGAGAGTGAGAGGGAGAGAGAAAGAGAGGGAGAGAGAGAGGGGGAGAGAGAGTCTACCTCAGAGCTTTAGTTAGGATGGATTAGGGGACAAGTCAAGAAAAACAAAGAAAAGATTGTCATCTTTCTGTTCCCTTCTGCTCTTTCTTATGTGTTCTGTCCATCTCTTTTTCTCACCGCGTCAGAGTTAGAAGTAGAGTGTCAGTAGCATATGAGGAAAAGGTGGTAGCGCAGACAAGCTGTCCAATAAGTAATATACTGTAACCTATGTGGATATATGGATAATGTATTGTCCATCACCAGTCCTAATCAGAAAATAGGTCCAGACTGGACGATCAGGACCCTGACGCAGAGTGGAGGGAAGTTGGGAAGACCCATTCCAAGTCATCAGAAATACACCAATCAGACGAGCCATATAATTATACATAATATGGAGCTTTCTAGTGGTCAACTCAATATTGTAAAAGCCTGGTTAAATAAAGAGACAGTTTAAGAAGTATGAAGGGAAGGGAGAGGGAGAGAAAGAGAAAGAGAGAGAGAGGGAGAGAGAGAGAGAGGGAGAGAGAGAGGGGGGAGAGAGAGAGAGAGAGAGAGAGAAAGGGAGAGGGATTTACCCTGCCAGTAAAGCATATTTGAACTGAACTGAATTGAATTGAATTAAATTGAGAGAGATGGGGAGATGTGAACAGAGCCATCGAGTTACAAAGAGAGAAAAGGGAGAGAAAGAGAAGGAGAGAAGGAAGAGAAAGAGGAGAAAAGAAAAGGGAGATGAATAGAAGCTAGAAAAAGAGAGAAGAGAGAAATATGAGGTAATAGAGAAAGAGTAAAAGAAAGAAAGACAATAAAGAAGGAATGTGAGAGAAAGAATGAAATAAAAGAAATATTGAAAGAATGAGAGAAAAAAGGAAGAAAGAATGATAGAAAGTGAAAGAAAAAACAAATAAAGAGAAAAAAACAGAGTGAAAGAAAGAAAGAGAGAAAGAAAAAGAGAGAGAGTCATAGAAAGAGGGATTGAGGGTGAAGGAACCGTTCTGTCTGGCATCAATCTTCACAGGGCCGTGCTCACAGACAGCACCCTGATGGGCATCACGACCATTATTATTATTTTATAATTGCCTGAAGAAGACCCTGTCGGGATGAAACATTTCTTTTTTCTTTTCATTAAACCAGTGTGTGGACATTCTCTTTTGTTTTTACCTCATGGTACTGTATACTCTCTCCTGCACCAGGCCTAAATATAGGTGGGAAGTGCACGCAACAACTCTACCAGACATCACGAGAGAGAGACACACACACACACACACACACACACACACACACACACACACACACACACACACACACACACACACACACACACACACACACACACACACACACACACACACACACACACACACACACACATTGGGTGGGAGGCATTGAGGGTGAGCACTGCTGGTTCAAGTCCCAGATCTTCAGGTTATGGCAGGTGAATGTGACTTACAATGATAGCATGTGTGACAGGTAAACCCCCCCCCACACACACAGACAGACACAGACACTAACTCTATGGCTAAGAGAGACAGGAAGTGGGTTTGGGGTCACGTAGGCTGTGATGAAAACAACAATACAACACCGAGCAGAAATGAAGAGAAAGAGAGAGAAAAGACAAAAGGGAACAGAGTAGGCATGAGGGAGGTCTGTGGTTGATGTTTACTTCAACACAACGTTGTTCATATAAAAATGGACAAAACCCCCCATAAACCTGACCCCCTGAACAAGCTGCATCCACAATACCAAAACCTCATTTCCAGTAGCTTTACACAACACAATACCTAGCATTGCTTCAAGAACAATACAGTTAGCTAATGAGATAACATTTGGGGGGCAGCCGTGGCCTTCTGGTTAGCGCTTCGGACTTGTAACCAGAGGGTTGAGCTCACTGTGTCGGGATTAGTGTGTGCTTCACCTCACTGTGTGTTCACTGTGTGCTGAGTGTGTTTCACTAATTCACGAATTGGGATAAATGCAGAGACCAAATTTCCCTCACGGGATCAAAAGAGTACCGGTATATATACTTATACTTATACTATACTAACATTACAGTTAAACAGTACTAGAATGTAAAATGCTGTGTCAATTGCAGCTATAATTGCATTCAACAATCACCAGAAAATGTGAAAGAAGGCACAGCTCAATCATACATGTATTTATTTGACTGAATTAAACTATATGTTTTTAGAAACAAACACCGACTGGATCCGATGCTTAAATGCAGAAGACGACTGGCAGTTGTGTTAGCCCAGGGTGGGCATAAAAACATGTTTCGACACACACTCCACTGTATGTGCGGCAGTTGTGTTAGCCCAGGGTGGGCATAAAAACATGTCTTGACACACACTCCACTGTATGTGCGGTAGTTGTGTTAGCCCAGGGTGGGCATGAAAACATGTCTTGACACACACTCCACTGTATGTGCGGTAGTTGTGTTAGCCCAGGGTGGGCATAAAAACATGTTTCGACACACACTCCACTGTATGTGCGGCAGTTGTGTTAGCCCAGGGTGGGCATAAAAACATGTCTTGACACACACTCCACTGTATGTGCGGTAGTTGTGTTAGCCCAGGGTGGGCATAAAAACATGTCTTGACACACACTCTACTGTGTGCTGGGGGCCAAGTGTGTTTAGAGGTAGGGATCTGAGGCACAGCTGACAATTAACTGCAGATAAGAGGGAGGGGTGTGTGTGTGTGTGTGTGTGTGTGTGTGTGTGTGTGTGTGTGATGGAATACAGTGTGTGAGAGGGAATGGCGCGCCGTCTCTAAGTGTGTGAGTGTGTGTGTGTGTGTGTGTGTGTTGGAATACAGTGTGGGAGGGAATGGTGCACAGTCTGTGTGTGTGTGTGTGTGTCTGTCATTCGCCCCCACTGGCCCTTGACACCCTCATTTGGTGACTACTGTTTGGACTGCTGAGACATAAAGGCTAAGTCAGAGCCCCTCGTCAGGAATTACATGTACTCACACAAGACAAAGGGCAAATACACACACACACACACACACACACACACACACACACACACACACACACACAGCCATGTACAAATACAGATAAACACTATGGCATAATTGTACACACTTGTATACACATACAAATAAAACATACACCCATCCTTAACCCCCCCCCCACACACACACCCACACAGACCCATACACACCAACACACACACCAATGGACACACACACACACAGTCACAACCTGTAGACAAAGAGACAAACACCCACACACACACACACAACCTGTAGACAGAGATACACAAACACACACCCACCCGAAGACACACACACACACACACACACACAGTCACAACCTGTAGACAGAGACAAACACACACACACACAAACACTCTGACTCAGACGAAGGTGACCTTTGAGAGGGTATGCAGCAGACCCCCAGAGGAGCCCGTCAGCCAGGGAGCCATAATAAGGAAGCACACACACAGAGACACACACACACACATACACACACACACACAGAGACACACACACACACACACACACACAGAGACACACACACACACACACACACACACACACACACACACACACACACACAGAGGGAAGTTAGCAAGAAAGGGATAGAGCGCGAGAAAAAAAAAGAGTGAGAGAGAAAAAAACATGCAGGGAGAGGGACTGAAAGAGAGTGAAGGGGGGTATTATATGCAACGCCATATATGGTGTGATTACTGTTGACGCCAGAGAAGAGATAGAAAGGGAGGGAGTGAGAAGACAGACAGAAAAGAGATAAAGAGATACAGTGAGTGGGAGAGATAGAGAGAAGATAGAGTGAGAGAGAAGAGAGAGATAGAGAGTCGGAGACGGCAAGGGGCGAGATTCTGACACCACACTGGATGTGTAGTAAATCCGTCGCCATGGCAGTAGGCAGTAGTCTCTATCTTTCTCTCTTTTTATCATTCTCTCTCTCTCAATCTTTCTTTCTCTCTTTTTGCCTATATGTAAAGAGATATAGTAGCAAATGCTCGACACAAGTGCTATCAAAGCTCCTTATCAGCTTTAAGCATTAAGTGTTACACCAAGCTTGTGATGTCCAGTATAGGCCTAGAACACACACACACACACACACACACACACACACACACACGCATACAGACAAGCAGACACACACACGCAAGCAGCCACACACGCACACAGGGAGAGTGTAAGAAGATGGGTGGTGGAGATAGTATTATGATGAACAGATCATGAGTAGATGAATAGATGTGTTCCAAGACGCAGCTTGAGGCCAATTCGCTGTGCGTACACACAGGGAGCAGCAGACACCTCAGAACTCCCCTCGTTCCCTCGACTACGCACGTCTAAATTTGTTATCGCTCGCAGTGGTTGTCGGCAAACCACGTCATAGCTCATCACCATAAAGTTGACAAGACTTCAACTTCCTTTTGAAGCTCTCGCCACCCAAAACACGATGGTGGCAGACGATCGCCACCGAGAGACGCTTGCTCGCATAGAAAATGACTTACTTTGTTCACCAGGGCAAATTGAGATATCCCCACTGGTCCTGAAGTGTACGCACAAAGATTCATGACGATATGAAACCAATGCAGAGTTATGTTTTTTTTTACATGTTGCTAGCTAACTAGCCAACCAGCTAAATTCAACAAGTATTGTAATAAAGATAGTGTTGTGTAAAGATTAGATTAGTGCCTATGCTAGTTGTCTCAGTAGTGCAACACATATTTTCAAACTTTTTAAAGCCACATACACTCACAGAGAAAAACACAAACACATACATATGCTGCACAGGCATAGACACACACACCAACTATTTGATTTCATATATTCCGTGAGAGATTCAGTGATACTGACGGTTATAGACAGGAGGTCTCCACACCAGACTTCATCACAGAGACTCCTGCCTGGAGACCCATGCACACACATATTTACAACACAACACTAGGGCAAGCAGACTTATCTCTCTCTCACACACTCACACACACAAACTCCTGGCTGGTCATGGAGGCAAGAAAGCCATACAATTGAGTAAGGTGCTGAAATATTCATGCTAAGCTGATATCTCTGGACCACTCTAGCTCCATTTGCATGCATTGGGTGTGTGTGTGTGTGTGTGTGTGTTGTCACTGTGGTCCATCTGTGCATTTCAAGAGTGAACATCTGTGTGAAGTCAGAGAGAGGTTGGTCTGCCCAACACCAGCTAATATGTGTTTGTGTGTGTGTGTTTGTGTTCTTGTTGTCTAGTGTGGGAGAGCCCTACACACCTCACTACACCTTCCACTCCCCGACACACACACACACACACACACACACACACACACAGATACAGACACACGCACAGACACACACAAACACGGGAGATTAAATAAGCAAGAGTGATATGTCCTCATTTGCCCCTGAAGAACAACAACAGTAACGACGCGGCCCATCCATCACACACACACACACACACACACACACACACACACACTTCATCATCTATCAGCGTCCTGCCAGAGGCAGAGGTGGTGTGTGTGTGTGTGTGTGTGTGTGTGTGTGTGTGTGTGTGTGTGTGTGTGTGACAGTTAAAGTAAGACAGAGAAAGAGAGAGAAAGAGATGTCAGACAAAGAGTGGTATGAGTGACAAGAGCCAGAGGGCAATAAAGGGCTGATGAAGTGAGACAGTGAGAAAGAGAGAGAGAAAGAGAGGAAAGGAGGGTGTGGAAAGAGAGGAAAAGAGTAAAAAGAGAGGATGAGAGAGCATAGAGAGAGATATATATAGAGAGACAGAAAGAGAGAGAGAGAGGAGAGAGCAGAGAGAAAGGGATAGAAGAGAGAGGGGGGCAGTGTAGAGAGCGAGAGAGCGAGAGAGAGAGGGTGAGAGAGCGTAGAGAGAGAGATATATAGAGAGACAGAAAGAGAGAGAGAGAGAGAGAGAGAGAGAGAGAGAGCAGAGAGAAAGGGATAGAAGAGAGAGGGGGGCAGTGTAGAGAGCGAGAGAGCGAGAGAGAGAGTATACACTACACTACAAACCCTAATTGACAAACATATGAACCAAAAGAAATCAACAGTATTTGCCTGCTTTGTAGACTTTGAAAAAGCTTTTGATTCAATTTGGCATGAAGGTCTACTCTCGAAACTAATTGACAGTGGGATTGGAGGCAAAACATACAGCATAATAAAAACAATGTATTCAAACAATAAATGCACAATTAAAATTGGAAATAAGCAAACCAGCTACTTCACTCAAGGGCAGGGCGTGAGGCAAGGCTGTCCACTCTCACCAACTCTCTTTAACATTGAATATCAATGAATTGGCAACTAGAAAAATCAAAAGCACTTGGCCTCAGCCTTCATGATTCCAAAATCAAATTTCTTTTATTTGCAGATGATCTGGTTTTGCTATGTCCAACAGCAGAGGGCCTGCAGCAGAACCTAGATGTACTGCAAACATTCTGCCAGACTTGGGCACTGGCTATTAACACCAAACAAACTAAAGTATTAACATTCCAAAAGAGAACAAATTGTCAGGGAAACAAACACAACTTCACATTTGATAAACTAAAAATAGAACATGTCACAAATTATAGTTACCTTGGATTGAAAATCAGTTCTAACGGAAAATTCAGCTTGGCCGTGAGTGAGTTGAAAGAAAAAGCACGAAGGGCTTTCTATGCCATAAAAAAATCTATTAATATCAGAATTTGGCTCAAAATATTCCAATAGGTTATTGAGTCCATTGCTCTATATGGCAGTGAAGTGTGGGGTCCCCTAACAAACCACGATTTTGAAAAATGGGACAAAAATCCAATTGAAACCCTGCATGCAGAATTCTGCAGGAACATTCTAAAAATGCAGAAACAAACACCAACTAATGCATGCAGGGCAGAACTCGCCAGTTCCCCTCCTTCTAAAAATTGAAAAGAGAGCCATCAAATTCTGGCAACATTTAAAAACAAGTTTAACACATCCCTATCACTTCAAAGCCTTAAAGGGCCAAGAATTGAACATAGAAAAGAGTCCCCTCATCCAGTTGGTCCAAAGGCTCCAGCAAGAAACAACCAATGGAACTAACTTCACTATTCAGCCTCAGGACACTGGCACCCCTCTTGAAAGAATAAATACCAACCAAATTATCAACACCCAGAAAGAAAAATATCTCACAAACTGGACAAAAACAACAGAAAAACAAAGTAAACTACAAAGTTATTTGACTCTTAACAGGGAATACCAATTAGCAAAATACTTGACAATTGTAAGACACCAACTTGAGAAAAACAATGTCTAGATACAGGCTTAGCAACCACAGTCTGGCAATAGAAACAGGCAGACGCAGGCAAACCTGGTTGCCTAAAGAAAACAGACTTTGTGTGAACTGTGACAAAAAAGAAATTGAGTCAGAATTACACTTCCTCACTAGCTGCCCTAACTACAAAGAAATACGCTCCAACTTCTATCCAAAATTCCAATCTATATATCCAAAATTCTTTGAGATCGAAGATCACAAGAAAATTAGATATTTATTAGGAGAAGAGGAAGATTGTGCAATACTAGCTGCACACTACATACACAACTGTGACAGAAAGAGGAGGAGTGACCAATGAGCAACGCGCCCACACACACACACACACACACACACACACACACAGTGTATTGATGAAGTGTAAATGTTTGTAAGGTTTGTATATGTTTGTTTGTTTACTTTTTTGTAATTATCACTATTCCTGTGAATGCTTTGGCAATGCATCATATGATTTGTCATGCCAATAAAGCATATTTGAATTGAATTGAATTGAATTGAGTAGAGGAGAGTGAGGAGAGTGAGGAGATTGAGGGACAGAGCAGAGAGAGAGAGAGAGAGAGAGAGAGAGAGAGAGAGAGAGAGAGAGAGAGAGAGAGAGAAAGAGAAAACAATCAAAACGGATAGAGAGAGATAGGTGTACAAGTGACAACAAAAGTGAGAGGAAGTGGTGAAGGACTGACAGAGAGAGAGAGAGAGAGAGAGAGACAGACAGGGTGTGTGAGTGTGATTAAGGAGCCGCCTGCTTGCGGTGCGATGTCAGATCACATCAAACACCCAGCGCTCTGTGCTGAGATCCGCCGGCACCACGGGAGAGCCCTGCACACCTCACTACACCTTCCACTCCCCGACACACACACACACACACACACACACGGAGAGCCCTACACACCTCACTACACCTTCCACTCCCCGACACACACACACACACACACACACACACACACACGGGAGAGCCCTACACACCTCACTACACCTTCCACTCCCCGACACACACACACACACACACACACACATGGGAGAGCCCTACACACCTCACTACACTTTCCAGTCCCCGACACACAAACACGGGAGACCCTACACACCTCAATACACCTTCCAGCACTGCCTTCCACTCCCTGACACACACACACACACACACACAGTAAAAAACAAAAACACACACACATGCTCCAGAGAGAGCCTGACACCATTAGGCCCTGCTCAATGGGCCTGTGTTTTTTGTGTGTGTGTGTGTGTGTGTGTGTGTGTGTGTGTGTGCGCAGAGAGAGCAATCAGAGGAGCAGTCGGCTGAGGAATCTCATTACCCATAAGCTAGGTGGGACACACATCATAACACAGGCACACACGTAGACAGACACAAAACACACACACACACACACACAAAGAGAGTTTGGCGAGGTAGGGACCATTACCGGCCCTAGATTCACACAGTCAAGCGTGAGCACATGATTTCAAATGGGTGCAACCGCTGTGTCCACTCACTGATGGGTGTGAGAG
>NC_063210.1:20306931-20309431 GCF_017589495.1 Alosa alosa | reverse complement strand
TGGGGAGACTTTGGCTTTTAAGCTTCCTTTAACTTCATTGCAAAAATAAAATAAAATAATCGATTATAATATTAGATATAATATTATATATTATAATATAATATAATATTTGCAATTAATGCAAACAATGTACATAATGTAATGAACTGAACCAAAAACAATAAAATAAAAAAATAATAAGTAATAATAATTAAAATTGATCCAAATAATGTACATGGATCATTCATGTTACATTCATGTTATGAATCCATCCCATTACAATGTACTCAGAAGGTTAGGTAAAGATAGACAGATACAGAGAAAAGGAAGGGAGAGAAGGAAAAGAAGTGATGCAGAGAGAAAATGAGATGGATGGAGAAATGGACTGGACTGAGAGATCGGGAGTGAGAGATGGAGAGAGGGATGAAAAGAGATGGAGAGTGATGAGACAGACAGATAAATGGAGGGACATGAAATGAGAGATGGAGAGAGAGAAATGGAGTGAGAATGAGGGAGAGGAGGGAGAGTGAGAGACAAGCAGTGGTGAAGTGAGAGATCTGGTGGAATTAGAAGAGAGAGAGAGAGAGAGAGAGAGAGAGAGAGAGAGAGAGAGAGAGAGAGAGAGAGAGAGAGAGAGCAAGAGAGACAGACAGAGAAGTTCAGATGAAAGACAGACATGTAACTGACAGATGAGGGTCAGGATGGAGAAAAATGGCATAAGACAGGAGCAGTAGAAGACAGAGAGAAAGAGATGGAGTTAAAATGAAGGACAGAATAGAGGCAGATGGAAAGAAAACGGAGGGATGGATTAAGAGCTGCAGGGAAATACAGACAGACAGACAGATGGAGCTGAAGATAGAGAGATGAAGCTAGAAATGGAAGGATAGAAAAAGGGATGGGTGGAGGGCAATTAATGGAAAGATGGCGAGATACAGGCAGCGGCAGAGGAAGTGGGATGGACGAAGTACTTAGGGGCTGTGGGGTGTGTATGTGTGTGTGTCTATGTGTGTGTGTGTGTGTGTGTGTGTGTGTGTGTGGGGAGTTGTAGGTTGCAGGTATTATGGAGTGCTTGGATTCCATAATCCAGGCTTGAATATGCCTTCAGACTGCGGTTCCAACAAGCTGGCTTTTCAGTGTTGCTGCAAGTTTTGTACCTCAAATTTTGTACCTCAAGGGAGCCCGTGGTGACTGTTTCCTTCCACTGAGAGGAAGAGATAGCTGAAGACAGACGTGTTTTTAAGAAGAAGAAGCAGTGCTGGAGTGATGTAGTGAAACCCAACGAAACTGATAGACGCAGATGGAGAGAGATAAAAATGAACGGCTATGCCACCAACAGGTTCTGCTAGTCTAGAGAGTGAGGCAGCACTTGCACCTGTCAATCAAACACCTCTCCTAGAAAAACAACAAACACGTTGAGTGACAGAAGAGGAAACCTTTTTCATGAAAAAGGGTAAAAAAAGGAATCACTTCCCAAAGGAAGGATTAACTCACAAATGGTAAACAAACATCATCAAAGAGCAATTAGAGCTTAATTACAGACACTTCCAAAGAAGTCAATTCCACTTTGAGGATTCAGATGAAGTTCAATTCTCGTTAACTTTTCTGTGACTTCAAAGTCAAAGGATCCATGTTTGTTTACTCGTTTTGAATTTAAAGAGTCATCAAATATATGAGTAGCCGCAGAGTTTTTTGTTGTTTTGTAGTTGGTTTGTACTTGTGGCCATGTTTTGTCGGTGGAATCTTTTGAAGCGTAAAGAGAAGAAAGTGGCTTTCTGCTCAAAAGGGTTTTCCATCTTTTCAGGTCCAGTTCCATCTCACACTCCGTCACAGTTTCCTTCAGTCCAACTCTTTTCTCTACGCTCCTCTGTCCTCTCTCTCTCCCTCTCTCCCTCTCTCTCTTTTACTTATCTTACTTTGTAATGTGTCTGTGTTTGCTTCTTCAGGTCTTAGGCACCTACGTGTACACACACACACTCGGTCTGTGATTTCTTCCAGTCCTCTTCTTCATGCCTCTGTTTCTCTCCCTTTCCTATTCCCTCTCTCTCCCTCTCTCGCTCTCTCTCCCTCTCTCTATCTTTACCCCCACTCTTTCCCACCACCTCTCTCTGTTTACCTCTCTCTTGGTCTCATTCTTTTTCTTTATCTCTCTCTGGTCTCATCCTGTTTATCTTTTCATTTCCATCCCATCCCTTCCCTCTCTCCATCTTCTTATCAATTCATCCCTCTCTCTATCCCTCTCTTGTTCAGTTTATCCCTTTCTCTCTCCATCTCCTCCCATCTGTCCGTTCCAATCCCTCTCTTGTTCAGTTTCCCTTTCCCGGGCGGCCCCCATCTCCTTCCAAGCTCCGGCTGGTTTTTCCGTTTCACACACACACACACACACACGCACACACACACACACACACACACACACACACACTCAAACTGCACACAAAGGAGAAACTCGAGCATGCACACACACACACGCACGCACACACACACACACACACACACACACACACACACACACGACGCCAAGACA
>NC_063210.1:20244431-20294431 GCF_017589495.1 Alosa alosa | reverse complement strand
ATTGATGTTGGCTGATTTTAATCACAAACTGTATTTGTAGCGATGTCGTGATATAATCAATGTTTAGCTTTTATGTTTTTAAGTAGTAAACTTATTCACGTTCAATTGCAAGACAGTATGCCTAAAAAGAACTCCTTCTTATACACATGCATGCACCCTCATCTTTCCTCACGCACAGCACGCGTGTACACACACACACACACACAGGTTGCTAGGTTACCATAGCAAATAGGCTCACCCCAGAAATTATTTTTTAGTAGCCTAATGGTAAAATTATTTGTTAGTAGCCTAATGGTAGGCTATTTTTTAATAATGGTAAAATTATTTGTTAGTAGCCTAATGCCAAATGCTGCAGGTGTAGAAATCTATATACAACAGATATTTCCTTTGATGCCAGGTCTAGATTACAGCATAAAACTCGTTGTGCATATTAATACATTAAATTGCTTTCCCTCTTCTCCCTCCCAGCACTTCACAACATAGTATGGACAGCTTTGTTCGCCCAGCTAAGTCATGCACAAGAGGTTGCAATTTTATAGAGAGCATTTTGAACATTATTTAATTGTTGGCACTGGCACTTATAAACACTAAATGGGTAAATTGCAATAAATGGGCTTAGTTTTGGAGCCAAATGTTGGAGTTAGAATAAATACCTCTGTGCCAATTGCTTGATCATTTTACAGCAATGCCATTTTTGTTATGCATTATTTGTTTTGGTTGTTTAAAAATGCAAATAAAAATTATCCGATTAATCGATCGATAAAGTGCTAGATTAATCGATTACAAAAAGAATCGATAGCTGCAGCCTAGTAGATACCTTCAAGTAAAGTGTAACTGGATAAATATCTAGAGATGAAACACTCACTGCCAACAGCTAGCACTAGCAGTACTGTCAGCAGCAGCACTGCACTGGTACATGGTGAATATGCATAACAGAAAGCATGATAGAATTACTAATAGAATGCATAACTAATAGAATGCAAACTAATAATAGAATGCATAAGTGCATTCTATACACGACATGCAGAGCTTTTCACATACACAGGAAAAACAGAATGGGGCCTTTCCGTGCGATGATGCTACTGAAGAGACACCACATCACATGCTGAATGCAAACTTAAAATGCCATCCAGACACCAAAGAAGTCATATTAATTCATATCATTTACACATGGTTATCATAATGAATAGATGGTTATGTCTAATGTGGGCAAGTGAGCCCTACTCATTTCCTGATTAGAGGACTCTCAGCAGAGCAAAGGTATGTTATAGATACGGTGGCCACTAAGGAGGCCTTCTCATCTGTGATGAGGGAGCCGACACCCCCCCACACACACACACACACACACACACACACACACACACACACCGCCACCCTGGTAAGAGCCCATCAGGCCAGATCAGGGTCAGAGCTGGGGCTACCCCACTGCTCCAGGATCAGCTGAATAAGTTATGAATATTAAATTCTCCCTGCAGAGCTGCCCTGTTTAACAGAAGAAAAGAAAGAGAGAGAAATAGAGAGTTAGAAAGAAAAGGAGGGAGAGAAAGAGAGCGAAAGAAAGAAAGAGGAGAGAGAGAAGAGGAGAGAGCGAGAGAGAGAAAAAAAAAGAAAGAGAAAGAGAGAGAGCGAGAGAGAGAAAAAAGAAAGAGAAAGAGAGAGAGAGCGAGAGAGAGAAGAGAGGAGAGACAGGGGAACAAGAGCCCATCTCTCCACAGAGGTGCTTGGTTGGCACAAACACACATTAATATTTAATGATAAACTCTGATTAAGGCCTATTCTCACACTTTCGCTCAAGTTCTCTCTCTCTCTCTCTCTTCCACTCTCCCATACAATTACCTTTTCTCTTTCCTGTTGGGCTATATTCAGTCTCTCACTTGCTTTCTTCCCTCCTTCCTCCCTCACACACACACACACACACACCTCCACCTCCGTTTCAATGCACTGGGCGCCACCTTTTTAATCTCCGCCACCGAGGCAATCATGCCTGTCGGCAGGCCAGAGACTCATTCACGGGTACCAGCAAATTAACCAAACATGACAGGACAGGAGAGAGAAGAGGGAGGGACGGAGGAATGAGAGAGAGAGAGAGAGAGAGAGAGAGAGAGAGATGCACTTAGCTGGAGTAAAATCCAAGGCACAGGATCCAAATACTTCATGAACATGATTTTTGGCTTCAGCTCTTAGATCCAGAGAACAATTTTGATTCCTTATTTGATTCTATTTCTATCCCACTAGTGTTAGGGCATAACCAGCTCTTCCAGGGCCTCTCAGTGCCCTTGGCTGAACAGTCAGTGGTCATCTTTGATGTCATGTGAAGACCCTGAGAGAGTCTTGTGTTCAGGAGGTCATGTGGGCTTATGAAGATGTGTGTAAGTGTATTTCTGCCACAGGCCACTTCCCTTCAGTTCCACAATGGAACCGAATCCAGAGTTTTCATTTTATGTCATTTTATTTTATTAAGCTTGTGCCAAATGCCAGCCTGATTGATTTCTCTGTTAGAGATGTTCATGTTGTCAAGCCAAACTGAAACAGCATCGAGGGCAAAAAGTTCTCAGGTTGCCTTGGATACTTCTACCACAGGTAAAACACACATACGTCCTGTCTGTGTGTGCACGCACGCACACACACACACACACACACACACTAAAGGACCATGTGTGAGAGGAACGCAGAGACTGACTGTAAATACCACAAATGTCCTCGTACAAGAAAAGGAAACATAAATCGTTTTCTTGAAACAGAAACATCCGGTGAACAGGATAGGAGGTGATTCATTTGTAACGGACGTTGAGATGGACCCTTATGACGTACGGCGGACTCAAACAGAAACACTCAACTGAAACATGACACATTTTTTTGTGCGTCTCACTGGAGGTGAGAGACAGACTTAACCACACACCTCCCACTGCAATCTCAATGCATCCTAATGACACTTGAGGTGGGGATCACATTAGCCAGCGGCAAGCGGCAGCGGCAAGCGTAACACAACGCTAAGACCATAATAAGTTATATCTCGTTCCTATGGTAACACAAAACGGTTTGCCTTGAATACGCTTGCATTGCGCTTTGAAAGTTGAGCCAAGTTCAACGCTCAGCTTCTTCAACGCTAGTGTTACGCCAGCGTTGCCACCGTTGCGCTGCCGAACCATAGAGAACAATAGGAAACCTGCTGCTTGCCGCTGGCTAATGTGATCCCCGCTAAGGTGGTGGCAGCACTGGCGTAACGCTAGCGTTGAACAAGCTGAGCGTTGAACTTGGTTCAACTTTCAAAGCGCAACGTCAGCGTATTCAATTGACAAACCATTTGTGTTGCTTAGGAACAAGATAAAACTTATTATGATCTGAGCGTTGCGTTACGTTTGCCGTTGGCTAATGTGATCCCGGCCTTAGGGTCAGGCTACTATGGAAATGCAACTGAAGAGAAATATTCTCAGAGCCTCGTTAAGACGTTGACACAACAGCGCATCTTAATTGAGATTGAGAGAAGGTCTGGAAAGGGTTCATTGACTTACAATTTCCAGGAGCATAACCAGCAGTGAGATTAAACTTAAATTGGTGTATTAAACTCTTACCAAATTGTTTTTAGAAGTGCAGCAATTTTGTAAACTGAGGTTTTAAATGCAGTTGTTCACTCAATTCCAAAGAAAATACAAGTCCATATCTGTTTAACCCTGTCACCATTGGCAATTGGTTGTTTTGAATGCACTGCTCTATCTGTCATCATATAAAGCCCGTCCCATGCCGGATTAGCCATTGTGATTGGTGCCTGGGTTTTTGGAACATTGGAAATGGGCATCAATGGCCTCCTTGCCAGACTAACCTGCAGAGGAAATTCAAAATTTGCAAACAGGTTCGTCTGGGTTTTAGTTTTAGTTTTATATTTCTATTTATGCACTCTGGCACACTCCTGCTTTCAGTTAAGCTTTTGGTATAGCCTGGACCGTAAGCTCCTCAAATGACCACTCCAATGCTTCCCTTTGACTATCTAAGACTATATATAGTCATTGAGACTGACAGGCTGGCGTGGTAGTTGGGTGATTAGTGGGCTGTTAAGAGGTGTGGCGGCGAAGGTGCTCTTGTTAATGTGAGATGCGTCACAGCTGGTGGGAACCTGCGAGGGGGGCAGAGCTCCAGCACCTTAAGGGCACACATTCCTCGCCATGATCCTGACAAGTCACCACAGAGCTGGAGGAGAGAGGGGGAGAGGGTGAAGAGAGAAGGAAGGAAGGAAGGAAGGAAGGAAAGAAAGAAAGAAAGAAAGAAAGAAAGAAAGAAAAGGAAAGAGAGAAAGATCTTTACTGAGCCCTGAAGTCATAGCCTGAGAGAGGAGTGGCTGAACTCAAATAGTCTTTCATGTGTTCACACTTCAGGCTATATAAATTGCCCTCTCTAAAAATCATGTGCACACACCCCTGGCTATATAAATGGCCCTCTCTAAAAATCTTGCGCACACACCTCGATCTTCCTTCCACTTCTGCAAGTTAATTCACCCACTCAAATTTTCTCTGTCTCTCTATCTCCGCTCTATTCCTCTCTCTCTCTCTCTGTTTCTATTCCTCCATCTTTCTCTCCCTCTCTCTCTCTCTATTCTCCATCTATTTTTCTCTCTCTCCTCCATCTCTCTCTATTCCTCCATCCATTTCACTCTCTCTCTAGTTTCCCATGCAGTAAACATCTGTTCAGTGGTTCCGAGGCTCCAGTGATGATCACACACACACACACACACACACACACAAAAACAAACTGCCGTTATGTCCCAGCAGTCAAACGCCACGTTCACACCAGCAAACCCACGAGACAAGAGGAAGGAGGAACAGAGGATCACAACCAGAGACAGGAAAATATGCTAAAAGAGGGGGGAGGAGGTGGAGGAAGAAGAGGAGGAGGAAGAAGAAGAAGAAGAAGAAGAAGAGACATGCACAGGAGAGAGAAGGGCTCCCCACAAGGTGAGATGTAGGTATGGAGTAAGCAATGCATTTACAACTCCACGCAATCAATAGCCGGCGTTCTGTACAAAACTACAAAGCTGATGATACACAGGTCGATCTTTTGAACAATGTCGCGGGACAATGTTGCTAAGTGATGTTGTTTGGGCACTTTCCAATGGAAAACTGGGCAACAGATTTTAGTTTGGAGATAAAAGTAGCTAAAAGCGGCACCTAAGTCTGGGAGTTTGGGATGCTTAACTTACTAAGACCAACTCACAAACGATCATAACGCAACAGTTTGTATCATTCTACATAATGCTTTGAAACGCACACGCACAATCACTTACACAAAATCTCAATCACAAAGGAATAATTGTGCAGCTTGGGATGCAATAATCCCACCAACAATAACCAAAACCATTCGTTGTCCAAATGTAAACTAAATGTAACATTTTACTGCAAATAAAAATAAATAATTTCTTGTCCATGCAAACATGTAATCATACAGATCCATTTAAAAAATGTTAATCCATATATTCTGTTACCATTCCATTTAGCAGCCAGTCTTGTTTATCTCTTATTTATCTCTCACCCTTTGCAGAAGTCATTTAGCACATGCCTTCTCTCCAGCACAGATCTGTCACTCATCAGTCAATCACCATGGTCACTGTAAGCAAGGCGTGTGCATGAGAAATGACAGGAACCATAGCAACAGAGCTTCCATCTTATGAGTTGTCATTTTCCTTACTAAAGGTTGGTCAAAGCAGCTTTGAGAATAAGTTTTAATGGAAAACTCTTAGTTAGACATGTTTAGTGTCATTTAGGGGGGGTGGGTGGGGGCATTTACAAAATGCGGTTACACTTTACTTGAAAGTGTCGAGTGACATGTGACATGACACTGTCATGAACGTGTCATAAACAAGTCATAAATGTGTATGACATAACGCTTCTGTTATTAAGTGACATTCGGTTTTTGTCATAACAAGTTAGGGTTAGGTTTAGGTGTTGGTTTAGGTTTAGGGTTAGAGTTAGAGGATTACGGTTAGGGTTAGGTTTCATGTGTCATGACAGTGTCATGTGTTCACGACAGTGTCATGTCACTCTTATGTCGATACTGTCAAGTAAAGTGTTACCCAAAATGCTTGTGAATATGGGCCCAAATGTACAAACCAATTCATTTTCTTCAGCGGTCAATAGAAAGATCAGTGTGTTCCCCGGATTGACCCACGACCTTGGTCTTGTTAGTGCCTTGGCCCACCAAGTCAGCTACAGCAGTGTTTCTCAAACTTTTTCAGATGGAGGACCACTTAACCAATAAAAAAATGCATGGACCACCTAGTTAAAAAAAAATAGATTAGACCTACTTCAACAGTATATCAGCACAATAGGTCTACTCACTGAACCACCTTGCTTATTGTATTTTCACTTTGCTTATTGTGTCAGAGGATTCATATGATTTAAACTGGCATATCTTACATAGACAGTGTTGCAGAACTGTTTGGATTTACATACAAGTTGGTTCAATATTGCAAACAACTCATCTATATCATATTTTACCACGTCTGCTCGCGGACCACTTGGGATAGCTTGCGGACCACCAGTGGTCCCCGGACCACACTTTGAGAAACACTGAGCTACAGGACCTCTTCTGAATGACCGCACAAGCGTCTGTGTGTCTGTCTGTATCTCTTGGTTTGGTGCTTGACCACAGATTGGCAGTGGGAGAAAGGTGCCCTTGCTGGGCAGTGTCTCATTACCGTCCACTCACGAGCAGGAGGGAGAGAGAAAACCAATTAACCCACTGGACCTAACAGCTGGAGAGGAGAGGAAAGGAGGAGAGAGAGAGAGAGAAAAAGAGAGAAAAGGGAGAAAAGGAAAAACCAAACCCCTCCTCTAAACAGAACCCAGAATGGTGGTGCTGCTGACAACTATCTGAAAAACAACTCTTGATTGTAGAGAGCATCCTGATTCTCCCATGAGTGAGAAAAGCCCCCCTGTACATATTTAGGTCCCATTCACACCAAAAGGTCCTCCCTCTGTCAGCTATAACTGCAGGGGCTGGGTGGAACTGTGGCCATAACTTGGCAATCAAAATAAAGGCAATCAGTTATTCCTATTATTATACTTATCATTAATAGAATAATTACAACTCCTCTCCTGAAACCCTCCCTCTCTCCCTCTCTATGAATGAACAAAACCAGCCTTTATACATATGCACATAACACACACACACACACACACATACATCCTCACATACGATAACCCCCATCCCAACACCACCTCATTCACACTCTTAGAAGAATCCCCCTTCTTTTCATTCCGGTCATCAATTTCATCCCTGATAATCATATCTGTAATCATCCTGGACGAAATCATCCTTTTTCAGTTATTAATGTTATGTTGTGTTATGTTTGTGGAAGCCAAGTCAATGTGATGTCTTGTTAAGTTAAAATGTAATGTACGCCTGTTTGTCGAATGTAGTATTCCAATCATTTTCTGAATGTCCCAAAAAAAAAAAAAAAAATTTTAATAAATATCCTCACATGAATGACAACGCTCACACATAAACTATAACAACAATGAAGAACGACTTTGTTCAGAGCGATTTTCACAACGTAAAATGAATAGCCAATCAGAACCCATCGAATTTTAGCCCTCACATTTATTAACACAATGAGAGACTTTGTTTATCTTTGTTCAGTGTGAACGCTTTTATCGTTATGGTTATAGTTATAGTTATCGTTATCGTTCTTGGTGTGAATGGGCCTTTACCGTATGAGAGCACAGCCTTTCATTTCATCTAGAGGCCAAAGGCCAGCACTATATAAAGTCATCACGTAAGAGTGGCAGATTCGGTCTCAGGTTAATGACTGAGGGTACTGACTGCCAAGAGGAGAGAGAGAGAGAGAGAGAGAGAGAGAGAGAGAGAGAGAGAGAGCACACATACAGTCATGCATTTCCCCATCACTCACACACACCCTTTCATGCACACACACACACATTGCAGAACTGTATGATACATGATGTTCTGTCTTTGGTTTCTTTCCTTCACATACTACTAACTACCTGTACAATTATAAATACATTGACAATACAAAATGCCATTTTGCCATGCCAATAAATGAATTGAATTGAATTGAATGATTGTAGAGAAAAAAGAAAGAAAGAAAGAAAGAAAGAAAGATGAGCTGAGATGAGATGGACACAGATGGTCTGTACTGATGCTAGCATGTGATCTATCAAAGGCTCATCAAACACGCAGGCTAATTGCCATGACGACGGAGGTGCTGTGATGCTGTAGCTGGCCCAGCGGAGTTGAATGAGGCACACTCCAGGGCCAAGATGGAGGAGAGGGGTAGTGGTGCAGAGGAGGACTTGGAGGTGGTGTATGTGGGGTGGAGGTGGTGTATGTGGGGGGAGGTGGAGGTGGTGTATGTGGGTGGTGTATGTGGGGTGAGTTGGAGGTGGTGTATGTGGGGGTGGAGGTGGTGTATGTGGGGGGGTGGAGGTGGTGTATGTGGGGGAGTTGGAGGTGGTGTATGTGGGGGAGGTGGAGGTGGTGTATGTGGGGGGAGGTGGTGGTGTATGGAGGTGGAGGTGGTGTATGTGGGGGGAGGTGGAGGTGGTGTATATGGGGGAGGTGGAGGTGGTCTATATGGGGGGAGTTGGAGGTGGTCTATGTGGGGGGAGTTGGAGGTGGTGCAGTGGGGCAGGGGGAGTTGGAGGTGGTGTATGTGGGGGGAGGTGGAGGTGGTGTATGTTGGAGGTGGTCTATATGGGGGGTTGGAGGTGGTCTATGTGGGGGAGGTGGAGGTGGTGCAGTGGGGCAGGGGGGAGTTGGACTACGCCTGAATTATTTAGCCCCGATTTCTGCCACTGTATCCATACGCAATCTCACTTCAGTGCCCCTCCATTCCCCCTTTTTTTTTTTTTCTTCTCTCTCTCTCTCTCTCACACACATTCCCTCTTCCATTCCAGATTCTTCTATTTCTTTCATATGGCCTTTTACACCCTCACATTTTCTGCCCCCTCTTCTCTCTCTCTCTCTTTATCTTCATTTCACTCTCCATCCCTCCTTCCTTCCTCTCTCTCTCTCTCTCTCTCTCTCTCATTAATGTGGTTAATGAAGTCATGGCATTTCCCAGTGTTTGAGAGATGTAGGTGGCTGTGTGAGATTGGGGATGATGGGTAAATGATTAAAGCATAATGGGGAAAATATGTATTGTGTGATTCATGATGAGCCTGTATGAGCATTGTTGATTGGCATTTTAACACTTTATGGGTTTTACTGTTGCAAATCACACAAGGTATTTAGACAGAGCTCTAAAGGCCAATTTACAGTTCAGGCGACAAGTGTTGCTCGATAAAGTATGATGTAAAAGAGACAAAATGTGTGTCTGTTAGTGTGTTGAAACAGCACAGACATTGTTGATGTTCTGATTGGATATCAACTCAAAGTTCTACTGGAGTTTGAGTTGTACTATGTTGCTGCTGTAACAGTATGTGTCTGTTTCGTGTTGAGACCATGGTTGAGACGCAACACTAATGTCGCTGAAGTTGCTATAGAAACTAGTTGGTCTTCTATTTGACAATTTGACACTAGCGCTGGACTATAAAAGCCTACATCTCCGCGACATCCGTTGGCAACAATTTATTTTTAGTCGAGCGATAACTTGTCGCCTGAAATTAAATTGACCTTTTAAAGCACCACAATGTTAGAATTTCCCTTTTCATCAATTCGACATACTGGGTACCAATTTAGTGCTGAGGAGGTACCGAATGTCAGAAACCAACGAAAAGGGTCGTGCTCCTACCCGCCACAACAACGCTACCCAGTGAAACACCAGACCCTTCAGCCATGCATCAACAATGTATCAAACTCCATTCTCCATGTTGTAAGACAGAGTAGCATCAAAACAAGTGTGGAGCGCTGCTTTTTAAGGTAACTTAAAAGACTGCAATTCTTTATTAAAGGTCTTCTCTGTCACACACCCTTACCTCCCCTCTTGCTTAGCTCCTCTTACCTTCTACAGCTCTCAAATGCCTCTGCTGCCATTCTCCCTCTCTTTCTTCCTGTCTCCCTCTCTCTCCTCTCTCTCTTCTCTCCCTTCTCTCTCCTTCTCTCTCCCTGTGTTTCTCCGTCCCTGCTGACGGCTCAGCTGGGAGAGGAGATCTGTCTCCCTGGGCAGGCACTCTCTTTCCAGACTGGCTCCTGTTCACAGTCCTCACCTGATGCGGTACCCAAACCTCCCTGCCTGACTAACAAAGAGCCTTGACACTCTCTGCGGAGAAGAAGAAGAAGAAGAACAACAACAACAACAACAACAACAACAACAACAACAACAACAACAACACACTGCCAGATGTTCTGGAACTTTCCGACGTTCTACCCGACAGTGGTGGACAGCAAAGTAGTGCTGGCAGCGTAGGCATCCTCCATCACATACAGTACAGGCCTAACATCCACAGGGCCCTGGATCAGGAGGTGAGAGAGAGAGAGAGAGAGAGAGAGAGAGAGAGAGAGAGAGAGAGAGAGAAACAGAGAGAGAGAGAAACGGAGAGAGAGCGGGAGATTTTCTGAACCAATTCCCTATTGTCCTCTCCCACTCACTTCCTGTCCAGTCTGCATTGTCCAGTCAAATAAAGACTAGAGAAACCCCTCGAAATATAACTTATTACCGGTTCCCGCTCAGGGCTAATCTCAGTAACGGGAACAAAATTTACGCTCAAAATGCTAATATGCCGCCTGCTCACCCACACAGGGCTGCATGGTTAAAGTGAGTCAAACCTGAACAGAAGAAAAACAAATATATAAAAACAAACAAACAAAGAGAATGATCTCTGACCTGACTAGACCAAACTATTCTTTGATTCAGTTTGAGCTCGAGGACCAGTATGTACATATTTTATCCACTCAGAAAAAGAGGGATTTTTCAGCCAACCTCACATTACAAGCTGAAACATACTACTGTATCTGACAAGCAGAGTTGGAGCAACTGGATCCTGTCAGAAGGTAGTTATGAGATGTGTCAACGGGCCAAAGTAAATATATTGTAAACATATAGAAGCAAGGGAGAGAAAAGTAGAGACAGGAGAAAGGATAGAGAGAGAGAGAGAGAGAGAGAGAGAGAGAGAGAGAGAGAGAGATTGATATTTTAAGACAGATGGTTGATATATTCAGATGTGGAGAAAAAAAATTACTGAGTGTGCGCCAAGACTTAAATTACAGCATATAGTCAATGATTTATTCTCTGGCTTTAGCCTGAGCTAAAAGGCACTGCCATGCAGAAATGAATCCTGTAATTCAAACTTTCGCTTGTATTTGAGGTCAAAAGGGGAAATACCAGTATGTGAAGGCAGTTGAATTACAGGAGCATAGGGAGAGAGAGAGAGAGAGAGAGAAAGAAAGAGTATGAAAGGAATGGAGCGAAGACCAACCTCTTTGGCCTGGTAGGATAGAGATCGTGAGCTAAGCTATCATTAGCGTAACTGGAGACCCCAGCAGAGGTAACCACACTTGCCTGAACAGTACAGACATAAAGGACAGATATTTGATATAAAAGGCTACTTTACTTAATGTTGTTTTGTCACTGTGGAAATGCATTAAGTGGGACCTGCTGTGACCTGGCTTCCGATGAAGATTGGCTTTAGGCTAACTCTGATACAATACTTAATAGTAATGGTCATTTATGTCCCTCATCTCCATAGTAGGGGATGCAGAGAGGGGGGGGGGGGTGCAGAGACCACAACATCTGGAAGAGTTAGTTCCTGAAATCAAATTATTGCTCATCTCGTCAGAGAGAGGGATGCTTTGAACTTGCCACTTAAAAAGTCATGACGACGGACCCACAGAGCATTCCACCAGGAACATGTGGCCTGTGTGGGAGAGATGCGAGGAGAAAAAAACACACACGATCAGTGTGAGAGAGAAATGGAGAGAGAGATAGAAAGAGAGAGAAAGAGGGGAAGAAGATGGATGGGAGAGAAAAATGAGAAATCTACCCAAGAGGGGAAAGAGAGGGTGTAGGGAAAGGTGGATTGAGAGAGAGAGGAGGAGGAGAGAAAGAAGTGGAGCTGATGTGATTGATCGGTTATGCTCATGAGACTGAAAGGATGCTCTGACCTCCAACAGAGACACCTCTCCCTTCATCCAACACCCTGAGCCGAGGTGAGGAGAGGAGAAGAGGGGAGAGATTAGAAAGGAGAGAAGAGAGAGATAGAGATAGAGATAGAGAAATGGATGGGGTAAACAACATGGAGAGAAATATGAGATGAAGTGAATGGAAGAATGATGAAAAAAAAAACAGTCTTATCAGTGGTTAAGCCAGAACAATCCACGACAATACAACCTATTTACATTAGAATCTGAAAGACACAAAATGATAGGAAATGGGAAATGGGTTGTCTTGGGTATAATGGCTGTAACTACGCAAGAGATGTGAGCACTGTGTGTAAAGAGCGAGTGAGTGAGGAAAAAAGAGAGACAGAGATGAAGAGGAGGAGAGGGAGAAACTGAAAGAGAAAGATATAGAGAAGGAGGAAGAGAAAGAGAGGGGGATAAGGAGAAAGAGATACAGAAAGAGAATGAGAAGGATAAGAAGGAGAGATAGAGAAAGAGAAGGAGAATGAAAAAGAAAGGCAGAAGGATAAGGAGAAAGAGAAGGATATAGGGAAGGATAAGGAGAAAGAGGTAGAGAAAGAGAAGGATAAGGAGAAAGAGAAGGATGTAGGGAAGGATAGGGAGAAAGAAAAAGAGAAGGAGAAAGAAGGAGAAAGAGAAGGAAAAGAAATAGAGAAATAGAAGGAGGAGGAGAAGAAATAGAGGAGAGAGAGAAGGAGAAGGAGAAGAAATAGAGGAGAGAGAGGAGAAGGAGAAGGAGAAGAAATAGAGAAATAGAAGGAGGAGGAGAAGAAATAGAGGAGAGAGAGAAGGAGAAGGAGAAGGAGAAGCAGAGCATTAGTGCTGCACTGGCTTCTGGGTCGTCCCCATCCTATCCAGGCCATTATCACAGGCCTAGCGGCCACTGGGACAAGGGCAACTGGACAAGACAAATGACACGGATATGCTAGAGGAATGTGCAGCAATTGGCAGGCCACGCTGCCAACAACCACAAGGTCATGGGATCAACCGCCAGAGGACCAAGGCAATTATAGACGCTGTACTGTAAGAGCTAGACATCCAGCATCACATTCAAACAGCATGCAGGCTTTACAAAAATGCAGAGGAAGAAAATTAAAACATTGTTTTGGTATTCTGCTGTGCATGATGTGTACGTGTTTGTTGAGCCCAGTTGCATATATATGCATAACAATGTTTTTAGTTAGTTAATTAGTTAGTTTGTTTGTTTGTTTACTGCAATGAAGGCATGCATGTGCAGTAATTGTCTATTTCAGAAGCAAAGAAATTGTCTCCATACAAATGAATGCAATTGGGTTTTTCTCTCAAGCCTTCTCTCTAGATTAGGCCCTAATCTGATCCGATCTGATATGACCCAAGTCATGCTCTTCTGGCCCTAATCCTAATACACTTCTTTGCCCATACATAGAAAGAGACTGTCTGAGCCTGGTCTTGCTTAGTATTTCTTGTCCTAGGCTCCAAGCACCTAGGGCTACGCATTTAAACCTGCACTATTCAAGTTGTTTACCCTAATTTAACAGCTTCGAAGCCAACATGATGGTAAACAAATTTAGGGGAACCAGCCTTGCAATTTTCGGTCTTGTCGGCCTGGACACATCTTGCGAGAATCAATAAACACTACCTGCGGCGTGTTTCCCAAAACCATGGTTGCAATGCAATCCATAACATGGTTGCAATGCAATTTCTCATTTGCCAACCAACTCAGTTGCTATCTGGTTAACAACTATGGTTTTGGGAAACGCACCCCTGGTCAGTTGATACAGCTCTTTGGAAATAGTTTTTTTTGTTGTTGCTAGTCCTTCAGCTCCAAAACAAAAGCACATGCAGCGTGTACATGTGGAAGGATGTGAGAAGTATTTACAACGACAAGGTGAAATATAAATATTTCGAGACTCTAGGGGGAGCTCTAGAGGCACCAGAAATACCCAAAACTACATTGGATGCCTTTAAATATTTTGTCCGTAATAGTGCAGCATCTCACCTTGACCACCTTGCGTCTGGCTCTGATCTTGCCCTGGGTTTCTACTCGGCGCTAACTGGGTTTCTGCCACGGCCACAGTTCTGGCTGGCTATTATTGGCCACGGCCCCAGGCCAGACTCCCCAGTGACCACCACCCCAGTATGGGACTAGGGAAGGCAGGAGCCAGAGAGGTGGGCTCATTCATCAAGCCTTGTTGTGTGTCATGCATGTGGGTCGATGGCATGTTATGTTCTTGCTTGGTGGCGAGTATTGATCTTTTATTATTTCATAAGAACAAAGTGGTGTGTATTAAATGTACACGGTTATGAGAAAATCCCAACTGCTTCACAACTTGCTCACAGGTTGGCACAAAGAGAAACAGAGATAAAGATAAAGAAAAGTGAGAGGACTAGAACCTATTGTGTGTTTTTTTTTTGTTCATATTGTTTTGTTACCAATGCTCAGGTGAGAACAATCCACAACAATAAAAACTCCCCACTGATCACAAATCTTACAGAACCACCAAGCCATCACATTGGGGTTGAAACTGCATGTTAATAGTGTGTCTTGAGGCTTCTAACTGAATCAGTCTACCACTTCCTAATTCTTAAGACAGCAATACTGTTGAGATGCCCAAGGCTATCTGACTTTAATGGGAGCGATTTCACACAGCCTTTCAAAAGAAATACCACCACACACCCAATCAATCTCTGTCTGTGTGTGTGCGTGTTGTGCACACACTCACCCACAGACCCACACACACACTCCTAGCTTTTTTTATTGGGCAGCAGTCGGCAATGGTACAGAGCCCTATACTGACAGGAATCTACAGACTTTGATGTGTCAAAACCAAATACAAACACACGCACCATCTCCATCCAAAACTGACATACACACACACACAAAGCTAAATCACCTCTCTTTCTTACACACACACACATCAAACTACACACACATACACACCCTTGTCTAAATCACACCCACCCACACACACACACACACACACACACACTCTGACATGTCTAACTGCGACTGTGCAGTGCAGACACATATCAAACGAAGCCTAACTGAACGGGACACGCTGAGCAGAATTAAAATACATCAAAGGCTTCGCCTGCTCCTTAATCTTTCTGAATTAGAGAGGTAGCACTGAGCCAGCCAGCCAGCCAGCCACTCAGCCAGCGACAGCCTACTACGCACTTGGCCCCGGCCGCATCACTTCCTGTGTCCACCTGGACACGGTCCAGCTCGACAAAACCGCAGGCTCCCTCTCTCGGTCTTTTTCATGGCCGTTGTGGCAGGCCGGTACACGCTTGAGCTCACAGAAACAGCCAGTTTTTTCTTCTTCTCCATTTTCATGTCCTCTGATGAAGGGCTCCCTTTTGGCTTCCTCTGACTGGTGTGTGTGTGTGTGTGTGTGTGTGTGTGTATATGTGTGTGCGTTGTGTATATATTATTGTGTGTATGTGTGTGTGTGTGTATTATTGGCGCAGGGCACACACACGTGTATGTGTGTGTGTATATGTGTGTGTATATATGTGTGTGTGTGTGTGTGTGTGTGTGTGTGTGTGTGTGTGTGTGTGTGTTTGGATGGATAAAACGAAGAAAACATCAGACAGAGAAGTCCAGGCACTACATCAGTTTTGAAGAGGAGAGAGTCTGCCATGGAAAAAACTTTCTCTGTGTGTGTGTGTGTGTGTGTGTGTGTGTGTGTGTGTGTGTGTGTGTGTGTGTGTGTGTGTGTGTGGTGCTCCAAGCTGTTGGATCCTATAAGGTCATCCTCTGATCAGGTCTTCTGTCCTCCTCAACTGAGCCGGAATCCTCATCTCCCACAGCTCATACACATCAGCACTGGGCAGCAAACTGAGACCCAGTAAATTACCATTCTATCTGGTCAGCAGAGAGAGAGAGGGAGAGAGGGAGAGAGAGATAGAGAGAGAGAAAGAGAGAGAGAGAGAGGGAGGGATGAGAAAAGACTAGGAGGGAGAAGGCAGAGAAAACACTATCAAAACACCGAATCCATAAAATCAATAAAACATTTGTAAAAAAAAACAAAAATGTCTCATGGAGGAGATGGAGAAATGTCCCATGGAGGAGATGGAGAAATGTCCCATGGAGGAGATGGAGAAGTGTCCCATGGAGGAGATGGAGAAATGGGAGATGGAGAAATGTCCCATGGAGGAGATGGAGAAGTGTCCCATGGAGGAGATGGAGAAATGTCCCATGGAGGAGATGGAGAAGTGTCCCATGGAGGAGATGGAGAAGTGTCCCATGGAGGAGATGGAGAAATGTCCCATGGAGGAGATGGAGAAATGTCCCATGGAGGAGATGGAGGAGATGGAGAAATGTCCCATGGAGGAGATGGAGAAATGTCCCATGGAGGAGATGAGATGTCCCATGGAGGAGATGGAGAAATGTCCCATGGAGGAGATGGAGGAGAAAATGTCCCAAAGATGGAGAATCCCATGGAGGAGATGATGTCCCATGGAGGAGATGTGTCCCATGGAGGAGATGGAGGAGATGGAGAAATGTCCCATGGAGGAGATGGAGGAGAAATAGGGGAGCAGAACGAGGGGAAAGCAGAAACAAAAGAATACGAGAGGCGGAGCAATGTGTAGTGTGTGTAGTGTGTGTAGTGTGTGTAGTGTGTGTGTGTGTGTGTGGTGTGTGTAGTGATGTGCTAGTGTGTGTGTGTGTGTAATAGTGTGTATAGTGTATTATGTGTGTGTGTGTGTGTGTGTGTAGTGTGTGTGTAGTGTGTAGTGTGTAGTGTGTAGTGTGTGTGTGTGTGTATAGTGTGTGTGTGTGTATTATAGTATTATTATTAATAGTATATTATGTAAGTGTGTATAGTGTGTGTGTGTGTGTGTAAATTATTAATATAATTGTTATTGTGGTGTGTTGTGTGTGGTGTGTTATTATTGGTGTGTGTTGGGTGTGTGTGAATTATTATTGGTGTGTGTGGTGTGTGTGTGTGTGTGGTGTGTTAATGGTGTGTTATTATTGTGTGTGATTATTATTATTGGTGTTGTTGTTGTGATTGATGATTGTGTTAATGATTATTGTTATTGATTGTGTAGTTATTATTGTGTGATTGTGTTGTTGTTGATATTGTGTAATTATTATTGACAGTTATTGATGATGATTATTGTAATTATTATTGTGGGGTATTGTGTGTGTAATTAGTAGTAGTGTGTGTAGTGTGTGTAGTGTGTAGTGTATTGTAATTATTATTGTGTGGCAGTATTATTGTCTGTGTGTGTGTGTGTGTGTGTGTGTGTATTATTGTGTAGTGTGGTATTAGCAATTATTGTGTAGTGTGTGTGTGTGTGTGTAGTATTATTGTAGTGTAGTAACGAATTCAGTAGTAGCGGTGTGTGTGTGTGTCTGTGTCTGTGTCAGTAGCTAGTGTGTGTAGTATTATTGTAGTATTGTAGTGTGTGTAGTTATTGTGTGTGATGATATTGTTTCAAACATGATTGTAGTGAGAACACACCTGGAACTGAACAAAACATGATTGCTAGGAGGAATGATGTGCAATGTGTAGTGTGTGTGTGTGTGTGTGTGTGTGTCAAAAGTCAAAGTCAAAGTCTGCTTTATTGTCAATTTCTTCACATGTCAAGACATACAAAGAGATCGAAATTAAGTTTCCTACTATCCCACGGTGGAGACAAGACATATTTTACCAATTAGGTCCACAGACAAACATAACATTCAAGTAAACAATATAAAAAGTAAAATAAGAAGGCACATGCAATGAAGAAATAAGAGCAGCAAAAATTTGGGTAGAAATTGTGCAATTGTGCATACAGTAGACAGTCAATATAATAGTGCAAAAAGTCAGGCCAATAAATGCCTGAGGTAGTTTTGTTTGACCTAAGTATGCAAGTGGCATAGTGGTGCAATTTTATGTAAGAGCAGCAGAAGTGTGTTAAGAAGTGTTCAGGACAACAACAAGTTGCAAAGTGTGCAAGTGTACAAGGGAGTAGTGCAAGAGAAGTGCAAGTGGAGTAGTGCAAGTGGGAGTAGTGCAAGTGGAGAGTGCAAGGCAGCCATTGTGGGTCTAAAAGTCCAGGATGTTATGTAGCTGAGGGTGGAGGGGGGAGAGAGTTCAGGATCCTAACAGCCTGGTGTATAAAGCTGTTGGTGAGTCTGGAGGTGCGGGAGCACAGGCTTCTGTACCTCTTCCCAGAGGGCAGTATATCAAACAAATTGTGAGTGTGTGTGTGTGTGTGATGATATTGTTACAAACATGATTGCTGATCGCAGCGAGGGATGATGTATAAAAGTCTGTGAGAGAGTAAGATGGTGTGTGAGTATGTGAGAAAAAGAGAGAGAGAGATTGAAGGAAAGTGACAGATATAGAGTGCAGAAAGACTGAAAGGGAGCAAGAGAGAGAGGGAGAGAAAGAGAGGGAAAAATGAGCAAGAACAAGTATCAAAAGGAGGAGGGTGTGAGAAAGAGGCAGGGGGAGAATGTGAGAGACACACTCAGAGACGAAGAGAAAGAAAGAGAAAGTGTGTGTGTGTGTGTGTGAGAGAGAGAAAGTGTGTAGTGTGTGTGTGTGTGTGTGTGTGTGTGTGTGTGTGTGTGTGTGTGTGTGAGAGAGTGTGTGGTGTGTGTGTGTGTGTGTGTGTAGTATAGTGGGGGTATAGAGTGAGAGAAAGATAAGGGAGCAAGATAGAGGGAGTGAGAGTGATGGAGAAGGAAAATGACCCACCAGAGAGCTAAAGTGTCAAGGAAAGAAAACACTGCTGGACCTCTGCCACAATGGAAGGACCGACAATGGAGCCCATTTTCTCATGACCTCTATAACACACACACAAACACACACACACACACACACACACACACACACACACACACACACACACACGAGCCTTCTCTCAGAAACACACACACCAGGGCCTTCTCCCAGAAACACACACACACACACAATGTTAGAGAGTGAATCTCCCCAACACAATAAGTCAGAAGGAGAGCAGCTTCTCGGTGTGTTAAAGGTGCCAGTGCAGGGTACTCTGCTGTACACACACACAGTACATCTATACATCTCACACAGCTGGGCTGGCAGCCCTTTGACGGACATCCGCTGAATGGGGATCAACAAGTCCCTACACACACACACACACACACACACACACACACACACACACACACACACACACACACACACACACACACACACACACACACACACACACACACCTCTCTACTACATCCCCACTGGGATGATGGACCTTGACACACACACACACACACACGGATGATGGACCTTTGACACCCAAACCACACCCAAGTTCTGCAGTGAGATAACTGGGGTCTGAACATATGGGATTGGTCTAGAGGACCTCACTCTCTCTGTGATGTTCTCCATCAGAGTGTATTTCTCCATATGCAAGTGTGCCTGTCTATTAAACCTCAAGAACTCAGCATAGCAGACATTCAGAATTTCGAAGAGTCAAAGCATCGACAAACTCCACATTCCCCAGGGCCATATTGTGTGTCTGAATCCATCAATCTATCAAACATTCTTTCTTAAATGTATTAATCTTTTCTCTTATCGACTAAATATTGGATGACTTGTGAAACTGCTAACATCTCAGCATGCCGCCTTAGGAAGCATGTAAACAGACTCTGCAGAGAGAGAGACTCTCTTAAATGGATGAAATCTGAAAGACTGAAATCTCTTTGAAGTGTCCCGTCTTGGGCTAACAGTTTTCATCTTCAAATGCTGCATGTCTAGGAATTGGAGAAGTCCATTTCCCATGCCTTAGAAGCATGGTGTCCAGTGAGTATAAACATTGTCAAAACAGACCAAAATTTGAGAAAGAACAGCAAAAAAAGTTATACTTTTTACACTTTATCCATTTAAAAAAAAATGCATCGCCTGTGAGCTCCTATCTGCAAACCCACTCCTGCCTCCCTGCGCTCTACTTCACTTCCCTTCCTTCGCCCCACACCACGGTCTTCCGGAAGGTTCCAATCAGCGCCGTGGCCCTTACCCTAAAGCCCGACTATCCACCCCCAAACCACCACCACCCCCCCCTCCACCTCCCTGTTTAGTAGAGTGCTGGACGGATGCCTAAAGCCAGCAGGGTCCACATCCTGCCAGAGACGAACCACTGCTGCTAGTGCTACTGCTGCCTGCCTGAGAGCAGAGCTATTAGCACTGCAGACCGGCCTGTGCCAAAGAGGGGATAGGGAGGGAGAGAGAGAGAGGGAGGGAGGGAGAGAGAGAGGGGGGGGTAGGAAGGAGGGATGAAAGAGAAAGAGAGGGAGAGAGAGAGAGAGAGAGAAAGACAAAGAGAGCTACAAGAGGGAGGAAAGGGGGTAGGAATGAGGGGGGAAATAAAGAGAGAGAGAGAGAGAGAGAGAGAGCACAGAAGGAAGGGGTGGGGGTGGTATGAAAGAGGGGGAGACAAAGAGAGTAGGAGAGAGAGATGGAGGAAGAGAGGGAGGAGGAAGAGAGAGAGGGTGAAAGTGTGCACATTTGTAACTATGTTCAGACTGTCACTGTGCTCACCACCCCAGATGTGTATTTTGAGAACACAGTACACTCTTTGCTTTGTATGAAGACATGCAAAACTGAGAGAACGATTTCACACAGCCTTTCAAAAGAAATACCACCACACTGAGAAACTGAGAGAAAGTATGGGAGTGGAAGTGTGTGTGTGGAAGTGTGTGTGAGAGATATAATGGAATTAAATTGAAAGAGAAAGAGAGAGAAAGAGAAAGTGAGAGAGAGAGAGAGAGAGAGAGAGAGAGAGAGAGTGACTACACAGTGACCGAGGCTAAGCTGAGAAAGAGCTGTTGCTTGCGCTTGTTTGTGGCGTAGCTTTCAAAAAGGGAAATTCAGCCCGTTCGCCCAAAACGCTCTGCAACACACCGATCCATCAGTGCCATCTTAGGCTCCAGCCCAGTGCCTCTCTGTCTCTCTCTCTGTCTCTCTCTCTGTCTCTCTCTCTGTCTGTCTCTCTGTCTGTCTCTCTGTCTGTCTCTCTGTCTGTCTCTCTGTCTGTCTCTCTGTCTGTCTGTCTGTCTGTCTCTCTCACCTGGCAGCCACCAGCACGCTCACTCTCTCCTCCCTTTCTGATGATTCATACGTGAACATCCAGCCAAAGGAGCACTCATAAGCACCTATGCACAGTGCATGAGCTGCTAGGATGCTGCAGGCTGGTAGTCCACTCCTCTATACATCCAGAGATGCTGTCGAAAAACCAAAGCCATGGATTTCACCACACTGATGAAACACATCTGCACGAAACACTGAAATGAATCACAAACATCTACTTAATAGATGTCATCCATGCTGTTATGATTCAGTCCCTCAATCCCTGCACTGTACTGCACTGTAAGCCACTTTTCACACAATTGCATACAAATAAAATAAATGTGAATAAAATAAATAAAAGCAGGAAATGTAAATGATTAATAATGTTTGCCTTAACAGCAGCAGTTGTGGAGGGTGGGGATGTGAGCAAACATTCCGCCCGAAATGGGAGTCTCTACAACAACTAAAATGAATTATTATTATTTTATTATCATTTATTTTGATATGATTTGATTATGCACATCAAAAACAGCAGCTGTGAAGGGGGTCTGGATGTTGATGCAATCTGCTAGAGAGCTCGACTATGCCTGTCCCTGCAGCGAGGCTTCCATGTTGGGCAGCATGTTTAACAAACACGCACAAGTCACACCATGTGGGGGTAATTAATGGCTAATTACTAAGCCCAGAGTGATCCAAGAGACAGCTTTTTTTTTCTTCTCATCTACTTTAGCTACTTCTATTGGCAAAAACATGGCTAGAGACAGAAGCTAGCAGCAATTTTCAGTAGTCTGAAACACCTGATGATGATTGGTCTGCTCTACTCTCATCAGGTTTGTATAGAGACTGAACAGAATTAAAAGAAGAACCATCACTACTTCGCACTCTTACGTTCAACAACTCAAGGACTTCTTTTCAAGGGCTCAAGGACCCAATCCAGACATTTCATTTCAGTGAATGAGGCAGCATTGACCAGGTTGGCCATGTTTGACTTAATTTAAAAGTAAAAAAGAAGAACATTACAGTGAGTAAAGATTTAGGAGACACTTTTATCCAAAGTGAAAGGGATTTTCAGACAGCATGCATCGATCTCAGGCAGACCATTTCTTAAGCGGAGACGCTCAATTTAACTAGGAAAAGTAAGTAGCGATTCTCGAAAACTTCGCTTTGAAAATATCAGTGTGCGCCACCATCACAATTTCAGTTAATGACGTTCTCCATACACTGCAGCACTGTGACAAGCCACCACTGCAGACAGCATCTCATTCATTCCAGTGAGGGCCTGCAGACTTCAAATCGGACTGTGATGGACTTGAAATAAATGGGGAACAAGTGGTGTGTGTGTGTGTGTGTGTGTGTGTGTGTGTGTGTGTGTGTGTGTGTGTGTGTGTGTGTGTGTGTGTGTGTGTGTGTGTGTGTGTGTGTGTGCTAAGACAAATGAGTGGTGTAAGGGGAGCACTTCATGAACCGAAATAGTCAAAACGCTGACAGGGATCATGGTTCGGTGTGTAGCATACCTCAGTGCTGAAGTCACAGTTTGTTTAATTACTGGTACGGTAAGCCTGTGGGTACTGCTAGACTAAAAGTCACAGACAATATTGCTGATGCGCAACAGTATTAGTATATAGTATTCTGAAAAGGTGTCAAATGTTTTTTGATGCTATTTGACTTGACATACTGTCCACCATTTAATATGTTTGTGTGGGAACTCAAATTTGAAACATGGTCTGCATGCACGCAAGTAGGCCTACTGTTGAAGACTACATTCTGTATATTCAGCAGTACACATCTGTATTGAGCCTAACGTCCCGCACCTAAACGGCTCAGTATGAATATGCGTACCAAAGATTCTAGAGCTCTGTTCTAGAATGTTTGATGTCTACCTTTACACCCCTACTTGCTGTTAACAAGTGGGGTAATTAGATTATATAAATATTACAATGATAATGAGTCCTATAACATACTAATGATAAGGCATAAGGCTGAGAGAAAAGGGGTGAGGGATCGAGAGAGAAGGGGTGAGGGATAGAAAGATAGAAAGGGTGAAGGATAGAAAGAGAGAAAGGGTGAGGGATAGAAAGAAAGAAAAAAGGAAGAAATGAAAGAGCAAGGGTATGTTATAAAGAAAAGAAGAGAGGCAAAACGACAGAGAGGGTGAGAGGGAGGGAAAAAAAATCATTCCCAAGGTCATAACCGTAGTAAGAGCAGAAAGTAGGCCTTTGAGGATCACCTCCTAAAATACACAGCCCATTAACAGGGCACCGCCTACATCACACTCTCCCCACAGACCCCGGCAACCTCAGACACAGCCTCCATCATCAGGACACACACACACACAAAGACTCACACACTTTACACACACACACACACACACACACGGACCCAGAGGGAGAGAGAGTAGGTCTGACTCTGGCGGAAGAAAGAAACTAAAGAGGGGAGGCCTTCTTTCAGCAAATCCCTAAGGCTTGGGGAGAAGAGAGGGAAACAGAGAGAGAGGGAGGGAGAGAGAGAGAGTGAATGAGAGAGAGAGGGATATTTGATATTTTCACCTTTTCATGTTCAAATTTGAGAGAGGGGAGAGAGAGAGAGAGTGAATGAGAGAGAGAGGAGAGAGAGAGGGAGGGAGAGAGAGAGAGGGGGAGAGAGAGAGAGACAGAGAGAGAGAGAGATGGAAAAGGAGACAGAGGCAGCAGAACAGTTCCTCCTGAGGGTTGAGGATAGACAAGATGAATCTCTGGGTCAAAGACGTGACAAGCCTTTTTTGGGGTCCGGATACATTAAATTAACAAAAAAGATAATTAAATACATAAATAGCATATAAAGTGAAACTTCTATATCTACTTTATTATTTCACTAAGATGTAATGAAAATAAAGTGCAAAAATATATATGAAATAATGTCACAAAGTGCAAAATTGTCATTCAGTGTAATGGTCCAGATTTCAATTTGACTTTTAAATAATAATAGTAAATAATAATCTTTAAATTGACTTTCCAATTTGACTTTTAAATAATAATTAAATAAATAATAATCTTTAAATAATATAAAAAATAACATACAAAATTTCATTTTAATTACCTTGGCACATTTGTATGAGTGTTGGGATTGAGATACTAAAAGGACATCGAGTTATTGTTATGTTTTGATATTGAAATCATTAGGGGACTTTTGTCCCAAATAGTCAGTTCATTAGTGGTCATTCAGTGTAATGACATCAAAAAGCCATATTAAAATCATATCAGAAACTGATTGTCATGTGACAATCTGTGACATCATCAAAGGACCCCTGGAGACCCCTGAGGTGACACAGGAAGGTTAGTTTAGGTCTCTTATATATTTGATATTTTCACCTTTTCATGTTGTGGTAACTTGATATACAAATCCACATGTCATTCAATGCCAGGAAACACTTTTATTGTTAGATATTCGTCTAAACAAGTGTATTTAGTAAATAACTGTTATAAACTTTGTAGATCAAGGTCATTGTTTGATATAGGTGGCTAACTGTTTGCCTGTAAAATATGATTAATTATTAAAATGTCAGTCAGTGTAATGGCTATGTCATTCAGTGTAAAGCAGTGGCATTAATATAATGAGTAATAATAATGTAGTGAGACAGTAATAATAATATAGTAATACAGTAATTATAATGTATTAATGCATTAATAATCATATTTGTAATAAAATATATGTTTATCATTATTATTGCTATTATTATGACCGCTGCTAGCGAAGCGGTCATATAGGGATTGTCAAAGTCCCCTTAACCTGACATTCTCTGGGGGTATGTCAAGTTTCGTAGAATTCCATGGGGGGGTCTAAAAAAATTAGTAAAAAAAAATTAATAAATAAGTTATGTGTACAGTTAGTGACTGTACACTCATTGGCCTGTAGATGGTGGTGCACAAATATACACACGCACACACACACACACACACAGGTACGCACATACCATCAGTATCGCAATTACAACGGCCGATACATAATTACAAATTCAGTAGGATTAAAGGAAAACCAAAAATATTCATCATAATAATTTGGCTGCATTTCTAGTATTGGAGTCACGTAGTCGTTTGTCCACCAGATGGCGCATCGTTGCATTGAGACGTAATTTTGTTGGAAGTTAATCTAAAGTGGGTTGGAAAGACACTACACTTCCTACAAGGACAAGACTGTAGTTTACCGCAGAGAACGTCTGATAAGGGTAGGATGATTTCTGCATGACATGTAATTCCCATTTCTTCTTGAAGCCGAAATAAATCTGAGAATGTTTATCGGACATGCTTGGTTTTTACTGCAGGTAGGCTATGTTAATCTTAAGTTATATCAATAGCCTAGAGTAGGTAAAATAATGTTACCAAGTAGCATTGGTTGAGTGATGGAGGCCAATTTGATTATTGATGTATTTGTAGAAAACCATAAATGCGGTTATAGGCTACCAAGAAAATTGATAATAGCACTAATTGCATCTTTCGACTGTCATCTCATTTGCTTATGACCATAACCTAGGCTACTAACAGGAGCTAAGTGAGTTAGCCACAACACGCTCGCTACGGATGGTTTTCTAATGGAAAATATAGGCTACCTGAAAGATAACCTGTCTATGATGCATCCTAAACACCGGGCTGTGACATTTAGCTCAAAGTCTCAAAAAGCATCTGAGTCAACGTTCATTCCCATATAGGCTACTTCAATCCTCTATTTTCAAAGGTGATTCAAGTAGGGAAGAGCATGGCTCAAAGTAAAGTAACTAGGACTGAAACTACATAAATTCGCCAAAGTGAATAATTTGTGTCAACTCTCACAAATGTAGATTTATTAACGCACCCGTGATAATGAAAGTGATCTACATCTCCATTTAAACCAAATGTTTTAGAGCGCACGTTGAGATATGTATCCAGGGCAGGGCTGTACCTACACATATTTGTTGCACGCACGCTACAAAAAAATCATTATTTGCGATGGATGATTTAGTACCAACGCTACACCGGTCCAATACAGTTTTGCCTTTGGCTATACCGCGGAGACTGAGACGCTTTTTGTTTGTTCGGCGTGCGGTTTAGGGTGTGAGAGGGGAGTCGATGTGCTTTGATTCCAGTTTGGTAGTAGTAGTCTATGCGATTAAAAAAACACGTGTGAAGTATCCAAACAATGATAACGCTTTCATTATGGCTGCTTTAGCCACAGACCTTGAGCTACTGTACAGTGGGTTGGGTTCCATTTATAAGTGTCGCTTTCCTTTTTTACACAGCTGCGTGAAATGTATTAGGCTACTACTGATATGCAAAACTATTAACTTTTCGCCAAGAGGTGGCAGCTTAAGTCCGCTTGATACTGTAAGCCATTAGTTCCCAAAGGAGATTTTATTTGGGTCGCCAGCATAGCCTAGTGACAATTTATGTTGTGTAATAGGCCTAGCATAGGGCCTACTTTATATAGCTTATAGTTTGTTAACAGTCACGGTTTTGTCATAACTCCCTCTATGCATTTTGCATTTAGAATAGCTCTGAAACCGGGGCTTAACACGCCGCAGGGGGGGGGTGCGTGGATCTCTCAATCCCAAAATTAAACAATATTTCTATTGGGCTTACCATGGACTAGGCTGGGTGAACTCAGCCTGATCTGCCGGGCGATTCCTTTTTCGATTTCTTAAAAGATTGAGCTTGGTCTGGCGAAAGCCAGACTAACCATGGACCTCATATTTGCAAAATGCAAGGGAACATGAATCAGCATATTATTTGCACAAACAATAACGGACAGTAGCTCTTCAACTTGGCCCGTTAAAATGTGAATGAACAGTCTAGCAATGCATTTAATGAAGGCCCTTTTGGACATGTCAGTTATTTGCACCACTGGGTAAAATGGCATTTTGTTTTAGACTACTGGTATTTAATTTGTGCATTGACGATAAAGCTGAATATCATATGAACTAGATGACTAAACTTATGCATATGTAGAAGAAGAAACATTCACAAAAATCCATGACATGACCTCTCTTCTTGATAGCTGTTGAAAACTGCATGGAAATGACAGGGATTGTTTTGTTTAATAATAAATAAATAGTCCAAGCTTAGCCATGGAGACTGGGAGAAGTTTTTGGAATAATTAAAGAATGTTTATTTGATGATCATCTAATTTTAAATGTTCCTTTATTTGTTAAGTTTTAAATGTTCAATAAAAAATATTATTCTTTGACAATATCTTCTGCTGCATCATTTACTCAGGATTGTGTCTAGTTTAGTCTAATGATATTACAACAGTACAACAATAGTTGTGCTAATAGTGGCATTGCATTATACCTTTTTGATAAGACGTCCTTCAGAGTAATAACTTAGTCATTCAGTGTAATGCATATATTTATCTAAAAAATAAATAAAATACTAATAATAACTTTAGTTTATTACCACATATATTCAAAATATGCAATTAAACTAAATAATATTGTTTTTTTAACAGAATTCACTTTGATGCAAAAACGTATTCCTGACAAATGGGTAAAACCTGGTGGTGGAAATAATATTTGCAGAATGTAAAGGTTTCGAATTACAATTAATTAGTATTTTGGAATGGCAATGCAGTCCTTACATATAGTTGTTGGGGCAGTTGTAGCCTACTGGTTAGCACTTCAGACCTGTAACCGGAGGGTTGCCGGTTCGAACCCCGACCAGTAGGCACGGCTGAAGTGCCCTTGAGCAAGGCACCTAACCCCTCACTGCTCCCCGAGCGCCGCTTCTTATGCCTGCCAAGATTTTTTTGTATTTTAAAATGTATTACACTGAATGACGTTTTAGGGGTAGTACAAGGGGTAAAGATGAGGGTTTGAATGAGTGAGTGTGATGGAGAGAGAGGGTAATAGACTATGACTGGTGATGAGGCTAGTTATGCGAATGTGTGCGTGTGTGTTTGTACTACAATTACTAGTACTACAACTACTGCAACTACTAGTACTACAACTACTGCAACTACTAGTACTGCAACTACAACTACTAGTACTACAACTACAACTACTAGTACTACAACTACTAGTACTACAACTACAACTACTAGTACTACAACTGCCAGTAAAACAACTACTAGTACTACAACTACAACTACTAGTACAGCAACTACTAGTACTACAACTACTAGTACTACAACTACAACTACAACTACTAGTACTACAACTGCCAGTAAAACAACTACTAGTACTACAACTACAACTACTAGTACTACAAGTACAACCACTAGTACTACAACTACTAGTACTGCAACTACTAGTACTACAACTACACCTACTGCTACTACTAGTACTACAACTACTGGTACTAAAACTACAACTACTGCTACTGTTCTAAGTACTACCGTAAAGCCCAAGGTAGAGTACATGGTAGTGCCTTAAAGCTCGCGGATAGTACTAGTAGTGCCTTAAAGCTTGGGGGAGGTACCAAGTGTGTGTGTGTGTGTGTGTGGGGGGGGGAGAAGTACAAGGGGTGTATATGAATGAGTGTGTGTGATGGAGAGAGAGGGTAATAGACTATGACTGGTGATGAGGCTAGTTATGTGAATGTGTGTGTGTGTGTGTGTGTGTGTGTGTGTGTGTGCTTCAGGGATTTGGTGAACCTGGGAATTTCTGCAAGATCACATGACCTTAGCTGAGCCTTGAAAACGCACGCACGCACACACACACACACACACACACACACACACACACACACACACACACACACACACACACACACACACACACACACACACACACACACACACACAACACACACCAATGTCTGCAGGCTAGTAGCTGTTCATTCATCCACTTCACAATACAAGTGCCTTTTCCTTAAGCCCCTTTTCAAAGGTCTCCCCCTTTGACTTGACGGAGTGGATCAGGGTTCTCTTTTCCCCTTTTAAAATCTTCGATCCCCCCACACACACACACACACACACACACACCATCACCCCCCTACCTCCACCCCACCCCACTACTTTCCACCTTCTATCACACCACCTGTTTCTCATTCAAAGAGAATATTCAGCACATAATCTGGCGGTGACAAAGCCCCTGGCTGAATCCAGATTCTCACAAGACCACAGGAACAAGAGCGTGAGAGAGACAGAGACAGACAGACAGGCAGGGACAGAGGAATATGGAGTGAAAGGGAATGGTGAAGAGGTGTGTGTGTGTGTGTGTGTGTGTGTGTGTGTGTGTGTGTGTGTGTGTAAGAACCAGTGAGCGAGCGAGAGAGTGACAGAAAATCCCATTGTGAATGCAGCCAAGGGCACAATGGCGAAGTGGAGGATCTCATTACACACACGTATGCCTGCAAAAGGGGAGGGAGGGCAACAGAGCCAATCCTGTATTTGTTCAAAGGAGAGGCGAAACAAAGGAGCTTTTCTACACCGCTCTCCACCTTTCTCTCTCTTTCTTTCTTTCACTCTCTCTATCTATCGCTCCCTCTCCCTCCCTCCCTCTCTCTCTCTCTCTCTCTCTCTCTCACCCCACCACAAATATATTAGTAGACATCCCAAGATGGGAAATCACAATTAGGTTCACAATCAAAGTTGTTTTAATAGTGTGACTAAGTATCGTCACGGCTGAAAAGGCCATTGCCACTGTCTAATCATAAGAATGATCAGCAAGACATAATACATACATAAATACATATTACAATAGAATAAGAGTGAACACTGTCATAGATAGAGTTTATTATAGAAGGTCAAGGTACTATCAAGGGTCTTCAATCCAAAGCTCATGGGGTTATACCAGAGACTTTCTAATGAGGAGACACAGCACTCAAAAAATCTTCATAGAAATGCATGGGGTTAAGTTTTTAACGCCAATATGGCAGTTGTCTACATATCCCCTTCAGCGGCAAAACGTTGACACATGAATACATTGAGCCAATCAAGTGGTGTGTTGTGAAGACATTGTGCTAATCATGTGTTGTGATCTCGCCACTGGAGCAAGGTTGGTGTCCTGAAGCTTTACGCACGCGCATTTCTGCTGAAATAGATGCCCGATAATCACCCAAAAAGTGTTGCAATATGGCCACCGAGTGGAGGGACTTGGCTAAAAGGACTTTGGTTATACTCACGATGCATTACTGGACTGGTGGACAAAAGTAAGTAGTGCCAACGTCCATGTAAACAGAAACACCCTCTCATTCCCAAACTCCCTTCAGCACCCAGGGCTACATATTGATGTCAAATGTCAATATCAACAGAGTCACTAGAATATATACTTTATTGTCATGCCAGCAAAATTATCTTTGGTCTCACTGGTAAGAGTAGTATAAAACACCTCGGAAACATAGAGTAGACACATTCATTCCATTAGATTACACATAAACATATATCCACAGGATTGACACAGCAAGTGCTAGGTCCATAGCAGGCGCCCCACAGAAATGTTTCATTTTGCGAGTGAGATGCATGCTGTCCCCTCTGCGACGTGTTCGGCCCCCCAATTTCAGAGCTATTCTAGGGCTATGACTGTGGTAAACAAACTATATCCTAATAGAAAACTGATAGCTTTCCTGGTTAAATGGTATAAGCTAGGCCTATTACACAACATAAATTGTGCTGGCGACCCAAATAAAATCTCCTGCGACCCACCCGTGGGTCACGACCCAGTCTTTGGGAACCAATACTCTAGCCCACACACACGTGCATACGCATCAGATACAAGGCAGAAAGCACCAGAAAGCACCAGTTTCACTATAGTGCAGAAAGACTCCCTTAGTCCCACTGGGAGGCTATCTCTACTGTAATCTCACAGTCTAACAGTAGGCTCTAGGACGGCTAGCAGTGTTGGGGAGTAACGGAATACATGTACCGGCGTTACGTATTCAGAATACAAATTATGAGTAACTGTATTCCGATACAGTTACAAGTTAAATAGTTGGTATTTAGAATACAGTTACATTGTTGAAATCAATGGATTAGATGACGATACTTCTCTGTTTCCTAAGTTTGTTCACTCTCTAAATAAATGAAAGCAACTCCATTTCCCAGAAGCTCCTGAAAGCAATCTATGATGAAATTGTTTACATGTTTAAATCCAAGCCCCGCCGTCTTGCACTAGCCTCAAAACGCAGCCAGAGCGCATTATGGACGCATCATCGGAGACCCTGAAATGACTGTTTGCACAGCAAATTAGGAGTAAAGTAAGTGGAGGTAACTCCTGTTCCTCACTGATCGTGGTTCCTGATGTCTGTTCAAAGGATATTTTCCCAAGTATTAGTAGCTCAGGCTACTTCGGCCAATCGGTTACACGGTTTGCTAAGCAATAGGCCTAAGAAAAGCCTAGTTCAGACCTACAATAAAACCAATCTCTAAAATAGGCACTGCATTCTACGTTTTTTATTCTAACTTAAAATAGCTTTATGGATTATTATTTTTTCTAATTAGATCTACATTTACGTTTTAAAATGAATTATATGGTGCAGCCTCTGAAGAATTATTCTTGCGAGTAGGCCTAGCATATTTTAACGTGCGGTTTTTGATTGTCATTATTACGCCGATCACGTTCATTTTGAGAGCACGGATATAGGCTACCGTAGCCCATGTTTACATTTACAGGTCATTTGCGTTCCACTTGTCATATGCGCCCCTCACTTGTACTGGGTTGATGCCACCGAAAAATCTCACAGGCACACCTTAATAATAATAATAATTTCTGGCTATGCCCTTAAAGTAGCCTATTTATTTTGTTTGTTTTAATTAGCCTAGTTGCCTGCTGTAGTTTTAGTGGTCACCTTGCTATTTTAAAGTTGTATCAGGTAGCTTAGTTGACTTTATATTCTCCTATGTGGGCCTAACACTTCAGCCATTTGGAACAGAAGAACACACCAGAATAGGCCTGTTTAGTAGGCCTAAGCAGGATTTGATGGCCGCATTCCTACACTTATAAAATGCAATTCAATGCGGAAGTAATCTAAGTATTCAGAATATGTTACTCAGATTGAGTAACGTAACGGAATACATTACAGATTACATTTTTGGGCATGTATTCTGTATTCTGTAACGGAATACGTTTTGAAAGTAACCCTCCCAACACTGACGGCTGGCCACTAGCTACCACTAGCTGTGCCCAGTCTGTGATAGTCGTGGCTGCTACGGAGAACAGGAGCTCCTCAGGGGACTCCGTATGACCACTTCCTACCCAACTTATGATGACCTAATACTACTTCCTCCTAATCCAGGACCTGGTCCATCCTGGTCTCTGCGTCCCTCAGATTAACTCTTTCCCCTTCTCTCTCTTTTTCTTGAGTAAGATTTGGGTCCTTCTAGAACTGTACATGCCATCATGGTGCAAAATGACCAAATACATCTGGGACGTTAGTATGCAAATTTATGCAAATGGATGCAAATGTACCTTCTGCATCTATAATTAATCACGCTGGTAATGCACACAGACTGTATACAACAGAAGCCCTGTTCCTATAACAAGCTGTCCCAATGGTGTGTTTGTATATAATAATTCAGCAAACAAAGGCCACTGTATGTTTGTGAATGTTTTCAAACATTTTTGTGTTTGCAGCAAACCACACACACATACACACACACACACACACACACACACACACACACACACACACACACAACACACACAAACAGTCTGAGTGGTCGAACACAGAAGGCCTGAGGACTAAGGGTTACCGTTTTAAAATCGAACAGTTTGGGGGCGCTGTGGCACACCTGGCTACAACTGCCGAGGGCACGTGGACCCGAGGTCAAGTCCGACCAGCCCGGGTCATTTCCCGATCCCATCCCATCTCTCTCTCCCGCTCGCTTCCTGTCAGCCTCTTCACCGTCCTATCGGATTAAAGGCATAAAAAGCCTAAAGAAATTAGAACAAAAACTATTTGAAATGTTTTATAAATCAATGTTCAACTTTTCCGAAAGAAAGAAATCATGTTCACCATTTATTTGAACGCACCACAGTGATCTGCCGACTCCTGCCCAGATTCTCACCAGATCACCACCACTAGAACCGGCGCCTATCGTAGAGTAAGATTAATTGCCAACATGGTTTAGCAGCTATGTGAATTAAGGGATTAAGTGTCGGTCATCCGGAAATTAAGATGCAGGCTAACGTTACATATGACACCACTACCATATGCTGTGCTGCGCTATCCATTTAACACGAGTTGATGGGATTAACACGTGCCACGCTAATGCTGATGCAAGTGAAAGCTTCAACATGGGGACTAACTGTTTACATTACGCTTTGCTTTAGGGAGTGTGTGTGAGTGTGGGCATGTGTGTGTGTGAGTGTGAGTATGAGTGTGTGTGTGTGAGTGTGTCTGTGAGTGTGTGTGTATGTGTGTGCGTGTGTGTGTGTGTGTGTGTGTGTGTGTGTGTGTGTGTGTGTGTGTGTGTGTGTGTGAGTGTGAGAGTGTGTGTGAGAGAGTGTGTGTGAGAGTGTGTGTGTGAGTGTGTGTGTGTGTGTGTGAGTGTGTGTGTGTGTGTGTGTGTGTGTGTGTGTGTGTTAAGGGTTTAATGGACTCGGGGGTCATGGAGCGTACAGCTGTCGTTCAGTGGTGGAGGAGGCGAGGCCAACGCGTGTTGTTTACACAGCTCTAATTAAAAGAGTGCATTAGTGTAAATGAAAAGCAACTGTGGACTTCCCAGGGGCCCAGGGAGCAAGAGAGGGGTGTGTCTGTGTGTCTGTGTGTCTGTGTGTCTGTGTGTCTGTGTGTCTGTGTGTCTGTGTGTCTGTGTGTCTGTGTGTCTGTGTGTCTGTGTGTCTGTGTTGAACTGAAAGAGATTCAGGAGCAGTATCAAAGATGTTCAAAAGAGAAAGGAGTTCAAAAGACGAGAGTTTCTGGAAATTGGATGGTATGGAAAGAAAGACAAAAAGAAAGAAAGAAAAAAGAAAGACAGAAAGAAAGAGATGACAGAAATTAGTACTTCTGACACAGCTTGGAACATGATAAAAAGCTCTCCCATCTTGTCAGATTTTCCTGGCCTTGTGTTGCGGCTCTGTCTGCATCTCTACACAATCTTACTGTATATCTAAAAGGCATGAAAACACACACACACACACACACACACACACACACACACACACACACACACACACACACACACACACACACACACACACACACACACACACACACACACACACACACACACACACAGAGAGAACTGCTGCGCTGACAGAAGCTGATACGAGACAGAACAGTTCCCTGTGGAAGAGCTGAGACGACTAAAGTGTTCCCCAGAGTAAGGATGCTAAAGAACTTGAACATAAAATCCACTGCTCTACTTAAAAGGGAACTAGATGAGTTGGTGTTGCTTTTATTACCGCACATTCTGATTTTTGCCTAATTAATTAGGCCTCTGGTTGTACTAAAACACCAGTCAAATTTATTCTACACCCAGTTCATTTAGATAGGCCTATTCAATTGTCAGTGTCTATTTGGCTTGCAATGACACAGTATGTATTTCTCCAGTCTATTCGGGAAACTTCTAACTCTGTGCTGCAACATCTATGAACAATATTGGTCATTCCAGGTCAAATCAGACACAATCCAGGGAAATAGTTGCTGAACCATCTCAGGTATTGCTCAAAGTTTGTCTACATAATGTTTAAATTCCAAAATAAGGCTGCAAAAGAGTTTTGTTCAAGGAACGGCTGAAGTGCCCTTGATCAAGGCACCTAACCCCTTAATGCTCCCCGAGCGCCGCTGCTCACTGCGTCGGGATTAGTGTGTGCTTCACCTCACTGTGTGTTCACTGTGTGCTGTGTGTGTTTCACTAATTCATGGATTGGGATAAATGCGAATATTTCCCTCACGGGATCAAAAGAGTATATATACTTATATAAACATATAAGAGTATATATAAGTATATATACAAAAGAGTATATACAGTATACTTATACTTTATACTTTACTTATCAGAGCCATGGCCAACGCGCAGAAAGCACACGCTGCGATTCTTCAGTTTACGTAATATTTATCAAAACCTGCAGTTCATCGGGTAATCAGCGCATTTCGCCGCCTCCCAGCTGCTATTTGCGAACGTTCACAACTGAACGGCATACTTTAATCACAAACTGCAGTTGAATGAAGTTAACTGATGACAACATTAAAAGGAATCAAACGTTTAACGATCATGGAATAATACAATACATGATAAGATGTCAACAAGCAGGGAGATAATGAAGAGCAGTATTTCTACTCAAACTACTTGTGCACGTAGGCTATGGAAGATTGGTCAAATCTAGCAAGTAGGACAGTTTAAGTGGATGACGTGAAAGTGAAAGTAAGACATTCGAAAGGCCAACGAAAGTTAAAATTGCTTTTGATATAGTACAAAGACGCAAAACTGGTGCTCTGAATAGCGATTCTGTTGTCTTTAAAAGTTCCTCTTATTGACACATTTACCGCAATTTGGATTAACATCTGCTTTTACAAGGCAGAAATATTTCACCGCCAAACAGACGTGCGCTTTCACAGGTTTTCGTACATACAGGGGAACACCTAATTAGGCACATTTTACACTTCTCCTCCCATCTTTTTACTCGAAACACCCACTTTCCCCTGAACCTCCTATGAATGCATATGCATGACACTGAAAAGCGCAACTTGCTATTCTCAGCTCCGGCGACAGGCAGTCTGCGCTTTTACCTCAGTGCGGCCTGTTTGTACATACCTCCCCATGTTTTTACATGCACTTTGCGAAACAAATACGCCTGAAGTGGGTGCAAAAGCGTGCAAAAGTTAATCTGGCCCACAGTATTTTATCTACAAGTACAAGAGTTTCGAAGTAATTCCGAGGGCTAAAATATATGAAGACATAGGATTTGAACATACATATTTTAACAGGCCTTGGCTTTGGGAATATAGAAAAGGTTTGAACCTAATCTGAGACGGTGCAGCAACAACTTCTGTATCAAATCAGATTTGATACAGAAGTTGTTCCTGTTGCATGCTGTATGCATGATGTAGATCCTATTCAAAGGTCATCTGACTAATTTGATCCCTATATGGCATTCAGATATTGTGATACATTGCAAAATATATTGTGAATCATCTTAAAGGAGGAGGAAGCGCAACAGTCAAAATATAAAAATGCTTCTAGACCTGTAAAGATTGAAAAATAATGTTTCACATTACTTTTTCAAAATACTAATATCACCTTCTCACTGTTCCATCAGAATTTGTTTTTTTTCCCGCAGAAGATTCTTATTTGTCACCAAAACTATTTCCTGCACCTTTGACATCCTGCCTACAAGCTAAATAAGGCCACATCACTCAAGATTCCTCCGAGTGTCCATCGAGCGCATCTCAAAGTCACCTACCCCTTCTCATCACACGCCTCCCTGCAACAGCAACTCTCCCTAACGACAGTCTCCCCAGCTCGGCAGGACGCTGGGTCAGCCATCTTGATGGACACATTCATCTACAGATGGACAGATGGAGATAAACAACAAAAGCGGAACTGGGAGAGTGGGATTCAGAGAGGTATGCTTCAGAAGGAGAGAGATAGGAAGAGGGAAGAGAGAGAGAGAGATAAAGAGGAGGTAAAGAGAGAGAACAGGAGTGAGGGAGGGAGAGATAGAGGTGAAGAGAGAGAGCAAGTGAGGGAGAGATAGAGGGAAAGAGAGAGAGGGAGAGAGAGTGCAAGAGAGAAAGAGCACGAGATGGCTCAGTGCATTGAGTCCACTTGAGTAAGACTGAAGTGGCCTCTTCAAAGGGAGTTTGCACTTTCATTCAAGGGCATTGAGTGGTTCCAGGGTTAAGTTGTCTGGTGTGTTTGTTTGGCAAACCATGAGTCTTACAACACGAATCCCCAGAAAGCAAATCTGGCATCAGTAAATTTGAGGTGTTGCTCCTTCGATCTCTTTGTGTCTTTCTCTTTCTCTCTTTCTTTCTCTCTCCATCTCTCTCTCTCTCTAAATCTCTATTCAAACCAATTCAAGGAAGGATTACCGGTATAAGAGCATTTTGAGTGCCAGATCATCTCAGACTCAGATCCAACAAAGGACTGAAATAAATAATAACTCAACAGATAGGCCTACAAAACATCAGTGTGTTTATGTTATGCAAGTGTATACCACCTCACTCACTCACTCACCACCACTCACTCACTCACTCACTCACTCACTCACTCACTCACTCACTCACTCACTCACTCACTCACTCACTCACTCACTCACTCACTCACTCACTCACTCACCCACTCACTCACTCACTCACTCACTCACTCACTCACCCACTCACTCACTCACTCACTCACTCACTCACTCACTCACTCACTCACTCACTCACTCACTCACTCACTCACTCACTCACTCACTCACTCACCCACTCACTCACTCACTCACTCACTCACTCACTCACTCACTCACTCACTCACTCACTCACTCACTCACTCACTCACTCACTCACTCACTCACCCACTCACTCACTCACTCACTCACTCACTCACTCACTCACTCACTCACTCACTCACTCACTCACTCACTCACTCACTCACTCACTCACTCACTCACTCACTCACTCACCACCACTCACTCACCACCACTCACTCACCACCACTCACTCACTCACTCACTCACTCACTCACTCACTCACTCACTCACTCACTCACTCACTCACTCACTCACTCACTCACTCACTCACTCACTCACTCACTCACTCACTCACTCACTCACTCACTCACTCACTCACTCACTCACTCACTCACTCACCCACTCACTCACTCACTCACTCACTCACTCACTCACTCACTCACTCACTCACTCACTCACTCACTCACTCACTCACTCACTCACTCACTCACTCACTCACCCACTCACTCACTCACTCACTCACTCACTCACTCACTCACTCACTCACTCACTCACTCACTCACTCACTCACTCACTCACTCACTCACTCACTCACTCACTCACTCACTCACTCACTCACTCACTCACTCACTCACTCACTCACTCACTCACTCACTCACTCACTCACTCACTCACTCACTCACTCACTCACTCACTCACTCACTCACTCACTCACTCACTCACTCACTCACTCACTCACTCACTCACTCACTCACTCACTCACTCACTCACTCACTCACTCACTCACTCACTCTCTCTCTCTCTCTCTCTCTCTCTCTCTCTCTCTCTCTCTCTCTCTCTCTCTCTCTCTCTCTCTCTCTCTCTCTCTCTCTCTCTCTCTCTCTCTCTCTCTCTCTCTCTCTCTCTCTCTCTCTCTCTCTCTCTCTCTTGTTCTCTCTCTCTCTCTCTCTGTTTCTCTCTCTCTCTCTCTCTCTCTCCCCCTCTCTCTCTCCCTCTCTCTCTCTCTCTCTCTCTCCCCCGTCTCTCTCTCCCTCCTCCCTCCCTCCCTCCCTCCCCCCTCCCCCCTCCTCCCTCCTCCCTCTCACTCCTCCTCACTCACTCACTCCTGCTCCTCACTCCCACTCACTCACTCCTCACTCACTCACTCCCACTCCTCATCTCAGTCAGTCAGTCAGTCAGTCCTCAGTCAGTCCTCAGTGCAACTGTCTCTCGGCTCATCTAGCTGGCTCGAATGAGCAATCGATCTGATAGCCGTCCAGAGTGACAGGGGATAAAAGCCCTAGCCATTTCTCTCTCCCTCTCCCTCTCTCTAAGGTGAAGGTGTTCGACCACAAATAAATAAATAGAAATGATAAATCAAATGGATTAATGTGTGCCGCAGTGAGTAAAATCAAAGGGCCTATCCAAAACCACTCCGTATGAAAAATCTGGCTGAAGGCTCGCTGCATCAAGGTGTGAAAAGATTGCACTCAGCACCGACCTCAACGCATACCCACACCTCGTTCTTAGGCCAGGCCCGCTCATGTCTGTTACAGCAGAGTAGGGTACGGATATGGAGATCCCACAGTCTCTGATACAGCGCCATGGCATCAGCAGATAGACATAAGACTTGCTGCCTCCGCACTATAGAATGAGGGACACACACACATATACACATACTGTACATCTACACGGGCACTTGTCATCAAAGCCCTGTGGAAGAGAGGAACGATAGGCACAAGCTTACACACACACACTTTCCAACACAAGTGAAAAAAAAAACAGATGAATAATGGATGTGAGCTTCCTGGCAGCTCCACAATTTGATCTCTGACCAGACAGTTGTGTTGCTCCCCACGGTGCCAAGCCCCCATACACACACTTCACTGACTCCCTTCCCATCCCCCTCAAACCCCCGAGCTCTGTAGCCGCAGCCTTGTTGCCACCATCCCTAACTGATGCCCTGCAAAAGCGGCAATCCATGCGCTCCCCGTGTAACCTCTCACGCTCCATTTGCGGGCTGACAGCCACTGCGACACAAAGCGGAGATGACAGTTACAAACAAAAAAGCCTCAACCTCTTCCTTTCAACCAACCAACCTTTCCCCCAGATTTGACATCGTGACAAATTAGAGGGGAGGAAATCAAGTTTCAGGACTCACTCACCCGTTCCTTTTACACATTTAGCTTAATTAAAACACCTGTGACAATTCGCATTTTTGCGGTAGTGACGGATGAAGAGGAGGCGTCTGGGCAGAGAGATGAAGAGAGGACGGGCCAGTGATTTACCGTCTTGTTTTGACAGACAGCGCGCGACGGACCTGAGGCAGGAATTCAATCTCGGCCACCTCATCACTCTGATTCATCACCAGACAGCCGATACAAATCGAAAAATCAACACCGACTGTGTTCATTTCACAAATAAATTACTTATTGACGGTAAAGTACGTGCATATTTACTTTCTAAACAATGCAAAAATGTATCATCGGCCACTGCCAACGTTTCACACAACACACGGAAATTTCGACTGGCACTCTTATTTTCCTGTTCACTGATAAAGTGACAAACGGTGCTCTTAAGTGCATCTTGGGCGCAGTAGTAGCACCTCAAAAAGCAAGGGGCCACAAGGGAACGAGAGAGAGAGGGAGGGAGGGGGAGAGAGAGACTCTGCCGATGCGCAACAGTGCAGCTCTTGTTAACACCCTTCCTACTGAGCGGCTCGGCCTTGAGATGCTCTTGGTGAATATTACCTTTCTTTGTCAAGTGGCCAGTCATCCATGACGCCCGGTCAAAAGCCATCGGACAACCATTTAAGCAGTAAAAGAAGAGTATGTTCCTTGACATCTCAATACAACAGTACAACTTGTTTACATCACGCTGCATGTGCGTGCGTGCGTGCGTGTGTGTTGGTCCCTCGAAGAAAAGAGCGGCTCACTATGACAGTAAGGAGGCCATAGGCCAAATTACCAGGAACATTTAGAATTAATTCCACACTGTAGCACTCGTTACTTTGCCTTCACAGACCTACACCTTTTTTAAAAAGCATTATTTTAATTACACCTTTTATGGGCATCAAGATGCACTTACCGGACTCCTTTTTCTTTAGTCCACGACTTGACAGTCAATGAATGTTTAATCACAAAACAAAGACTTTCGGTGAACCGGCTGTGACAGGCCTATAATTAATCGCACCCCTGAGTGTCAAAACCTTGAGCAATGGAAGGTCGTCAAGTCACATTCACAAAATTGTGAACGTCAGTAATCTACAGGCAGTAGCCTATAGCAAAATGAAACAGAGAATGACTTCAGCAGTTGCTATATTTCCAACTATTCCTTCTTGGGGATGTTTTTTTTTATTGAAAGCGTCTTAGGAGATACGAGCACATTGCAGACGGACAAACAGCAAACTTTCTAAAGCAACAGACAACAGTGTGTCCAAACAGACGTCACAACCAAGTAGATGGCCTATTCCAACACCAAAACACTGCTCAATGCAAATTCAGTTAGTCTATAACCTATGTACACTAACGTTATAATGTAACCGAATTCATTTCACCTATCTCCGTTCGCCTCATCTGCTCGCTCGCATGCCACATAGCAAGTGAAGTCATGCCAGTTGGGCTGGCTACAGGCTACCTTTCAAACACAACGAATATCGCTGCCACTGCCGCGGCACAAATCAACGCATCTACTCACCGCTTCCTTGTTGCTAAACAGTTCACCAGAACGTCCACGCCACATGAGCAGAGATAAGATGACGCAATTTATAACTACAACTTTGAGATGCTGCTCGAAAGCATCCTGTGCTTTTCCGCCATCTTCATTCTCCGATGGTCAGGCGCCGCTGATAGGCGCCTACCAAGTACGCCCGAAGTATGGGAGGGACCCTCAAACGCCGCCCCAGCTCGAAGTCCGCCTCTTTTTTGTTTACCTTCTCACCGTCTCAGCTGTTTTAGGTTGGTGGGTCGGGAGCACACATACACATGTAGTGTAAAGGTGACCCTTACTGACATAGTTTGATAGATTGCATGCAATGTTAGTTACACCTGCCGGCATCCAAGACACTGGAAATTATAGGTTCCCCCTAAATTAAGACATAGGCTAGGCTAGGCCTATTATTCTGAATGAACTAATCTTGCTCCTGATCAAGGAAAAGGGCTTCCTTATAGGTTATAGGTAATACCGGTATATTGTTTAGGAAAATCACGAATCATTTGTTTCAGCGAAGGAAATATATTGCGCGAGCAGATTGGAATCCCCATCTTGCAACAATATCGCCATCTCCCGTTATGAAACAATCCTTCAGTTGCAGGTGTATCGCACACCTCGAGCACACAGGACCGTGCTCGGGTGTTATAATCTGCTAGATGCCCAAATGTATTATTATTATGAAACAAAGTAAACTGCACTTTAATGGAACACAAAGACAAAGCAACATGCGTCACGAGAATTAATTTATTTTGGCACTTATCTCACATGGAAATACTGATAGCATTTTATTTTACCGTTTCATTATCAGATCCTGTCAGAATTATGGCATGAAACATCAAACACCACAAACGACCAGACAAATTAATGCATGACATGCAATTATTTCCTCCGTCATCCATCCATAAGCGTCCTCCTCGGTTCATTCATTCCATTCCTCAGTTCAACCTTTTAACGAAATGAAGAACTCGGGTGACGGCTTGGCCCAGAAGGGCTCTTTAGATCCAGTCCAGTGATAACAAGACGGTTCACACGATGCAGGCACCATTAAGGAAGAGGGGTGGGGCAGCGTGGAATGGAATGCATTTGAGGAAACTGGCAACTCAGATCGCTTGGAATCATAGGCCTATAACTTTCGCATTGCCATGGGCCTATGACTTATGCGCTGAGAGACCTCGTAAAAGACATTTGAAACGAATACAAATAGGCCTAAAAATACAAAATAGGCTAAGTCTTGCGGTCACACAATGAATACATCACTGCACCAGATGCACTTACAATGGAAATATTTACATAGACATTTCACTGGAATAGCCTAAACAAGTCTTTCATGGATAATTTGCAATGGGACAAATAAACGTATTCAATGGATGGCAAAAACAGTTCGAACTAGGCTAGCCAGTGATCCATGACAATAGACTGCCAACTTTACAAATACTCAACCTTCCCTCAAAGGCCAGTGTCTTGGATGGCATAATTCTGTACATGTCACTTCTCCTGTAAGACAAAGGTAATCAATTCAACATTTTTTCACACCAAAGGTTTTTAGCTATGCCCCGGTCAATAACACAATGTCGCCACCTAATGGGACATTCACGTACACGCAGTAGCCTACCTACAAAGCAAACGGAACACTTCAAAATTATTACACATCTTAAAAAAACAAACACAGTCATCCTTCCATCGTTCTTGACTCCATTTCAACTTCACAGTCTATGAGATGGGCCGTCCCAAAATGACAAATAGCCAATATCGACAACTTAGATGACAGAGCAAACATTTGCATCATCTATCATGGCACTAGAGAAAGCTATAACAAAAATAGCAACACACCTAGTGTGATGATTCGTGCCAACAAAAACACGATATTATTACAAGCGTCCTAGTCTGTAACGGAAATAAATAGCTATGCACCAGAAATCTGTTCACAGACTTTACTTGGATCACGCTGTCTAGACCACAACACTACAAAAAAAAAAAAAAAGAACAGTGCAAGTCTATAAGAATAGCGTCGACACGCACCTAAATCCGTTGACAACCTTTCCTCTCGTCAACCCTGCGTGCGCAGCTGAAATGATGCTACTGTAGTAACTTCCTAAACAAGCCCAGTAGGCCCGAACATGACCAAAGGTACTCTTTTGATACTCCCAGAACATAACTGGGGATCGAACATTGAGTTGTTAATATCGCAACAAAACACGTCTTGAACTCCGAGGATCAACCTGCACTGGCTATGACCAACCTGCAATGGCTATCCAAAGAGAACACTAGAATGAACAGATCTTGTGTGACGAACATTGTGTAGTAGGCCTTCCGTTGTTCTGGAGGCAAAGACTCTGGAATCGCTGAGTGTTGTCCAGAAAATATGAGCCCACGTGTATGGTTAAAATAACATTACTGCATTTTCAGCATGAATGAGAACACGTACAGTGTATGTAACAAAATGCATCGGCCCAATTCATTCACCTGCTAGTTTCTTGAGGAATCCACACTGCCATTGGCTACCATGCTAAAGGCTCAGACAGCAGTACACAGATGGCTTATTAAGATACCATACATAGTTAACATGCACTGTGGAGCTCCTGACAGTAACTAAGACATTATAATGTACAATAGACCAAAAGACACGCAATAGCTCAAGACTGGGCTGGACTGGAGAAAAAAAAACATCTTGAAAGACTGCCTGAAAGATTTTTGTTGCCCTTAATTTTTTTTTTTTACATAATCAAGGTGCTGGCTTATGATGCAAGAGCCAGCTTTTGATAACTTCTGAGCAAGAGAGGAGTAGAGTAGAGTAGAGTGAAGTTCAACCAGACGGTCCCAGAGTGTTATGGTGTTTTGTCGTAAAGCATTTTCGTTGTTTTTCGTCGTAAAAGCAGGCTCACTGTCTCTTAATCAACACCCGTCACCGGATAGTCACGCGATGGCCGGCCAGGGGAGCCAATGGCGTGGGTCAGGACCTCAGACCTGAAGCGGCGCCGTGCTGTGGGTGACCTCCTCGATCCACGGCAGGAAGCGGCTGACCCGTGCGTAGACGCCGGGCGAGGAGGGGTCGCCGCAGCCATGACCCCAGGAGATGACCCCGGTGAGGACCCAGCGGTCGCCGTCGGTCTGGCACACCAGCGGGCCGCCGCTGTCGCCCTGGCAACTGTCGGCGCGGTGGCGGTCGGAGAGGGTGCCGGCACAGAGCATGCTGTGGCTGGTGTAGCGATCGCCGTAGCGCTTCTTGCACTGCCAGCCGGGGAGCAGCGGGACCCAGGCCTGCTGCAGGGAGCCGGGCTCCTCAGAGTCTGAGCAGGAGCAGGAGAGAGGGAATGAGAGGAGGACATGGGAGAGGAGAGGAGGGGGAGGAGGGGAGAGGAGGAGAGGAGAGGAGGGAGAGGAGGACATGGGAGTGGAGAGGAGGGAGAGGAGGACATGGGAGAGGAGAGGAGAGGAGAGGAAGAGAGGAGAGAAGGAGAGGAAATGAGAGGGGAGGAGAGGAGGAGATGAGAGGAGAGGAGATGAGAGGAGAGGAGGGGGAGGAGAGGAGAAGAAATGAGAGGAGAGGAGGGGGAGGAGAGGAGAGGAAATGAGAGGAGAGGAGGGGGAGGAGAGGAGAGGAGAGGAAGAGAGAAGGAGAGGAAATGAGAGGGGAGGAGAGGAGAGATAGAGGGGGAGGACAAGAGGCAAGGGGAGAGAAAGGAGATAGGAGAGTATACGTGGGGAGAGGAGAGGAGGAAGAGAGGAGGGGAGGAGGGGCGAGAGGAGAGGAGATGAGAGGAAGGACAAAGGAGAGAGGGAGCAGTAGGAGGAGAGGAGAGGAGAGAAGAGGAACATGGAATTAAAGGGAGAAAAGGGGAAGAGAAGATAATCAATGATCAATATCATTATTATTAGTAGTAGTATTAGTAGTTGTAGTAGTAGTAATAGTAGTAACAGTAGTAGTAGTAGTTGTTGTAGTAGTAGTAGTAATAGCCAGGGTGCGATTTGTAGGGGGGGATGGTGAGGATTTCCCCCCCTCTGGTTTTCCTATCCCTACCTCTGCTAAATTATTTTTATCTCCGGTGGGGAAAACATTTATCCCCCTCTGCCCCTCATATTGATTAATGCTACTTCATATAAGTAAAGCGCTGCAACGTGAGAACAGTCGAGTGGAGGGTGGGAACAGTCTAGTAGGCTAGCCTACATAATAATCTGACATCAGAAACGCACCGTCACCGTCAGCACTCATGCTGCTGACAGAGTGGCTGCGTGATAACTTAATTTGGCCTTGATCGTGCAGGACATTTCAGAATGTCGAGTGTGTAATCCATCATAAATGGCTAGTTTCAATGGAAAAGTTAGCTGGACAAATTAAAGAAAACGAGAAGGTATAGTGAAGCATATCGTCATATTTTAGAACCTTCAAAATGTAGAAAACTGATGCAACTGAGATGGAGGACAACTGCACGTAGAGTAGAACGTAGGCCTATTGTCCAAAGGAACTTACATTAAATGTAATGTTTTGCTGAATGTCACAAAAAGTGTTACAGAAATTGCTTGGCATCGCTTATTCAATGGCTCTCTACCGCAACACCTGTAGTTTGCGGAGGACGAACGAGAAAGCACTCGTTTGATAAATCAGCCAGTAGGCTAGGCCTAGTAGACAAATAACTTTCAGAAATAATCTGTAGGATACTGCAAAAACGAATGTTGGTGGGTATTTAAACTATCTAGCGGGTGTTTTAACAGCTGCAAGAAATAGAAGCTCCATGGTCTTTATGTTCTGGTTCGTAAATTATTTTCATAAAACTTCAAGTTGCCCTATAACTTTACTCTCCAAACTCTTCACTGCACTGTAGCCGATTAACTGACGGTATGATAGTAGGCTATTTATTTTTCTGTAGGCTAATAAACACATTTATTTTTTCAACTTTTGCAATATTACGCACTTGGCTACTGAACACAAATCAGCAGGAGAGAGAATGCACGTAGCCTACGCAGCGTGTAGCGCAATGTGTAGGCTATTTGGCCAATTCACTAACTTAAGACTTCAGGGCCATCATATAGGCCTACAAAGTTTTTTTACACAACAAATACAGAAAGGATGGAGGCAGCAAAAGTAGAGGAGTCATTTCAGATGGGGCAAGAACAAGGTGAATTTGTATGCTTGTCAAAACGTAGTCCTACCCTGCATTAGAGGAGCTGATCATCATACCAAGCACACTCACTGTTTAAAGTCATACACCACGGTACACTAAAACTAAAATGTTACAAAGGTGGCAAAATGAATATCTTATTAGCCATGACATTACTAGGCTATGAATCGTTCGTTCGTTCATTATTTTTATTTTTTATTTTTTTTTTTTGGTGGTGAAAACACAAACTTTTTCAAAATCATCCCCCCCTCTGGTTTTTACACAAATCGCACCCTGAGTATTAGTAGTAGTAGTAGTAGTTGTAGTAGTAGTAGTAATAGTAGTAACAGTAGTAGAAGCAGTTGTTGTAGTAGGGATAGACTTAGTAGTAGTAATAGTAGTAGTAGTAGTTGTTGTAGTAGTAATAAGTAGTAGTAGTAGTTTTAATAGTAGTAATAGTAGTAGTAATAGTAGTAGTAGTAGTTGTAGTAGTAGTAGTAGTAGTAATAGTAGTAATAGTAGTAGTAGTAGTAGTAGTAGTAGTAGTAGTAATAGTAGTAATAGTAGTAGTAATAGTTGTAGTAGTAATAGCAGTTGTAGTAGTAGTAGTAGTAATAGTAGTAGTAGTAGTAATAGCAGTATTGACATCCTTTACCTGAGACACCCCAGCCAGTGATGACACAGGAGGCAGGTCTCTTGCCCCACTTGCTACCCTGAGCGGGCAGGCAGACTGCATTGGTATGGGGGTTAAAGGCCACACATTTGCCCTCCGACCCGCGCAGTCTGATCAGGGCGATGTCGTGCTCCCAGCTCTGTGGCGAGTACTTCCTGTGCACGATGACGTGCTCGGGCGAGAGTGTGCGCTCAAAGTCGTCCTGCTCGGTGGTGTGGTGGTCGCCCAGGCGAACCAGGTAACGCGAAGGGTCAGTGCCAAATCTGAACGCGGCGACAGGGACAAATATGGCCTTAATAATATCACCTGTCCAGTCTGTTATCTACGTTATCTTCACTACGATCAGTTACGTTATCTTCACTACGATCAGTTATACAGATAGTTTATGTGACTACTCATGTCCAGTGGTGTGGTCTAGTTAGCTGTAGTGGGTATACTGTGATCAACCCCAAATGTTAATATGTACACCACTGCTCATGTCATAGTTACATACTCATTATGAAAATACAGTATCACTAATTGCTTTATACTGTTTAACAACCAAAATACAAAATATATGTTGAACTAATATGAAAGGTTGACTTAATAAATAAACTTCAGTCACTTCATGAAATGCATGGCTTATAACAGCTTTTAAATTAAAAAAAAAAAAAACAGAATCCCCAGAAAATCCACTCCCCTCCATCCCCGTAGTTCCCCTTTGCCACCAGCAGGTGTCGCTACTCACTTCCTGAAGCAGTGCGCGGCAGTGAGTACCCAGCAGGAGTTGATGAGGGTGGCTCCACACAGAGGATGGCTCCCCCGAGACTGGGAGCGCAGCCAGATAGATGCCTGCCAAGGCCAGTCTCCCCTGCGGACACACACACACACATATTAAACACCCCTCAGGTTTTACAGCCCAGAAGCCAGCATCTCAGGGGACCGATGGGAGGGGGGACATTTTTTGGCGTGACACGGCCACTAGGTTTAAAAAAAAAAAAAAAATGGCTCCTTTAAAGCAAGGCCACTGCGGGAGGAGTGGAAATGGCATGGCAGGCTGAGATGAGACTGTGACTCAAGAAATGGGTCGATGCTGAACGAGGACGACTCTTTCAAGGACATGGTCGCGTGTGCTTACAAAGTTAACTAAAAAAAAACTCAAGTGTAACACACATAATTTAGCTGGAGACTCTTTTACATGGTGGGCACTCATTTCCTTGATGGGGCAGTGTGCAAAGCAACAAGCAAAGCCCACTAAACACTGCTGAACTATTGCTAATTTACACCAAACAACCTGGCAAAATGTTTTAAGCTCATTTAAAATGTGATGAAGAATCATTCCAGCTCATTTAGTGTAATGCTGTGGGCGAGATGCAGAGTGGACACATGGGGGGTCAGCACGAGGCTCCCATGCAGCAGACCAGTTCTAGTTCATGTGTCTGTGTGTGCATAGGTGTGAATCAGCATGTTTTCTGTGTGTGTGTGTGTGTGTGCGTGTGTGCGTTTGCATGCGTCTGTTGTTACCTGAGTGACTTGTAGCCGCCGATGATCCTCTTGCTCCTCCTCTCGGCGTTGGAGCGGAGTCCGCAGGTGTGTGTCCCCACCACAGCCACGTCGGCGGGCGGCTCGGCCACGTATTCACACACCACGCCGGCGTCCTCGCCGTGCTGGCACGACCTGCTGCTCCGAGCCTTGGCCGGGCACTCGCCCAGGGACGCCTCTTTGCCCGTGCAGCGAACCCTGCCCAGGTGGAGCGGACCCTTACCAGGCCCAAAGAAACCCATTGGACGAGCCTTGGACACACCACTGAGGAGAGGAGAGGAGAGAAGAGAGGGGGAGAGGGATAGAAAGAGAGATGGGGAGAGAGAGGGGGAATGAGGGAGAAAGAGAGGGAGGAAGGGAGAGAGAGAGGAGATGGCAGAGGGAAGTAGAGAGAGAGAGAGATGGAGGGAGAGAGAGAGAAGATGGAAAAAGGAAGTAGAGCAAGAGAGACAGAAACAGAGAGGAGATGAGGGAGGAAGAGAGAGAATGACAGACAGAGAGGAGATGAGGGAGGGAGAGAGAGAGAAAGAGAGAGAACAACAAAGACAGGTCAGGAGAAGAAGAGAGATAGAGAGAGATGAAGAAAGAGAGAGAGAGAGAAGAGAGAGATGGAGGGAGAGGGAGAAAGCCACTTTTTACTTTTTTAAAACTTCAATAGGAATGGAAATGGAATGAAATGGAGAAAGAGAGAAAGAGTCATGGAAACTGAGAAAAGTAATAAGAGGGAGAAAGCAAGACTGAAAAATCTGTTGGTGGACATTTTGTGTGCATGTGTGCATCATCTTCTCCCAGTCTTCAAGCCTGCCATCCCAACCCTGTGTGTCCGATGACTGTGTTAGCATCCTCACACACACACACACACACACACACACACACACACACACACACACACACACACACACACACACACACACACACACACACACACACACACACACACACACACACACACACACACTTGCGCGCGCGCGCGCGCGGATGAGTGTTTTATCGTCTTCACACAACTAGTGGATTTACATTTGGCCACTGTGCTGAGAGGGTGTGTATGAAAGCAGACAGATGGTGGTCTATGAGATGACAGTCTCCGTTTGACTTCGCTGAGTCACCACGTCTAAATAATGTGTATCCACTGCACCATGACTCATCACTTCAATGCCCCTCACATCAACTCATCGCCAGCTCAAAGCCAATATGAACAGCTGAGTCACTGTTTGCGAAGAGGGAATTAAGTCAGAAAAGCATAGAAAAAACAAAAGTAGAAAGCGAGAAGGCAGATAAACGGAAGTAAAAAAAAAGGAATGCAAGAGATCAAGAGGGAGCAGAGAGAAAAGACCAGAAAGCTAAATAAAAATGGTTTAAAAAATGGTTTGAAATAAAACAGAGAGAGAAATACAAAAAAACAACAAACAAAGAAAAAACAGAAACAGAAGGACTTGAAAGAAAGAGAATAAAAAACACAGAGAAGAAAATAATGGAAATACACAATGAGAGAAACAAACAATAATAGAGAGAAATGGCAGAACAACTGAGGAACACAAAGATAAAAAGAAAAAAAGTGAATGAAAAAGAGAGAGAGCAGAGGAAAGGAAAAACGAGAGAAAGAAGTGAATGAAAAGAGAGAGAGTAGAGGAAAGGAAAAACGAGAGAAAGAAGTGAAT